>NC_092587.1:87687500-88010000 GCF_047663525.1 Anas platyrhynchos
AAGGGTTTCATGAGGCTGCAGAACCAGTTCTCTGGTGTCTGGTATCAAAATCATCCATCGGCATCACAGAAAATTAGCACTGCAACTCCAGCATATTCCTGGTCTCATCAGGCCAGTTCTTCAAAACACACCACGTCAGTTTGGTGACTAACTGGTGAATTAAAACAATGAGTTGTCAGCTCTGATGCTCTGTACACGTTTGTTGCAGGCAAATCTTCTGATAAGGAGAGGTTCTTCAGTGAATTTACACAGAAATCATCTGGCATAAAGAGGGGTTGCCAGTGCCTCCTACCAGACTATACAGGGAAGTATTCCCAAGGAATAATATTAGTTAAATATACAAGTTGCGCTTGGCCTAAACAAAACACAAACAGAACAATACATCAGTACTGTATTGATTCAGTAGCTTAGCTGATGAATACACCTAAGGAACATCACAGTTTACACTGCTGGGAAAGGCTTTAATCACACTCACCTGACACAGCACAGATGACACCTGATTATTGGCAGTTACAGCTAACATGAGGCTCCTCCACTAAGCTTATGAGTGCACAACCACGACGGGCACTGGCACAGAGCTGGGCTCCCTCCGCTGGCGAGGGAATGCCTTGTTTTCCTCCAGACAGTGAGCAGAAGATGGTTCTTCCACAGAGACCACCTGCTGCTTCTTCACCAGGCTTCTCCCATCCTTCCAAGGACAGAGATGGTGTAGTTTAACCCTTGTATCATGAGGACAATAAAGGTGAAGTTACAACAGGGAATGGTCCTCAGCAACAATTCACGTTAATGTTCTTCTATTGTGCAGCAAAATCTGCATGTGTATTCTGCTCTGGAGGCTAAATAGAAAAAAATATAAAAATAATAAAGGTCCAAACACCTAAATCATGACATGGGACAGAAGGAAGCCTCGCTAACAAAGTCCTGTGGAAACACTCCCTCATTAGTTACTTTTTTGAAAGGTTATAAGCATGTTTGGATCCCTCAAATTATTTAATGGGTACAACAAACTGAAAAAAAAAATGCAGGTCTGATACCAAAAACTAGCCCAAATTAACAAAATGTTTCAGTCTATTAAAAAGTTACATATGTAAGGGTTTTCCCTTTCCAAAGACATTGATACAGAATACATTGGGAGGCTACCTTCTTCACAAACATCAAACTAAAAAAAGGCTGTTCGAAAATCACTTAACATGAAACACTTAAAAAATGCAGGTGAAAAGCATGAGTAAGCTGGAAAAAGAAAGGCATTAAACATTCACTAGCTCTTCGTTTGGTTGGTTTTGTTTTTAAGAAGGGTTTTGATTGAATAATGATTAATTTTGATTGAAAGGAATGTTCCAGTTTTCTTGAGTCTTCAATCTTCACATCAGAAAACTTGAGGCCAGAAAGATGCTTGGATCCTTCACAAAAAATCGATGAGCATCCACCTCATCCTCTGTCTGTACACAGCAAGGAGGACAGAGACATCTGACACTACTGCTTAAACCTGACCAATAAACAAAATCTATCCCCATGGCTATTTGTAAAAGTAGTAATTTTACAAGGGAGGAAGAGAGAGGAGTGTAATACAGTGGATTCAGGGGACAGAGCCTTCGCGTGCTTTTCTCATAAGCAGATGAGTTCACCCACTTGGCTATGCTACCTCAGCACTGTGGTGGAGGAGCAGCAGCTGACCTTTGCAGTACCACAGGAAGAGTTACACTGGAGTCGTTGGTGCTTGTTTCCATGTGCTGTTAAGAGTCCACTCTTGGTTTGAAGGGATTCTTCCTCGGTTTTTGTTCTCCTTTCCCTTTGAGAGATCTTCAAGTTTAAGTGTGACAGATTGGTGCCACCTCCCCTGCACACACACATATGCGAACACAGAAGAACATTTTTTTTCCTTTTAAAGAAAACATCTCTTCTGATCTCACTGTCCGTATCTATCTCATTCCTATCTCCAGTGCTCAGCCAGTATCAATAAACATCTCCCATGGTCAGACCACAAGATACTGAGGGACACAAATCGGCCTTGCATCTCACCATTTGCTTTCAGAGTTGGAGCACCCTTTCTTTATTTTTTTTTTTTTTTTGTGGGTGTCTGCACTTGCAGATATGCATATAATCAGCACAAAGGCCCCAAGCTTCTCTGAATGCAGCCAACCTCTGGACACGACACAAGGATCTGCCTGCGTGCTGCTTCCTTCTTCCAGGAGCTAACTAAGAGCTTCCAAGCTGGCAGCCCAAGAACTCTTCTCAGTCTTTACCATGAGCAAGGCACACAGTAACACAGCAAGAGAGCTAGGTGCAGATCCATCATCCCAGACCATGGAGAGGGCTAGCCCTCTCTGTAAGTAAGCTGCTTCTTTCTCTCTCTGAAATCCATTCTGATAGTCTCTACACAAGAGTGAAAAAATAAAAACTTGAAAGGCAGCACAGATTTTACACAAATGCTTCAAATCAAGGCTTTTTTCCCCCCACTTCTTCATTTCAGGACACAGAAAAACAAGTATTTATCTGAGACAGATAAGAGCAGGCAATCTTGTTTCCACTGATAATTAAGGTGACCAAGAAAGTACCAAGAGCACCTCTAACATCTCCCTTCCTACCCAAAACAACACATCCTTTGGAAACAAGAGTGTTAGCATTAAAAATTATCAATTCATGCTTCAAGGAAACTGGTGTCTGATACAAGAGAAGGAGAGAACAAGCAGGACTCCCATTGCTCAGATTAAATTCTGTCAGCTCCTAGGAAAGGAGAAAAAATAAATCACTGTACGAGATAAAATAACCAGCAGTGTTTCCTCTCACAGAGTGCTGAATAAGCACCTTCCGGACCCTTTGACCCAAACTGAGCCTTGTATGCCCTAGTATTTCTGCCAAATGAGAGATGATAAGCTAAGCAGTTGGGCCTTATCTATGTAAATCAGAGATAGCTAATGACTGAAAACAAAACAACTTAGTACATATCAGCAGCAAGGATTTTCATTTATCCTCAGACTCTGCAAAGAAGTACCACAGCCCCTCTCACAGGGTTAGAATTGGCTCAGAGATCACAGAGCGGGAAAAAAAGTTGTTTTTTAGGTGGAGAGGTGAAAAATTACTGAATAGCAGGGGGGAGGGGGGTTATCCTGAACGAACAGTTTCCATTGCAGCTTTCTTGGTGATCCCAGTTTTCAGCATCATGGATGAGTCTATCTTCTTTCATTTTATAAAAACTGCAGTGATGGTTATAAAAAAAGTAGGTTCATCCCTATCAAACAAGGTAAAAACACACTGAAGAAACAATACTGAAAGAGATCCCTGATATTTAGGAAACTGGTGACTGCAAATAACACCTACTCAAACAAAGCAAAACCCAGCAGAGCTATACAATGCCTACTTCCATGTCAGTCTCATCAAAGGTAACTCACAGAACCCTTGACACCCCAGAGTCATCCATTTTGTCAGGATTTATTCCTTCTAAAACATTTCTTATAAACGAGGGGAGTTAAGGCCTCAGAATTAAACAGTTTCATCTAGAAAAGTCTTCCAAGAAAAGGCATGCTGTCCAGTCATGCAGTGATTTAGGATAAATAAGTGCAAAGTAAGCAAAGTGCTAATCAGAAATTATGGAGTGTTGTGTCCCCCAGTGATGAGTAAAGGAATATTTAAAGTTCACAGAAGCCCAAGAATTTCCTAAGAAACATAATCAAACATATTTGCTTCTACTGACATTTCCCCGAACACAGAAAGAGATACGGACACTTTTTTCTTTCCCCAACCAAAATTAACTCCAGAACACTCCCACACCCTCCCATCAAATTAACACAACACTGAAAATATCTGAGGGTTGTTTTATTTCATTTAAACAATAGGTTTGGGGCAATGTGGGAATTGAGCAGCACCTTTTAAAAAAACCCTGTCGTGTGCTATAAAGGATAAATAGGTGAGTTTTAAAAAAACGTTTATGTACATATACACACATACACTAAACCAAATTAAAAATGAAGAAGGTTGCGAGGGGTTCTCTTCAACACCATCAGAGAGAGGAAAGCCTTATTTCACAGCAAGCAAAAACACCACATGATAGGATTAGAGTGCACAATCACATGCAGTGCAGATACCGAACCATCCCGGGCCCTGGAAGCAGTGCAGCTAGAGCAGCACAAAGCTCCGTAGGGGTCCCAACTTCTCCTGTTCTGTAGCAAAAGCAGCACCGATTCTCCACTTCGGATTCTCCATTTAGGACGGCGTGCTGTGCGATCCCAGAGCCAGCTGCCCTGCCTACACCAGTTTCAGCAGAAGCCACAAGTAGTGAGCTAGTGAGAATAAGAGCCCCACAGCCAAGCTACAACACTGATTTAACGACAGCATTTCCACAACGAAGGTACCTTTGCTCCCCCATGTCTCTTGGGTGCTCTCCATAGGTCATGCAGCGGACAACTCCTGATTATTTATTATTTCTGCTCTGTAGTCCCCATTCCCTACCTCCATCTTTTCCTATCTCATTTCCTCCTCACGACCCCTCTCATTTCCTACAGGATGAGAAGGAAATAAAATGAGGAAGGGGCATGTACATCTACCCAAGGGGATATTCAACAACCAAATGAAGATTAAAAAACAATAATTCTTTAAAAAACATAATTAAAAAACTGTTAAATTTCTGCAGACTTCTGGCACAGTTTGGTCATTTACCCCAGAGGTCTTTGTCTTCAGGCCCTGCAGGCTATACTGGCGAGAAGCACGCAGTACAAGGTGAAATTCTGAATAAAAGAAGAAAAATGTAGACAGGGCCACGTGGAGAAGAGGCTATAACAAGGAAACCTAACACTTAGGCATTAGCATTTATGCTACACGGTACGCTTTCAAGAGAGTGAATTCCTTCCTGTTGGTGCGAGCCGCCCAGATGAAGAGAGCGGCTGCCATGAACTGCAGAGGTGCCGAGACACAGGCTAGGCAAAAGGACCAGCCAAATTCACCCCTCACATCGTCAGGCAGGGGCAGCTTCTTATGGAGCAGCTCGATCCCAGCTACATAGCAGCCAACCAGGCCCAGCGTACAAAGTCCTGAGGAAGGAAGAAGTGAAGTGTGATGAGATTGCTGTTGGAGAGCTCTGGCTCTCGCCAAGAGCTTCTGGAGGAGGGAGGGGAAGAGGTGGGTGGCAGGAGACCAACCTGCGAGGAAATGGAGGACTCCCGTGGCGATGGCAGGGTAGAGGCTGCGACAGGCACATGCACAGAGCCCAATCAGAGCTCCAAAGCACATGAGGCCAAGGCTGACAAAGGGCAGGAGAAACTGCAATCTCCACAGATCTGCACATTAAAGAAAACACACAAGACAGGTTTCTCAAGGATGTGCTAAAAACTAACCTTCTCCCATCAGGTTATATTTCTACCCACACTAATTCATTGGCTTAGCTAAGAAAGGTCCAAAGGCTCCAACTGAAGTACGAAGAACTTTATTGGTTAACTCCCAAGCTCTTTCATGACCAAAATCTTTGCTAAAGCACCTAAGTTTTCATTTTAAACTTTGACCTACTACCTGTGCTACTTGGAAAAAAAAAAAAAAAAAAAAAAGCAGAGCAAAATGCAGATGCTTCCTCACTACTGACTGCATTTGGAAAATCCCATTCTCTTTTATCTGACTTTTCTACCTGCCAGATGTGAAAGACACTTACAAGTCCGATTCAAGTCTGTGCCACTGTTGTGGTTTCCAGGCTCTATGTACTTTTCCATAAACTGATCAGAGAGGGAAAAACTGATGCAGTTTGTAGTCATATCAGTTTCTGGAACAGAAAAACAAAAAATACAATTACCATTAGGTTCCCCCCACCCCATCTCTACCAATTCCTCCTCTTCCAACCTCTTAAGCTGGGAAGCTCCTCCAAGTTCTATTTTAGACAAACAAAACAAACAAAAAACCTCTCAAAAGAGATCTGAAGGACACTTTAGCAGGCAGTAAGCATAACATAGTTTTAAACATAGTAACATTTAAACATGCAGAACCTTTAAGCTCACCTGGGTAATACATAGATCAGTACCATGCAAGTAGGGATAAAATGTGGCATATGATGCTTAACTATGTTGTCTCACATTCCTGTACTCCCGTAACAGAGCTGTGCGTATATCCACATGCAGAATGTGATATCTTACTCAACATTTCATGAAAAAAATGAGATAGAGAGGACTGCTTAAAGAAATACCTGCTTTTTATACTAATTTTCTCCCTTTTTGCCTCTCAGTTAGGTATCGCTTGGAGAATGCTAATGAGCAGAGTTGTTCTTACATTTCTTTCAAAATGCGTTTTCATTAGAGGAAAAAAAATGTATTTTATGTAATGTCTTCTCCAGAAAAAACATTTTAAAGTATTTTTTCCAAAAGGGTTCAGAATAAGGGCTTTATATACATTTTCAAACCCTACTTTGAAGGAATTAAAACAATTGCTCACTGCACTTCTTTATATCCTCCAACAACTGTCAAAGAAGGGAATATAAATAGTTCAGACCATATCCAATGCTACAAGGAGTCCAAAACATGGTGGTGCCACAGTGGGACACTTGGAACAGACAAGCTAAACGAATGACTAGCTAAAAGGACTGAGTGTCACCTTGATAAAGCAGTTATTTCCCCATTGCTGGATCCCTTGACCTCTCCTGTAAAGAGGGTGATGGGCAAAGCAACAGCAACTGTATCACCTGATGGGCAGTGGACGCTAAGGAAAACCAAGTTACACTAGACTAAATTTAGATGAAACATAATGTGTCAAATTCTGAATCTGTAGCACTGACAGCCACAGACTTTTACCTTTCGCTTCCTTAAAAGCTTAGACTGCCTTTATTTAAAAAAAAAAAAAAAAAAAAAAAAAAAGGAATTAACACATACAATCTAGAAATAAGTTTTCTGGATGAAGAAAGTGACACGGACATGTGTGAGGAAGTAAACACTTCCCTAGCTTGCCTAGAGGGTTACATGCAATTTACTCCAGATACCTGGTGGGCTGTACCAGTGAGAGTTTTTGGGTACAGTGATACACCTCCGCCACAACCCAACGGTGCCGTTGCACCGGAAGAGCGCATCTGTGTAGGTCTTCTCGTCTGCCTCTTCACTGACGAATTCTTCCCAGACGCTCCGGCCAGCTTCTGTAATGTTCTCTACAGGGGACAGGGTGTGGTATTCGTACCAAAAATCAGTGCCGATGGAAGCCGCCATGTATATGGTGGAGATGAGGCTGAGAACGCAGGCGATTACTAGCGCTGTAGCAAAACGGTTATCCATCATTGCGCCCTTGCTGCTGAAAGGAAAGAGAAGGCCAAATAAGTAACTCCTCAGATACTAACAGAGTTATCTGAGCAACATCATGCTCATGACGTCGCTCCTGTTACGCAATGCGCCCTCAGGACACGCATCTCTTCCCCTGCCAGGAGACTGGAAGCACAGCAGCGCTATGTCTGCAGCACAAGCCCACACCCATGGGGTCGGGTGCTCAAGGCACAGCTGTCGCCTTCCTCCCAGGCTCCTGCAGCGCTCTGTGCTAGCTGCTCTCCTCTCTCCCCGAGAGACCAACAGCAGTCGTGTCCCCAGAGCAGATGGCACGGCTCACTGGCACTTCTGATCCTGACGGTAGGGAACCACGGAGCAGAGAATCCACCTACAGCGCTCAGTCAGAAGACTTAGCTTGCCTTAAGAGATTACTGAGGGTAGAAGTTATTTTTAGCCTGCCATCCCATACGGCTTCCACAGCTTGTGTTTACAGCACAGATAAGAATCGCAAGCATGCCAAAAAAGCTTTTCCAGACTGTTCACAAAGGGCAGCCATGCCAAGATACTGGAATGCCTTTTGGGAAACACTGAAACGTATCTAGGCACTAGAGACAGAACACGAAGAAAGTGCTGAAAGACAAGCTTGGAAATGACAATAAAAACTGCAACAATGCCACAGTGTGTACAGAGGCGTGTCTGAAGAACTAAAACAATACAAGGGGAGTGCCCTGTTCCACAGGCACTGGATGACAGGAGTTTCCAAAACTGAAATACCTTCACGCACCAGCATGAGGGCCTTGGTCTGGCTCCCTGCAGGAGGTCACTAATTCCCTCCTTCATAGGCCTGTGCTCACAGCATAAACTCAGGGTAAAGAAGACATGGAAAAAAAAAACAAAACAAAACAAAACAAAACAAAACAAAAACAAAAAAAAACAAAAAAACACCAGACTCCACATGCACTTACACTTTGACAGTACTGTGATTTTAATGAGTAATTGATTGCTAACACACGTAATGTTTTGCAGAGAGTGCAATGCGTCAGAGGACTTCCAAATGCCTGTTATGCTGGTGCATTTGCTGTGCTTGATTAAGTTTATGGATTATGATAAATCAGGCTTGATGCACCTGCCAAATAAAATATTAATCGAAGTTACCTTTGCAGCTAGAGCTATTCTGGTGGCACGATCTACTATCTAATCAGTTCTTCTTTACTGCTTGTTTTACCTTCCTTCTCCCACACACTCTGATCAAAACACTTTAGTCTTGTTTCTTTGCAGCTGAATGGAGTGGAACAGGAAACAACAAATGCTTAAACATGCAACATTCACAAGGGAAAATATGAGTGCTCAAGTCAGACCTGCCAGTAAGTAATTCTGAACTATGCAACAAAGTGCAAAATAAGCAGAGAGTTTCAAAGGCACACCAGTGTTTGCTGCTAACAGTGCCTTTTTCATTCCTTTTCCCTCCTATCTGCTCCTCTATTTGGTTCAAGCTGACAGGGTTGGGATCAGATGATGTATACTTGTATCATCCCATGTTTCATTTCTATATTTGAAGAGGGATTGTTAGAGAGTATGTCTCATTTAAGTGCTTCCTTAGAAATCACAGAACTGTAGGGGTTGGAAGGGACCTCAAAAGATCAGAAATGATCAAGAATAGAACTGTTTTTTGGTGAATTGACAAACAGCGCCCATTTAAAGCACTAAGAAGTTCACGAACTACAACTCTGTGAACTGTGAATCCAGAAGCTGTGATTTTAAAATCCTGGCAATCATATTAAGAGGAAGAAAACACCATACCTGGGCTTAGTCATCTAGAAGACGCAGAATCAAATCCAGACTCAGAAGCAAATGCTCTGCACTGTTTCATCTTTGGTTACGCGCTTGCACTCTCCCTTGATATCCCAGCATCTAGCTCAAAGCGCACAGGGCGTTGGATGAGCAGAACAGGGACAAGCAAGCTGCCGTATAGGACCGCCCCTCTATTCTTCCACACCAAGTTCACTTGGAGATTTCTTCCCCTTCACAAACTTCTCACAAAGCAAACAGCACACGCGGCATCTCCGCAGCTAATGTCGTGCTGCCTGGCTGCTGCCCCGCTGAGCTGAACAGATCCCTGGGAACTGTTTCAGGTAAGCAGCAGAACCAGCTGGCGAGCAGGCCGGTCAGGATTTTCCACTACACTGCAGTCACTGCAAGAGGAGCCCTCGGCACTGGGCTCCTCTCTTCAGAGAGCTCTCTCTGGAAGGAGGAAGCGCAAGCGAGCCTACAAGCTCTATCCTCAAAGTTGTATTTGGTGAAACAAGGTTGTAAGCAGGACATTACCAGGCCACTGTTTTGCAGCCTTTTGCTATAAATGCTTACAAAGTCCTTAGTAGCTAGCATACAGAAAGAAAACAAGTGGCTCAAGAAGGCGTACTTTCATATATGACATCCCTGCTGCCAGGTCCAGAACGTTGGTACTCGAAATATGCTTATCAAGGCATCATTAAAATGCAACCACACGCTTCTGGCCAGCTTGCTAAGCACTGGGAAACGTACAGCAGGTTTAGCAGAGTTATGGCAGCTGACAACCAAGAAGCCAATTGAAGAGTTAAGAAAAAATGCAAGCACTGCTCAGTGTTTGTTACCCACAGGCCAAAAGAGACATGGCCACCCAGTGGTGCTCAATCATTGTAATGCACAGCTCTGGGGACAGGCAGAAGCAGGCGAGGTGGCTACAGTCCCTAAAAATTAGCAGGTGGTTTGTGTCAGCTTGCTCCAGAAAGAACACACATGGATTTGCAGAATGTACAAGACTGTGCCAAGGAAAGAGCACACCCCCACCTCCTTATAAAACAGCCCTCTCACTGCTTCTGCTAACCCCTGAAGTACTTTCAGAAGACAAAAAGAATTACAGAAGAGATGCACTCAGCAACACTTTAGGCCAGTTTTGAACTATAAGTTCTTCCCACTGCAAACACCCCAGAAGACTGGACTATCCTGCTCATTTGCAGTGCGTACCCAGTGCATCTTCATTTGCAGCAGACACACGCCCACTTAAACGAGGTGTCCTTTGCTCTATTACAGACAGAATCACGCTTCCAGCCCCAGGCAGAACTCAATGGGAGTAGTAGGCAATGCCAGTCAAAGAGAGTTACCATAGAAAGATCACGAAGAAAGACGTGGCATGTTTCTGAGATTATGACACGCTTCCCAAAAGATTTTGTGCAGAAAAACATGTAGGAGGTGCTTTAGCATAAGACTACTTACAGAAAAAAACAACCGCCAACATCACTACTATCAGAGCTGACAGTAATTATAGACAAAGACTGATACTAAACAGAAATACTTCCTGCCATCACAGACTGTCAGCAAGAACCTTCATCGTTTTAGGAGAGGTATATATGTTCATACAGCACTGCCAGCACACTTCATCCCAACAGCAAACACCATTTCAATTGAGTTATTCCTGAAACTAAACTACGCAGTGAATATAAAACAAATGCAAGGCAGTGGCATACAGGCACTCAAGCATAAATGCTTCATAGGACATTATAATTACATTTTTTTTTTAAAGGAGACTTAAAAAATTGAAAGCATCAGTTTGTAAGAAAGAAGGTAAAGTCCAAACCAGCAGCAACATACAAAGGAATGGAAAGACGCATGTGATTCACATAAGGAAAAAAAGCACAAGTAGAGTTGAAAAAAGAAATAACACAGAAGAGCACAACAGCAAGTATTGGGGCAAACGAACAACTACAAGGCTAGGAAATGAACAAGCATTTTACAAAGTCGCTACGCCATGGGGGAAGGGAATACAAAAATAAAAGCATTTCTCTGCTGTGGCAGCAACTGCTACCTCCCCTCAGCCAGGAGCAGGCCACCACACGCAGGAAGCTCATTTCACTTGCCATCACAACAGAGGAAGGCCACAAAGGCAGCCTAGCGAGGGCTGGCGTTTTTACAGAAAACATACTTGAGACTGGGCTGCTGTGGGGGAGAAAAGAAGAGGAAGGCCTGAAAAAAAAAAAAAAAAAAAAAAAAAAAAGGGAGCGTGGGGAGGAACACTGATACACAGGAGCCTCTTTTTGGCACTGAGGGTATAAAGCAGGGTTAGGAAAGGACGGCAGCGAAGGGTTTTTTACCTCAGCGCTCCCCGCCGCCCCTCAGCACAGGGTTCCGGTGACCGCCGCCCACCTCAGCGCGCCGCCTTCCTCGCGTCCTGCGGGAAGCCAAAGCCCTGAGCACCCGCAGCCGCCAGCCCCGGCTCCTGCAGCCATCCCGGCTGCGCAGCGCCCGCTCCGCCACCTGGAAGCACAGCGGCGGCCATCGCCCACCCCAGGACCCCTTCCTCCCCACCCCTCACAGCCCCGGGCCGCCCACACACGGCCCCGGCCCCTTCCTCGCTCCCCTCACGCCCTCAGCACCCGACCGCCAACGGTCCCCAACGGCCCCCAACGGTCGCAACCGCCGCGGCGCGCGGCACCCACCGGCCGCCGCCTCGCGCCCCCATGCCACGCCCTCGCCGCGCGAGGCACGCTGGGGGATGTAGTCCGCCCGCCCGCCCAGCCCCATGGTACCGCGGGCCCGCCGCGAGGCACGCTGGGAGTTGTAGTTCCCCCACCACCACCACCACACCCGCCTCGCTTGGTGCCCTCAGCTCAGGCTGGGGGCTGGCAGTGGCAGCACTTTCAGTGAGACGGCCCCTACTGGGTTAAACAGCCACGAGATCCCCCAAAATCACCCCAAAAACACTGCGCAGTGCCCTTCTGCCTTCCGCAATGTCATTACTTCGTCTCCCTGTGCAGCCACAAAGCTCAACTTTCGTCCCTTTCTGCTCCGTTTCTTGTAAAAATGGTGCTGCGATATCCTTGCAGCGTGACTTGGGAAAAGACCACATTAAAAAAAAATAAGAATTTAGTAAAAATTACAAAAAATGGCAGCACTGACTCCATGCCCCACGTTGGACGTTGCCCCCAGTCCCTGTGTTGCCCCCCATACAAGCTGCAGGAGGTCTCCTAACGGTGGTTAGCAGCCACCCGCTGAGACCTCCACACCCAGTTTTGGTTTCACCAACCTCCAAACCAGCAAATGCACACCCAGCAAACGGAGTCACGTCCAAGGTTTTCACATCTCTGGGGACTTCTGGGGAAAGAACCCCATCCAGCTCCTCTTCTCGGGCGGCCAGGAAGCATTTTTTTCAGTGGGATAAGAGGCTGGGATGGTAAAGGTGACATCAGTGATGGGTATTTTTAGTTAAAAAAACCCTTTCCAGCATGGCACACCTTTCCAGATCATGTTGCTGGTTCACCAGCACCTCATAACTCTAAGCTAGGAAGTTGTCTGGGTTCTGACCAGATTTAGGTTGGATTCTAAAATATTCAGCATTTTTATCGATGGCCTGGAAGAATGCAGAGCATCATCACTGATAAACCTCACAGATGACACAAGGCCTGAGGGAAGGGTAAATAATTAAATGGGTAGAGCACTGGTACAGGGTGACCTGGTCGTTTGGAAGCTGGGGGCAAGCAAACATATGTGTCAATAGGGTCATCAATGAGCACGTTCATTTAAGAGCACAGAGTGGAGGCTATACTTGCATGGCAGAAGACTTTATCCTGGGAAAAATGAAAAGGACAAATGAGTCATGGTGGATTTCCAGCTGCCAAGATGTGGCTGTGGCCAAAAAAAACCCCATGTTCCTGCAGCCGTGGGTGTATAAACAGAGAAATCACAAGGAGGACAGGAGTTATATCAGCTCTGGAGTTGCCACTGGCTGCTGACATACTGTGTCTAGTTTTGACATGTTGGCAAAGCAGAGATGAACCTGGAAAGGGGCATGAAAATCACTGTGCAATGAGAAAACCTTTTTCAGGGAAACATATCAAAGAAGGTTAGCCAGTATAGTATATTGAAAAGAGAGCTAAGGAGTTACAAGATCATAAAACACAAGTAATGACAATAGGGAACAAAAAATCAGTAATAATTTTTCATGGCAAAACTATCAGAATTTTAAGCTAGAAAATGTTTAAAGAAAAAACACACATGCTAAACAACTCTGTATTGTAAACTATGGAATAAGAAGACTTGCAATCACTATAAATCATAGCGAATAATCTAACACTGGCAAGCCTACAGTTTTTGTTTGTTTGTTTGTTTGTTTGTTTCCCTAAATGATCTAATCTTGTAAAATTGAGAGTCATTTCCGGAAAATTCGTCAGTCATTGCTACTCCCATTATTGAATTAGACTACATTGGCCTCTTCTTACTCATCATCCGCCCTGATCAGTGATATGTGCAGCTGCTTAAAAACAACCATAGGAAAGAGAGTTGCATGTCCATTTAATTTAATTTAAAATGCTCTCAACTAATTTCACCTGTTTTTTTGTTTGTTTGTTTGTTTTTGTTTTTTTTCTGGAAGAAAACCACTTCATATAATAAGGGTAACCCAATAAAAACATTACAAACAAATGTTCACTGCTAACACCGATATTTTGCCATTTTCTTTTCACACCTCCTCAATCTGCTTCAGCAGAACCTCTGCTAGATCAGATCAGCTACACAATAGGATTATTCCAGAAGATTTTCAAAGTAAAAGTTTGCTTTAGAAACTGCGGTAGTTCACACATGAAAGCACAAAGTGAATAATGCTGATGGCTACAGATTAAAAGCTGTTCCTGCCTTGTGCAGATCTGTAGTTTCTTAGACAGCAGACCTGTATCGTGTCTTGTACCTCCAGCAAGTGTTCCTGCACTGACAGTTTTACAGCGGTGTTGCAAACAAGCCAACAAAAACCTCCTGTGTTGTGAAAGAAAATCTTCACACAGAATTTGTGGTGTTTTAGCTCTTGCACACAAAGGAAATAAGTAAACACTCAGAGGAGGAGGCATTATCTGTATTAAATGGAGTTGGTAATGGATGAGAAATCAAAAAGATTACTTCAAATACCACATTCACTTCTTGAGTTACTGATTCAGACCTGAAAAAGGTGCTTGAAAGATTGCCTATTTCTTTCAGTATTACTAGCTTGTTTACTACAAGATATTGCTTTTCCCAACAGATTGTCTTTAATAAAAATGGCAGTTTTAATTTTCGTGTTTTAGGCACAATCTATGAACATTTCACACAGACAATGCAGCAGAAATCCCATGGATTCCCCTCAAACCTTTATATAGAGTCACCCTGGTTTTATTTTTGCCTTCTGTATTTTTTTTTATCTTTGGCACAGAAGACTGTGGGCAAAGCAAATCCTACCCTAATTACATTTTTCACAGAAAGAAGACCTTCCAGATGTGCTTCTTCCAAATACGACAAATAGCACAGGTTCTCTGTAAAGATACCCACTCAATCTCCAGGTCAGGGGTCTCCAAACTTTTTTGATCGTGGACACCAATTAGTGAAAGATTTTTGAGCATGCACCTCCATTATATGTACATTTATTTATAAATCAATTACACTTACTACTGTACTAACATATGCACATCATAAAACAAACACAAAAATAGAAATTAAAAAAGGAGGAGAAAAAGAGGAAAGAAATAAACACTTTTTCAAAAATAGTTTTATTTACTAATTGCACCAAAAATATTTTCTTCCCGCATCCCACGTTGAAGACCATTTCCTCTAGGTAGGAAACTACTTCAGCCCATCCTGGTGCACTTCTCGGCACCCACGATTTTACTTGAATCAGTTCCACCCTCTCCTCTTCATTTTGGGATGAAACTTCTGTTATTTGGCATTCATCTGGTTTCCTCTGAGCTTGCCTTCACCACAGTTGTAGCACAGTAGGACAGTTTCAGCCAATATTTTTTTATTTGGTCTGCAAATCTCTATTCCTTACAGAAGGTTTTTGAAGTACAATCATTTAGAAACTACTACACTTTCCTTCATGGCCAAATGAAGCTCTGTTCCTTCTCAGCATTTATCATCATTAATAATTTACTGATGCACACTAATTTCATCTAAATGCCTGTGCTTATATAAAAGCACATGTACAAGTTAGAATAAAACACTTAACCTGGCAGTAAAACAGATGAAGAAAAAAAAAAACCACCCACCTTGCTACCAGAAATGCTTCAATTGTAGAGATCTGTAAGGGGTGGTGGTGAAAGAAATTAAATCAACAAATTAAATCAACACCCCACATACTTCCTGTACAGATAGTTTTGCTGCATATCTTTTACTCATTTTGCCATAACATTATAAGGCCACCATAGCACGTGTCAACAAGCTTTACCCAACTGAGAACAATAATGTTAAATGTTTTCCCTCACTACTGTCAGAAAAGCTGCTGAGGCTTTACCAGAGTGTGATCATGTTTTGAGCTGTACCTGCCAGACCGAGCAGCTGCCTGCAGTTCAGTGACTGCAGTATTTCCTATTAGGCAGGTTTAAGGAACGGCACAAACACCGACACGATGCACTACACAAGTGCATTTTTAAAAAAACAGGGCCATCAGAGAAGCAGAAGCGCTGAAGTGGCTCTGACCACACGCACGGCCACAACAACAGCATCTGTCGCGTGTGGTCACAAGAGCTTCAGGTTCACTCTCAGGTTCAAAACAACTCGGCACCTGGTGGCCGCGCGTTTCACATTGCCTCAAGAGCACTGTGGCAAGGGCTGGAGAGGACGGGTACCCCGGGTGGAAGGAAATACGCTGCAGCCAAGCCAGTGGCTGCTGCTGCAGCAGAGCCTTTTGTCCAGGAAAAGGACTGACACCTACCTGGGGAGGTCCGGGAGGAGGAGGAGGGTGCTGTAAGATGTCTAGGAGGGTGGTGAGGAGGGGTGGAGGTTGTCCTCCTGGTGACAACTCTCATGGCATCTCTGGGTCTTAGCACGTCATGCTTTCTAGGGTTATCTGCACAGCAGCGTTGTGAGGGGCATTTCTGTGTGCTGAGTGTTTTTGAGAGCTCTCCTTCAGGGAAATGAGCTCTGGAAGATGCAGATCCTGTGCGAAGATAAGCCCTAAGCAAATCAATACCACATTAAAAAAAGACAAGGCTTACAGACCACCTGCAAACACACCTGCTGCTGCTTCACTGAGACAACTACAGACAGCTTCATCATTTACGAGAACACATCATAGCATTTTTGCAAGTCCTCTGTCCTCTCTGACGCATTCACAAAGTACAGAGCTCACCCCAGAGAGCAGAACTGATCCCTGCTGGAAAAGGTTTACTATCCAATTTTTTGTTTTGCTATGTAAGGCTATTAAATTGCACGGAGACAACAAGGTGAGGCAGCACAAGCACAAGAGGGCATGGGTATATGCTTACCTCATGGTTCTGTTAAGCTTCTTTAAAAGTTACTTGCCTTTTTGTGTACTTTGGGATGAAGAGAGGGAGGGAGGGAATTTCAAGGAGTATCTCGTGATGTGAGATGGAGGGAGAGAAGGCTGTGCCTGATTTATAAAGCTTGTGAGAGAGGAGTTCAGTAGTGCCCCATGGAAAGGAAGGCTGTCATGTATAACGGGCTCCTTATTAATCATCAAAATATCTGCAGTGGACAGCGATGGATCTAATACCCCTAGATCCATCAGTCTAATAGCAGCTGTCTGCCTGTCCAGGCTCCTGCCACACTGGAGAGCACAACCTCAGCACCTCTGAGTGAGCCTGAGGGCATCCAGAGTGCCCTGGAGGGGATTAATTTGCTGCCTGTACAATGCAGAGTTTCTCTCTGCTTGTGGAGACAGACGTACGTGGTCCTGACCTACCTGGCTGAAACTGGAGAGCTTTCCAGGAACGATTTGCTCAAAGCTTTGAGAAGCCCCAGGACACGCCGGGGCTGTGAACATGCAGGTGGGAGGGGAAGGGGAAGACGAACTGATCTGCAGAAGAGAGGAAGGATGATGAAGAACAATAGTAGAGGTTGTTTCAAGTTAGTACACACTGACAAAGACGTAGTAACATCGGTACCTCAAAAAGTGAGAATTTTCACTTGATTTATGCAACACCACGAGAGCTGACTGTACGGTTAAGCTACAGCTGGAGCCGTGCATGAAACTGCGAACAAATGACGGAGGAAATTAGGGCTCTTTAGGAAAAGTGGGCAGCATATCTAAGAATGGCTCAAAGGGATGGAGGCTTCGGGGTCAGGAGGAGAAGGACCACGCCACCATTCTGGGGACCGGGAGTGCGGCCTACAAGGAAGCTGGTGCAGGGATGGGAACACCAAGTGAGGGTTCGGACCCTAAACATTTTAAATGTTTTTTGCCTAAGCATACCACATGAGAGAATTACTCTCAACAGAAAACAGCAATCATAAACAAAGAAAGTACAAAAGCCTCCAAGCTGCAGAAGAGCTGAGCTTGCCCCAAAAGGCAACTTATGCAAAAAAAAAAAAACAACAAAACTTGACGAAAGAGAGAACGTGGCACCTGAATTCACCACTCTTTACAATCTTTAACCTCTGCAAACCAGTAATATCCTGTCCTAAAAAAAAAATAAAAAGTTCAGAATCTTGAAAACAACCTTCCACCCCCCAAAACAAAAGCAATACACAAACCTCCTTCACCTCTACAGGCAAACATAAAATGAAGATAAAATCAGTAAAACTAAACCTGATTTTTTTTTAAAAAAAAAAAAAAAGCTGCAGCTCTTTATTCATAGGACAGGGTTTTGACTAATCAGAGACGCTCGCCGCTTGTACGTTTCCTACACGATTGGCTAAAAGTGTAAGAATTACCCCCCCCAAAACCACTTTTCTCCTCCTCCTTCCCCCTCTCCTCCCCCCTTATCGTGAACATGTTTTTAAAGCAGGCCTCGAGGGGAAGGGTAGGGGGAACTCGGAGCCTTCCTCAGCGCCAGGATGAGGACGGCCTGGCCAGAAATGGACCTCAGCCAGCTGTCGCCTGTGACTATGGTCACTTTGAACTACGACGACTACTTCTACGAGGACAACTGCCAGTACAAGCATCTGCAGCACATGACTACTTTCCTCCCCATCCTGTACACCATCGTGTTCCTGGTGGGCATCGTCGGCAACTCCATCCTGATAGCGGCCTTGGTCTTCAAGCGCCGGGTCCAGAGGCTGATCGACATCTTCATCATCAACCTCGCCGCCTCTGACTTCATCTTCCTCATCACGCTGCCCTTCTGGGTGGACAAGGAGGTGTCGGACGGGAGCTGGAGGGTAGGATCCTTCCTTTGTAAAGCCAGTTCTTTTATCATCTCCGTCAACATGTACTGCAGCATCCTCCTCCTCACTTGCATGAGTGCGGACCGCTACCTTGCCATCATGTACCCCGCTGTCGCCAGAAGGATCAGGACTAGATCCTATTCCACCGGCCTCTGCATCTGCGTCTGGTTGTTATCCTGCTGCCTGGGGATCCCGACCCTGCTGTCCCGGGAACTGAAGGAGCGCTACGGCAAGACGTACTGCGCAGACAAAGCCGTGACAGAATCCAAACAGATTGTGTCGCTGATGATGTTGATCCTGGCTTTCTTCTTCCCGCTGCTGAGCATCCTGACCTTTTACTGCTCCATCACCAGGAGGCTCTGCATGCATTACCAGAGGTCCGGGAAACACGACAAGAAACTGAGAAAATCCATCAAGATCGTCTTCATCGTAGTGGCTGCTTTTGTCATCTCCTGGGTGCCCTTCAACCTCTTCAAGCTCATGGCCATCCTGTTGGGACTGCGGAAGCTGCCCGACTGTTTTCCTGACGTGGTGGCCGAGGTGGGCATGCAGGTGAGCAGCCCCTTTGCCTTCGCCAACAGCTGTGCCAACCCTTTCATCTACTACTGCTTTGACAACTACATCCGCAGGGCCATGCTCAGGTGCCTGTGCCCGTGGGTGAAAGTCAGCAGCAGTGGCAGCGTCTCTGACACGTTGGACACCCGCCTGAGCCACTCCTTATCCAATTTCATCGCGGGGGAGTACGCTGCTAGGAAGAGGAAGCGCTCGGTGTCCCTCTGACTGGGAGCCAGGACCACAGAGGAAGGGACCTCTCTCTCCAGAGACGGCAGGAAGAGACTAAAGCAAGGAAAGGGGAAAAAAGGAAACGAGCAACAGAGGCAGAGCTGCAGCTGTAGTGCAGCCTGCACGTCAGGCTGGAGGCGCAGCACTTCCCTTTAAAGACAGGTAAATGGAATAGGAAACCTTAACCACTGGTTCACGGTGAGTGCTGTATCCCTGCGCCGTGCAAGCCTGAAAACGCTGCCCTGAGAGAGATCCACGGAGCCTTCCCAACACATGCAAGGGGGAGGCCGATCAGTCGGAGCCACCCCGAGGCAGGCTTTGAACTGAAATGAGGGTTTTTGTTCTGCTCGGAGCAAGAAAAACACAAGGATTGCTTCTCTTTGGTTCCTAGCCTACACACGAAAGCATCGCAACGTCCTGGAAACAACCTGATCGATGCTACTTTTCTGGAGGTTTTCTGGGTTTAGAAATGCAATGTTTTACTGAATTGCTGTTACCTGCTGTCATAACTTCAGCCTTGTGTGTTTTCCTTAAAAGTGTCAGCTTCTTGATTATGGGATTAAATCTCAGTTTTAATCACAGTAATTAAGATAAGTTTCTAGCCCCTATGATTTCAGAAAAAAAAAAAAAAAAAAGGTTGAAGGCAGAGAAACCAGAAGACAAGCCAATGAGACTCCGCATTTAACATTTTTTCTTAAAAACAAACAAGTAAAAAAAAAAACACAATAACAACCCAACCACAAAGACCAAAAAAAAAAACCCAAAACAAAACAACACCTTCACAGCTTTTAAGATGTTTTTTGGGGATCTGACACAATTTCTGATTGCTTGGGTTGCTGTATAACAGTAGGACGCTGTGCACCATTCGAAGTCCTGGTTTGCTGAGTTTAGCTGGGACCAGTTTATGTCAAGATACAAGCAAAGTCAAATGCAAATGTGCCTCAAAAGCAAAATTATCCAGTTTCACAAACGTTTGAGTGAAACAGAGAATGCTGAGGAACCTTGGGTGCAGGAATGCTCACAGAAAAGGAATTCAAAAGCCTCACTCTGTTAGTTCATTGATACGAGTTAAATTCTGTACATAAATAGTAACAATAATAATAAAAGCTCTATGAAGCTGTTCCATTCCTACTTAGCGGTCTCTGGGAAATGCAGATGTCTTGCATTTTATATATTGCGGAGGAGATACCACTTGCCCAACTGCTGTCAAGTCTGACAGCAAATGGGATGGGGAAATAGAGAAGCTCCTCGTTGTTAACAGCTGTAACACCTCGTAGAAGAACAAGCTGAACAAATACGGAGTGAAGCAGCTCATCAGAAATCTGGTAATGGACTTCTCTTTCTAAATGCCAGTGACAGAAACCTTTTCTTAAAACAAAGGGTACAATGTTTTAAAGTGCACAGCTAAAATATGAATTGGACTTCCAACAGCACTGATACCTTGGCTGTGTTGCGATGTCTCATGTTCTGTCGTCTCCCCTGTAAAATGTTTAGCTTAACATGCTGCTGCTTGTCATAAATCCAATAAATCAATACCTTAAAGCACCTTGGGTGTGTAATGTGACTGAGTCAAAAGACTGTTAGAAACTTTCCTTCTGTATTTCCTGATTTTTCGAGATTTCTATCTTTCTCCTCTTTGACACTTAGCCTTTGAAGTTTTTGAACTAGCTTTCGCAAAACCCGCAAACGTGTTGACTTTAGAGGCAGAAGACATCTGATCACAAAGTGATTAAGCAACATATATGGAAACAAATCTTGAACTGCAATAACTAAAAGATATGTAATGATATTTACAGCCCTGTAAGTAAGGCATTTTCACTTCTGCCAGCTGAAACCAACAAGTCAGCAAGTATACATCTTTGGCTCTACTTTTTAAAAAGTAAAATAAGGTGGTGACAACTTCCATGAGATGCTACACAGGGAACCCCTTCCCACTTCACTGGGGGCAGAGTTTAAAGCTAAGCTATACAAGTTTAGTTCTGTGATCATTCCCTTCTTGTAGGGATGGGAATGAGCTTTGCCAGGGCAGGAATGAGCTGGCCAACAGACCAGTGCCATCACTGACCCGAGCAGCTCAGGCACAGCTCCTTCACGAACAAGGGTCTGCATCCATAGTCCTGAGATCCTTTTGAGTGTTAGAGAAGAGACTTTTCCATTTCATTGAAGCTGAGTTGTTTTCTAGGTAATGAGGCACAGAAGATTGTTCCTAGAGTAACACAGATGTTTTGTAAATGTGTGGAAAATAACTTTTATTCTAATTAAAGAGGGCGATTAATAAAAAGAGCAATCGTCTCTGACCTAGGAAGAAGACAGAAGAACTTGCAGGGTGAACGGTGGCACCCGTGCAGACGGGCTGCAAGGCTTCAAAGAGAAGACAGCTATACCACAGCAGCCAACACAATTCATCAAAACCAGAGAGAGACGGGCAAAGCCCTGAGCACTGTCTGGTCGCAAGGGAAAAAAATGTGCAAACTGGGTGATGGAGGAGGTACGTTTCTGATGCAACTGCAGCACAACTGCATTCATTACAGCTTTTCCCTTGCCTTGCCTTTCCTCTGTATTCTCTAAACATCTGTAGTAGGGATAACTATTTTGAGTGTTATGAATAAATTCTGGTATTTGCATTTTTTCTTGAGACTTGCAGCAGAGCTGCTTAATGAAGGCAGAGACACGAAAGCAAACCTCACCCTATGGCAGCACAAGCCCATCAACCAAGGCATAGACCCCCACCCTGCTAGGGTAAGTGCAGGCAAAAGCATCTTCTAGCCATCCACAGGTGGCTGGGATGAGATGAGGGGATCATCAAAGAGATGCTGCGATGTGTGCCTGGGTCGCAAGGGAGTACCTGAGCCACACACCAGCTTTTCACGCTCCCCTCCCTTCACTGCATGCTTTTTTTTTTTTTTCTCCCCCACTACCTCTTCTAAAAGGTTTTGTTTTTCTTCCTCCACGTGAGAAACTTTACTCCCCACACCTAACTGCCACCCGCCTGCTTCAGGCTTACAGATGGCACGCAGAACGACGACTGCGTTTTCAGACCTTCCTGTGTCTGGAAATCAGAGTGCTGCAGTTCAAATTTCAGTCTTGTTTGCAGTGACTTTCAAAAACGACTGTCTCAATTGTCTCCTCTCGCCAACCCTTTACCCTCTGTCTACTTTTATTAGTATCTAACAAGTGGCTTATTTTTTAGTTGAAAAAGAAAAGAAATCTCTGATTTACGTTCCAAATAACCTGAGATCTCTATTACTGAAAAAAAATATCACATCTTGTTTTAAAGAGCATTTTCTTAGTGAGTCAGACTCACTTATTATTTCCCTCAGCCTCAATCCCATCCAAAGCAGAACAATCTCTTTGGAATAGAATAAATCTACAGGAATTTCACTTATTTTAAGTTAGTGCTGCTGCTTTCATTTGGTTTTGCTTCAAAATACCAGACCAAGTTGGACCTAGAAAATCTACCAGGATCTCCTTCCACTACCTAACCTTTCACACTAGCCCCTGGAAAAAATAATAATAATAATAATAAAGCAACAAATTTGCTAAATATTTCAAGGCTTGAAGAGAATCACATGCAATGCCACAGTGAATGTTTCACACGAGGGAAAAAACCTACAAAGGAGGTAATTATTTCAACAAAGCAAAACTCTCAGGATTATTTTAGGCTTTCATCCAAAAGACCATACCCTATGAAGGTGCTGATTTTATTTTTGCGAACTGCAGATCTGTTTTAGAACGTAAACCTTACTTTCAGTTAGTTCTTATAAGCGAAAGACAACAGAAGTAAGTTGAACAAACTTCTGGAATTTTGACTACTTCATGTTAATATTCATTATTTGTTTGATAGCACTAATACTGCTTAGGATGGTACCACAATTATCGTGATTTCAAGTAATTAACCTGGTAGTTTTGAGTAAGGTAACAGCCTGCCTATTTTATCCTTGTTAAAGAGCTTGTTGACTCCAGAGTGCTTTGCTGTGTGACATGGAAGAGGTGCGATTCTGACATGACACCTACTACGGATCTTGGTAAGCAATCTGGACTTCTTTTTAATAAATCGGAGATGATTCCAGCTATGAAACGTGGGGTTTGTTTGTTTGTTTGTTTTCAATCTAACTTCTCCTTTCATTGTCATGGAAATGTAGCACGGTATTACTAACTAGAAAGCTGTCCGCAGCTCTGGGTGGGAACGTGTATCTGCCCATCTCACAGAGCTTTTCATGATTTCAGAGATATTTTTGTTCTCGATTTGGAATGAAATCGAGACCTCTGAGGTTTTCATGAAAACAACTATAAATAATAATAAAAAAAACAATCTAGAGGTTAGTGCTCTTTCCTGAGGTGTACACAATTGAAGGTCAAGTGCCTCTGCTTCTTGACGTAAGTCAGACCCGGTCAGATGCATCTCTTGGTCTCCGTTTTGGCTTCAACGAATCAACATTTTCCAGAAATAAAGTGTTTCATCTCAACACAAAGGAAAACTATACCCAGAATCGATGCTTACTTAACTGAGCAAGGAATTTACGCAGCCTTCATCTCAGCACCAGATGTACCAATGTGGACAGCTGCACAAAGACACTGCCATGCTACATCCAGTAAAATCTGTTGATTGCTGCACAGGAACAGTAAGAGAAAATAGAGAAATAAAAGAAATAGGAGAAAATAAGGTTTCTTTTACAGGTGCTAGTAAAGCATATATTATAAGTGGATGCCAGCTCACGAGTGGGGACACTTATGTGCACTTTTAGCAGTTATATACTGCTGGAATATCAATTTGCTGTTCTTGTATAATCACTTACATTCATGAGTCAGTAGAGACTCGTGAGCAGATCTGCAAGCAGTGAACACAAATCATTGCGTGCTCCAAAATTTCTAACTGAAAAACAATTTTGGTTCTTCTCATGTTTAAAAGGCTCCCAGTTAAGGAACATTATTTGAGGTAAAAGCCTGGCAAAGGAAGAACAGGAAGAAGTTAAAGCAAATGGCTTGAAGACGCTCCTACAATGGGAAACACACCCACACAGACTGGTTACCAAATACACCAGCATTTTGCATGCAGTCAGAGAAACTGAGATTGGATGATGAACAGGAACAAGGGAAGAACTCCCTAAATTCCTGCCCAGTGGAAATACGCACTGACAATGCATTAAAATGGACTCGAAAGTAATTACTATGCTACCTAATGTCACACACACAGGTAGCCCTAGGAAACCAGAAGCAGCCCACATTACCTCACGTAACATTTTAATTCTATACCACAAAACCTGCAGTTAGTGCGCTCGAGGTTTCAGTAACAACCCAAGCACCTGCTCAGTTTCCAGATGTGGGTCTTCAGCGCCCTGCTGGAGTCCCACTGCACGTGACAGGAGGTTCTGGAGAGCCCACTAAAGGAACTGAGTTCCCACACGATGCTCAGTAAAGTCCAGAGAGAATCTGGCCCCAAACACCTAGGCATGTAAGACAGGAGTTCATAATAAAGTACAAGAACGTGAAATACGGGGGATGAGAAAGTGAAGAGGATTCATCACTCAGAAGGAAAGCCCTACAAAGGCCACGCTGGTAGGGTTGTTATTTATTTTAAATACGAATTGAATTTCAGGTCTTATTTTCCCAACTCACCGCTCCTGTGTTTCTGTAACAGATAAATGCAGCTTTAGAAATAGGGGTCACGTGTTGTGTTTGAGAGCACGCAACATTATCAGTATCAATCATCTAAATAATGCATTGTAACCAAAATACATCTTTTCAAACTTCAAAACAGTTTCTTTCTTAGTAAGAGATTCATATTCTTAGTCAGAAGCTCCCACTAAGTCCAGTCAGTGAACTTACTTCCTCTACTGTTTACTTTTCACATTTTCTAAAGCACTTGGGGTTTTACCACAGGCATCCCTACAACAGAAGAGAAGAGACCAGTGGTTCTCTGGAAATTTGGACTGCGTTTTGCTGCTTTGGGTACTGGGGTGGGGCATGGGGGAGGCAAGGCAGGAATCTGTGCTGAAAGAAAACGCTTCCCACGAAGTGACTGGTGACTTCTGAGGCTTTCATTTGTGGATGTCTAGCTTCAGACCCTTTGCAAAGCACTGATTTCCAGAAAGGGCTGAGTACTCAGTTTCTAAACAGCTGGTTCTTCCAAAATAAATCAATTAGATAATCACACAGAATAACTGGATGCGTCCAACAGTCGCTAGTCAAGTCCGTAAGTAACCCACCTTTGTCCCAAAATTTGATGGTCTTTCTCTGTTTGTAGATAAAACTAGCTACTATTAATACAAAATGACAGCTGCCACCTGAAGGATGCCCTTTGTTTTACCCTGAGTTTGAGGCAAAGAAAACCAGAGCAAGCACGAAACTGCGTGACACTCTGCTCTGAGCACGAAACTTGGACGGCGGTTTTAAAAGCCATACAGATTTTCAGTCTAGCTTCAAAACCAGCGGGCAAAATGACCAGAAGGACAGACCTAAAATGCGAAGAAGAGTTTTTCCACTGAAGAGCACCACGTATAAATCGATATATTTGCCATATACAGTCGCACGCACCTGACTTGACCACTCGCTCGACTTCCCCCCATGCGCTGCCGAAACACCTGCATGACCACACAGCCCCGGTCCTTACCACCCATTTCCCCCGTCACCCCCTCCTCACCCTCCCTCCTCTGGGAACCACAGAAATACCTACCCACGCTTCACACGCAGCAAAACATAAAAACCATAAAAAAAAAAAAAAGAAGAGATGCACGCTTTTTTTTTTGCGCAGCTTTGAACCTGTGGGAGTTGCCCGCCACGCGTGCAATCATGCCACCGAAGGAAATGTTGCAGGTAAGGGTGGGAGCTCGACAGCTCTCAAGAAATACGTGCATGCAAACCTCTGCCCTCCTCATAGCCGTCCAGGACAGTACAGATGGAGGGGTGTTAGGAGGCAAAGAGAAGTCAGATGACTGCATCGAGAAGTGCAATTGCATGCCCAAGGCTTCCCAGCAGCTCAGCTGGAGGTGAGGTGAATGGCACCCAGCTATTTTGATTTCCCATCAAAGAACGTAGCACTTCAGGGCACTTAGGAATAGTCAGGTGGTTAAAAAAAACATGTGCACACCTTGCTGGTACAGAGAAGTCAGCTGAGAGAAAAATCAAGAGAATTCAGGGCACGGAGAGACCTGGAGAGCACCCGCTTCTTTGCAGGAGCAGAGCAGGGCATGCAGCAGATAGGAGGTGTGCTAAAACAAGGTGCCCATGAGAAGAAACTAAGCTGGCACCTGAGAAGAGAAAACATTTTAGAGCAAGGTTGCTGTGCAAAAAGGGAAAAGATCTAGCTGGAGGAAGCAAAGGATAATCCTGAAATAACCCTGATAACCCCACAGCGTCTAGGGCTAAAGTTTTGAGAGGATAAAGCAATAGCAATGTAGCATGCTCCCACCCGTACAGCTCCTGCAGAGACTGCAACCATCCCGAGGCTATTAGAAACATCCAAAATCCTTGCTGAAAGGTGATGCAACCCTCCCATTATTCTTATTTTTCAAGGACTTTGGCAACTGGACTTGTGACGCTTCTAAATCCCTAACCCCACTGTCACACAAATAAATACCACTTAAAGTCGGTGGGGAAACTCCTGCTTTCACTGGAATTATCTGGAGTTTTATAGGGCTAACTTCAAGAGAGTTGGGGTTTGGCTGCATGATAAGACCGAAAGCCTAACCCACAGACTGCGCAGCCAGCAGTGAACTCAGTGGGATCAGCGTGCCCTCTTTCAGAGTTCATGCTAGTGATTCATCTCCAAACAGCCTGAGGTCCCATGGAACTCCTATAATTACACAGCCCCCCGCAAAGACAAGAGGCATCTGAATAGATGCTCGGGGCTGTGCTGCTGGGCTCAGTTCCCTGATGGCATCGGCCACAACTTCCCCAAATTGCCATTCAGCAGATGATGGTGATGGATGAACAAGTCCCAGGGGACTGGGGCTATCTGCTTGGGCTGCAAGGTGACACTAAAGTGCATGCTGGCGTTTCTTCAACCACACCAATCCTGTGAACCAGCCAGCTGAAAGCAGCTCAGGTGTCCTAAACCCATGTCCTCACCCACAGCTATAAGCCAGTTCATTACCCAGCCAAACACCAGTGGTCCAGGAGTTTGCTTCATGTGTTTGAAGGCTCAGTCTCCCTTCTCCAGATGCTTTCCGTGGGCCACGTCCCTGGACAATGCTTACTTCAGCCAGACGTGAAAGCCTGAGCTGGAAAGAGAAGCTAAGCATCTCAATAAATAAATAAATAAAATCTGTATTTGTCATAAGACCTGATAGGATAGCATCTGCCCTAAATCAATAAAAGGTCCAGAGGAAGTGAAAAAGGAAGATTACAATAAAAACAGGATTTCCAAAACACTGCACAGAGTGAACAACGACCCAAGTATACGTTTTCAGTCTTACATGTATAATTAAACTAGAACAGCAACAGCAAGCAGCTGTCGATTTATCTCGTGCTGAACGCGGCCTTTACATGGCAGTGTCTGCATTTTTACGAGGCCAGAAAATAAAGCAGGGCCTCCTGCCCCACGGTGGGTAACCCAATACACGGTGGGTGTATTTGGTGTGCGAGACACACATGGTGCCACAGTAAGAAGCCGTAGTGTTGGTGTCTGCCAAGAGCTGTTGATGGCTGCTGGTTGCAGTCTTGGAGAACGGCTCCTGTTGGCAGGCAGGACAGAGACAGGCAGCCTTCCTTTTATTTTAAGAAAGTCACCATGTTTTCTGACTCATGTTTTAATGCCAGTGTCATTACCAGTGCAGCACAGCTGGAGGAGACCTCAGGCAATTGTCTAGATCACCAGCAAATACACGTCGACTGTTCTTGACACGTATCTGACAAAAAAAAACACATACTGGTAGCAATTCACTTCTCCTCAGAACTCAATCAATGCGTTGAAAATCATGAAATCCCACACAGATCTGTTTAGAAAGTCCTTTTCCTTGCTCTTGAACTTGCTGGTTTATCCTCAAACCACACGTGCTTTCTTTGCAAACAGGAATGGAAAGAAACCTCTGATTAAAAAGAAAGCTGATGTGCTGTGAGGCCGTACCCAGCCACCAGCACCAGCAAAGCGCCAGCTCGCTGGGTTGTGCCAGCCAGCTCTGGCACTTGCTGGGTCATGGCAGTGACACCACAAACATCCGCACCCTGTGGCAGCAAGTGCTTGCGGAGCAGGGAAGTACTTCTAAACCAAAAAAGGGTAGTTTTAAAATAAAGAAGGGCAGGGTTAGATTAGACTGTAGAAATAAATTATTTCCTGTGACGGCAGTGAGGCCCTGGCACAGGCTGCCCAGAGAAGCTGTGGGTGCCCCATCCCTGGAGGTGCTCAAGGCCAGGCTGGATGGGGCTTTGGGCAGCCTGGGCTGGTGGGAGGTGTCCCTGCCCATGGCAGGGGGGTTGGAATTAGATGCTCTTTAAGGTCCCTTCCAACCCAAACCCTTCATACTCAGGATTTTGATGCCACGTCTGGTCATGGCATGAGTTAGCAGTGCCTGTACTGCCTTGCCAACCCTCCATGGGGGCTGGCAGCCAGTGAGCCACCCAAAAAACTTGCAGCACTGCCTGGTACTCTTCTATCTTGCCTTTCACCACAAGCATTTTTCTCCAGGTTGAGCGAAGGCAATTGCCTCCAGCCTATTTCCAGCACCGCATGTGGGCTGGCAAAAGCTACAGACACCCGCTGAGGCGACGCGATGCAGACGGGTTTTTTTTCCTCCCTCCGTCTGTCACCCAGTGCACCCTCGGCAATAATGCGTGATGAAGCAAAAGGAGCTCACCATTCAAGTGGAAAAAAATTAAACCGAACTGCTCGTAAGAAGTCGCTGAGGAGGAGGAGGAGGACAGAGTTTACATAGGCAAAGGTTGCTTTTACAGACACGGAAGCTGAAAGTTGGTATTTGCTGCCCTATTTGCAGTGCTAGCCTCTTCTGAGCAGATGCAGATCAGCCCCATCACTAGGGTCAAGGCAAGAAAATGTACTTTCATGTGACACATTTTTAAAAGAAATCATTTGGAATCATTTCAGCACTATTTTGGATGAAGAACTGATTCTCAATAAATATTACAGTATTAAATGTCGTGTGAGCATTGGTTTTACACAATAGATCTTTGTTTATCTGAGGTATCAAACTGTTATTTGGTAGAATGGTTAACTAAAAATAAAACTCGCATTCTCTCCCACAGCTGGTATCTACCAGAGTTGTTACATATGAAATGTAACTAATTTCAAGTCAACTTTGTTAGAAATCTACAAGCTTCTTTTAAATCTAAAACCACTGCAAGCTTTTACCTGCTAAACGACTCAATGAGTTGCTTAAATAGCTAAAACAGCAGCACCTGCACATAACTCCAGCAGTTTTTGACACCCAAACAGGAGAAACACAAGAGCCTTCACACTTTTGCACTGAGCAGAGCAGCTCAGAAGCTCTAAACGGGAAACCTAAAAATGCTGAATTAGCTCACAGCAACAATGGCAGCGTCACCTCCCCTCCTCCCCCCAAAAAAGACAGTATGAAACTAAGAATACCAGTGCGACATCTAACTATTAACAAGACTAGGCCTTTCTATTTTTTTGTTTGTTTGTTTGTTTGTTTGTTTTATTTGCAAAAGAAGAGCCCAGTGTTTTACTGACCACAACAGAAAGCGGCCGGGTCCTGCAGATGCCGCCGCCGCCTTCACGGCACCACGTGCGCCATTTTGTGGACCCCGGCGCGATGTCCCTGGCATAGGCCAGGGACATGGGAACCCCTGGAGGGAAGGGAGCAGCCAGGACCAAAATAAAAACCGTAAAAATAAAAGTCAGAACTAAAATAAAGCTGTTCGCAAAGGATGAGTTGCGTGTTTTCTCTTTAGAGTCCCCTGCAGGCCCTGACCCGAGCAGCCTCCAACGCAGTGTCTGAAGCAGGTTAGCGGGGGTGCTGCTGCAGACCTGGTGCAAGTGGCTGTGGACATGGCAGAGCTGTGCTCTTCGCTGACACACGCCTCAGCTACACCTGTGCGTATTTATTCTGCTGGCACAGTCAGTGCCACTCGGGGCTATAGGGAACATCTCTGCAACGCCATTTTCAGAGACATGGCCTCCCATGAGGCATGATGAGGTACCTGATGCGATGGCCTGTGCTGACACCACAGTGTTCATGGCATGTTACAAAGCCAGTTTTATCTCAGCTACTCTCAGGGCATCCTTGTTGGTCCCTGCCACCTCGATATCCTACAGCTCTAGGGCGGTTAGCTCACACCTGCAGCCCCTGACGCTGCGCTTGTTTAGGTCTGGAATAGCGAAAACGGAAATGCTTCTCGAAGCATTTTTCTTTGCAGAGTTGCCTAGCCCCACGTCCCCCCCAAAACCCAAAGCAAACACAGCGGGATGCTGCACTATGGGGCCGGCCGGGCTCCCCGCTCACCCCACAGCGCCGTCACACCCAACCGAAAGCAGCCCCCGCCTCGCAGCGCAACCCCAAAAACCCAACTTCGGCGTGGAAACAACCCCAGGGGGTCCTCCCCACCCAGCCCGGCCATAAAGCAGGAGGGAGATTGGGGCAGAACCGCTCCTTCCTCCTCCTCCTCGTGCTCTGACCCCGCTCTCCCCATGCCCGCTCCCCCCTCGAAGCCAGCATGGCGCAGGGCGCTGCTCGCCTCAGCCCTACCTGAGCGCCGCGGCCGCTCCGCCGCATCGGGACCCGAGTGTGGCGGATCCGGGACCGACCCCGGGACCGGGACCGGGTTTGGGGCAGGGTTTGGGGCCGGGGGAGGCGGCCTCGCGTGCGAAGGGAGCTCGGCAGCGGTGCTGCTTTGAGTCAGGGCCGGCCGCGGCGGCGGGGGAGAGCGGGCTGCGGCTGAAAGAGAGAGCGGCGCTGAGTGATCTCCGGCCGGCGCCTGGCACGCAAGGGCTGGCGGCTCCCCCCCCCCCCCAATACACACACACACACACCGTGCCCACCGAGCCCTGAGGGGAGAAAGGTGGCAAAAAGGGGCGTCGGAGGGGGTAAATTTGATGTTTCGGCTTGCTGCTCCCCAAGGGCTGCCGCTGGTTGTCAGCCCTCCCCCGCGCAGCAGTGCTCGTCAGCAGCAAGGTGTGATTTTGCCATGTCCTGCAGGTAAAGGGAGCTGGGATACATAAAAAAGCAAAAAGTTCCGTGCCATCAGCAGGCTGAGAAACAGAAAACAACATAAACCACTCAGCAATGTAGGTATTTACCAAGAAAGGGTGGTTTTTTTTTGCAGAGATCAGGAACACCCGAGGTGTTATTCATCCCTCTCAGAAACGACAGCAAACGGACAGCTCTGAAGGTTTCGTCTCAATGGATTCAGTTGAACCAGTTATACCACAAGCCTTCCCAAAGCTGGTAAGTGAATGATGATTACTCACAACGAAAGTTTCTGTAGCGTGAATATCAACCCAAGCAAACACTTTCCTCACAAAGTCTCTCCAAGAAAGTCAGGGCACTCAGTGAACTTTCAGAGGCATCGCCTGGGAAGCGTTTTCCACCTCTATTTTACAAAGAAATTACAGGCAGATTAAGATCAAGCTGTTTATTCCCACTGAGCAGATGTGAAATAATTTGAGAGTAAAATATATAAGACCCCTTCACTACCAGTCCCATCAGTTTGCCCCAGGATCCCTGTTGGGATAAAATGCTTTTATTTTTATTTTATTTTTTCTACCTAGTCCCAGCCTGAATGCTGTGCCAGATCTCAGCTGCTAGTTTCTGCTTTTAAAGAACTTGCCAAAAGATTAAAAAATCCTTAAAAAAAAGATAAAAGATTAAAAGGGTCACAAGTGTCAGTGGCAGGTTTTTTATTTCGTAGATTGTCCTACTTTGTAGATTATGCAGCAGATTAGCCACCCGAGAAATTTTCTGTTTACTTCTTTTAAAGGACACAAGTGCTCAGATAACTCAGTGATTGTGAGATTCGGGAGAATCAGAGATCTCCGTGCTGATTCAGTTTTGCCCGTATACCAAAACTGATCAGATATCAAATGTGGCTGGCTAAGATTTTCTGGAAGTTACACTGCAGAGGAATGAACAGGTTACATGTGTGTTTAACAAAATATAAAAACTTCTTTCAGTTTTAGCATGGAATTCACAGCAAGTGCTGCTCTGCTCCAGCTATGCCACAATTCAGTAGAGAAGTGACACCGGCTTGCATCGACAAAGCAATACAACCAGCTCAAAACACAAGGTGAATTCCCCTCTACTTTCCAAACTTTTCCTTACCAATTTTTTTTTAGCAGCACATACAAAGAGAAGTCAGAAGCATCAGTTTCCAGGACACATAACTCTAAGGACATATTGATAAGACCCATGACTTTCATTCTTTTAAGAAGGAAATACACGTGGAGTGCCCAGGCAGTGAGAACAAGCCGTGTCCTGAGAAGTTGCAGGATGGTGAATGCAGGAGTGGATTTAAGCTACAGAGCTTTGCCTGCAAGGGTTACATTCGGGAAGAAAGAGAGAGGCTGAGCAGACATGCAAAACAAGCAGGTAGAAAATTATTTCTGTAGCAGAAAGGACTGAAGTTTCTTTTTTTTTTCATTTTTTTTTTTTTTTCATGTGGTCAATATGCTTATCAGCACAAACTGCGATTTTCTAAGCCTTTTTCTCAGTACTGGTGCATTACTGTAATTCATATATGCATGTGGCACATTCATGCGTGACCAGGGAAGCGGAACTTGTCTAAGCAAAACTGGCAGCAATAAAGAAATCTGCAAAATAGGTCTGCAAAAGTGGTGAAGTAGCTAAAGGTGAAAGAGCTTGCTGCTCTGCATAGGGACTGATTTCACTCCAGCTGTGCATGATGCCACGTACCTGCTGAGACACAGAAAATATGAAAAGAGATTTGTTATTCAAGACAACTGGTTAAGTGCAAATTTACATCAATAGCTGATCCAACTAATAATTAAGAAACAAACAACCCCTAAAACGTAGGAATACCATTTGCCCAAAAGACCACCGTGCTGTATTATTTGCAGCCTGCCAAATAGCTTCAACAGGACAACAGCTAGAGCACGTTTGGGTTTGTGCTGAAGCAAACTCCTCTTGTAGGGGAGACCTTAGAAGAGGAAGTTGAGGGTGGGACAACAGGAAACTTTGGAGAATCAGGTACTGCTGCCAATAAGTCTTTCTGACCCATAAGAAAGAAAGTGGATAGGTACATTTTCAGTATCCAGTGCTCCGTGCCAAAGAAAGCCTTCCTGCTCAATTAGGACTTTCTTTCCCCCATCATAAGGCTGCCAAAGCAATACAACTACTGAAGCTTGACAATGGCAAAGCCTGGTCTCTTGACAAGGCCAAATGCTGTTCTAAATTGTGGACTGCAGGGTAAAATCCAAAGCTAGAACTGTGTTTGTAGAGACAGGGCAACTCTTCTACCAACACTAGTGGGAGGTTGGAGCAGAGATACAGGATGAAATATACCTGTTGTCTGTTATTTAGCCTTTTGTCAGCTATGTGAATTCATTTCTACAGTCAGACTCAACTAGGGGAAGGGATAGTCTTGAGATTGTTGTTCTGTCTTCCTTCAGTGCCTATTGCTTCTCCCTCCTCTCTGTCACCCCTTACTCTCTTCCATATGTCCATGACAGCTGAACACTAATGTCTCCCAATTCCTCCTTGGGCTTTCCTCCTTTTCCTGCTTCCTTTACTTATTGCTGATTACCAGATAACCTAGAAATAGTGTCAGGGAGCAGCAGGTGCTGGGCTGCTCCAAGAGGGAGGACAAGCCAAGAGCCAGCAGGGACCGCAGTATGGGCAGTGACACTCCCGTAACTCTGACCCCAACGAGTGGAAACCAAACAGAGATGTGCCCTAAAGGACAGCAGTGCTGCTTTGCAGTTTTTAGGCAAATCTCCTTTTGTCAGCCGTAGAAATGCTCTCCCTTCTGAGCAGTAGCCCTGCACATGTGCCCGTGACTGCTAGATCTCGTGACTAGCAGTGTCTTGTTTTAGCTTCTGCTGCGGTCTCCCGCTGTGATTTCAGACATCGCCTACTTGTTTCTCCTTCCTTGATGACCAGGTAGGTGGATTTCTTTACTTAACGTGGGTATCTGAGATAAGGCACTGTTACACAGGGCTGGCAAGGACCTTCTAGGTCTTCAAAAACAGCTCTGGGCATAGGCGCCCATCTCATAAACTGATCACCCTCCATCCTGAACCTACTGAGGGATTTTCCCCTCCTTTCTCCTTTGGAAAGGCTCCCTCCCTGCTTGGATGATGAATCGTGCTTTCAGAGTCCTACTCAAACTGAGGCACAGTTTGGTTTACTGCACTTGTTTTCCCAAGTGATTTGAAATCACTTCAGACACTTGATGCAGGTGCACCTGCTTGCTTCTTATCTAACCAAGGAGCCCAATCAGTAGGACTCAGCACTCCCTTGTCTGTCTTGATGTGAGGTTATGATTGCCATGCTGTGGCTACCCGAAAAGATGTTCAGGTAGTTATCCTGTCCTGTCCTGTTCCCCCACCCACCAAGAGGAGCCTGAGCTTAGTTAAATGTGCCTGTACTGTCAGGGTTTATTACTACAGCCTGCAACGACTTATTGCGAATCGCAGCTATGTTCTCAGCACAATGGGGTGCCAAGGTGGATGTGATTTAATAACAATCAATACCAGTAGGAAACCTAAGGAAGTGTAACAACAAGAATTTTTTTATTAGAAGGTCAATAGCCAAGTCATTCAGGAGGAATTAATTTTCAAGATTTGGCTACAGAAGAGCTCTGCAATCTCATTGCCTTCCCCATGCCCAGCAGCTTTATTATTATTATTACTTTTTTTTTTCGGGGGAGACTTCAGCAGGTTTCTTCCATCCTTGGGTCTTTGACGCTGGGTTCCCTCTAGTGGCATTAACAGGAGCATCGATTCTGTGTTATTGACTGATCTGGGTCCGTAGAAGGGGCAGGGGGAAGAGGACACTGCAGGATGCTACCAACTTACATCAGGAAACACTGACTTGTCTTCTTCTGACTAGTAGCCTAGCACTTTTGTGTACCACAGGTTCTTTATTTTTTCCATCAGCTGTTCAGCCAGTAAACTGAGTTTGGTCGTTTCTCTGATGAGGAAGGTCCTGCAGGAGACAACGGCATATGTGGTAAGATATACACGTATGTGAGTGAGGGCAGTCTGCATCTGCAGTAGTTATCAAACTACCCTTCTTTCACACTGCCTTTTTCATTGAGAGTGCAATGGTCCTCAGCACTCCTAGAGGGGCTTTCCTCGGAAGATAGGAATAGGCAGTCTGTATTTTCCATGACTTAGATGAAACTGTATCTCCTGGGTCATCTTGCTTTTCCTTTCAGGAGGAAATTCTTTCCCGTTCTTTGAGGAATATATATTTACAGTTAGAGCCAATTCTGTGATTTGAGTGCCACCAGTGTTTGCTGGCACCTTCAGTACTCAGCCCTTCCCAGACAGCACCACTCCACCTACCCAGCTCCTTCCATGGGAGCTGATTCCCCACCAGCCAGTGGCCTCTCCCTCACTACCCATGTCTAAAGAGCAGTATGTGCTATCCCCATGAGTATTGTATTCAATGTGCATCCCTGGGAAGAGGTTGCACTGTGATACAAAGCCATATCAACCTCGCTTTTCATTATAGTCAATCAGGCTTTGGTTGTTGATTCACTGCTCATTGGGTCTCCTTCTACTGATAGTGCATTAATCTGTTCTTTCTTCCCCTCCTCCCTCTCCCTTTCCACCCATGGCTATTGCAATGCTAGCGCAGATTCTCCATACCTGGTCCCAACAACTACTGGAGTCTGGGCAGCATCCGCCAAGAACTGACCAACTCTAGGGGACATCTTGTTCACAGTTTCGTAGATGTAAGCTGCAATTGCATCGGGGATGACCAACCAGTCACGACGGTCTCTCTCAAAGATGGACTTTGAGTGCACTTCTGCGAAGGAGGAGGCAAAAAACATGAGGTTTCTCCAGTCCCTCTGATGTCTTCCCCCACGCGCAATGGGAAAAGACATGAAACTCTCAGGTTCACAGCCTCCCCCAGAATTTGATTTGCTCTAGCAGCATCCAACAGCACCTCATTGCTAGTTTGGGGGTACTTGAGTCATAGGCTTTACATGCTAGAATATTTGCACCAGGTATGGATGGTTTGTACACCAAGCTCCTCCTGTCTGGTTTCACTTAGCTAGCACCATAAATTCATGGTTTTACCTTATGGATGGAACAGACTTCTCTAAGGCAAGTTAAAACCCATCACAAAAGCTTTTCAGACTTACCGGGAACGGTGGTGCTAAGGAGCAGGATCAGAGCTATCACCAATGCCCTGTATTGCACCATGGTTTGCGGTCCCAGTTCAGCCCCGCACACCTGGAGACCTGCTGGAATCACAGCACAATGCTTTGTTTGTTTTCAGAGAAATAAAACATGTCTGTTAAACACCACATTTGTGCAACAAACCTAATGAATAAATGAAAAAGAAAGCAGGAATGATCATTTGGTGCATTTCTTTTGAAGGAGTGAGGAAAAGATTGTACAAAAAAAAGTATTATTTTATTTGTGTAATAGCAAATATCCACAACGAATGATAACTTTCAGAGTTCCAAGGAATCTGTGGCAGTTACAATCACTTTTTTATTATAAATATATATATATAATTAAACATTTTTTTTTAATAAGATAACTAAAATTCCTTGTTTCAGTATTTGAGCAAACGAAACTGGCAGTGATCAGAATAGACTTCTTCTACACATAGGTACAACTGCAAAAAGTCTATTAAGGGAATTTTGGTTTGATCTTTTGCAAATGGCTCTAACGAATCTTGTGTTAGTCAGTGCTTCATATAAAATGATCTGAATGACCCAGTGATCAGAGTATTTTGTCTTGAGCTAGTTGAGAAAAGACTTAACCAGGTTCTTCTCTTTTCCACGCTGTGATTGGTGAATCAGCTGGCAACCCAAGCAGAACACATTTTTAGAAGGGAATAAGTACAAACTTCAGCCTCATCCAACATCCTTTTGTCTATTAAAAAAGGCAGAGGAACTCTTGAAAAGTTGGTACTTAGTACATCGAAAGGATGACATTGCATCTAAACAAGATTTTCAAACACAGTGTTCTTAGAAAGGTTTTTAGAAGTTAAAACTGATTACAGCCTGACTTACAGCGTGACATGTCAGAACAACATGAAGTAAACATTGTGGTACTGAGACCTGCAATGTCAAAAAGAAGGCTGCAAGCCTATTCCATATGAAATCTTTGCTAAATCCTGTTCCAGGTAGTGGCACTAGTCAGCACTCCCTCTTATTCCACAGTAAAACAGTTTATTCCCATTTTGTTCTCCTTCTAAGCACAGATTACCTCAAAAAGTTACAACTCCATCCTTGCTAGACATTTGCCAACTGGCAGCAGTTCCTCAGTTACCACCCTCCCTTGATTTTTAATCCTAGAGAGAAATTCTCCCTCTGTAGATAAAAGTTACAAATTTTCTTCCCAGGAGCGTGAAGAGGGGATCTTACCTGCTTTAAAGCCTGTAGCCCCTGTGTTGAGAGCAGCTGTGAAAAAAGTTAGACATTTTCCAACACTGAAACTCTGTAATCCCTACCATGGGCTCAGCCCTCCTATGAGTGTCCTATGGAGCATCCATCACTCAGCTTCAGTCCAGGTTGCTCAAGCACTTCCACCCTCTTCCCCCTCCACTCACTTCTCTACATCCTACGTACACCAGTCACAAAGTCCATGCCACCCAGAACAGGCAGTGCGGCTCTTACCTGTCCTGCTTTCTCTCTCTCAGGCCGAAGCTGAGGTAGATGCTCATCTGAGACACCGGCATTTATGCAGAGCTAATATAGAGATAGCAAGGGGTCAAAGGTCCTGCTTTGTTTCCCCATTTGCTCTTTTGCTGTTGTTGGGATTTGGTAACGGAGGGTCAGTCTGACCTGAGCCTAGGAGACGTGGAAGGCAGCTCCTGGGTCACTGAGTCCCCCACTTTTCAGGCAACCATGTCATGGAGGCCCCTTTCATAAGCTGACCAAATTCCACATTAACAGGAGCTGGAGCTGGGCTGAATTTTGCTCCCGCTGCTCCTGTGGGAAGGCCCATGCCGTAACCTCACTGCACTGACAGATGCAAATTATTTGTGGCTATTACGCTCATCCATATTTCACCCTCTGTTTCCAACACGTCCATTAACCAACTGAGGCATGCAGGTGAGCTCACACATCCATGCTGCACTCTCGCAGTTCTTCTGTCCCCATATCCAAGCCTTTCTGCACAGGCTGACGAGATGGGCATGCACCTGAGCCAGCTGTCAAAACATTGGACTGGGGAAATATAATTCCTCCCCAGGCTGCCCGGGGAACTGGGCCCAGTCAGAAAGCAAGTGTTCCCCTACCACAGACAGGGCAGCCAAGTCAGCGATTGCAGCAGCGATACAACTCAGGGCACATCATTCAAGAGGGTTGCCAGTGGGTTCCCAGACAATTTTCCTACTTTCTTGGTGAAAAGATTTTTTTTTTTTTTAATAAAAAATATTTTTTTTTAATAATTTTTTTTTTTTAATAAAAATTAAAAAAAAAAAAACTCCTGAAAGTATGAAAAACCCTCCTGAAACTATTGCAAACATTGACAAAAAAAAAAAAAAAAAAATCATGGAAAAATCATATTGCACTTTTGTCCAAAAAATAGCAACAAAAAATTCTTACTAATGTCTATCGAGGTTATTTCCAGAAGTTTATTTCCAGAAGTCAGAACAGAGAATTTCCAGTTCCACTTCTGGTGAAAATACTCAAAAGCAATTTATGGTCTAGGAAGAAGACACGGGAGCAACAATTTGTAAGTTCCCTTATATTTTAATGGTACATTCAGCAATCATTGAAAAGACTCTACACATTTACCATCTGCTCTTACAGCTGCACTAACATTGAGAACACCAGTACGAGGCACATTATAAGCATTAAACTTAACAGAAATTGCAACAAGCAGTTATTACTATGGGTGTTAATTAACATCACATCATCTTTCTCCTATGTCGGGTCAACAAATGGCAGTCTCTGACCATATTAAAGGGGTATTTTATACTGATGTGCTGCTCGAGGTAGTAATACCAAGGGGGTTTAGCTGCCCTGTGTAGGGTTATGTACAACCGTGGAGTTTCGCATTGTGCTTGCTATCACGAGGCAACTTACCCTCCCCACCAAGTTAGCCTAACTTTACCTAGCGCTATCATGAACACAACCCCAGAGATAGCAACTGGGCCTTTCAGCACTTTCTACTGCCAAACAGGCAATTGCCAAGCCCAGATCAATGATTGCACAAGCAGCAGCCCTTGCCCCCCGTTCCTGGAATGGCATCCTGGAATGGCAGGGTGCTCTGCAAATAAGCAAGAAAGCCAGGTATTGCAAGTCCTTTCTGAATCAAAGAAAAAATAATTTATTACTTAAAAAAAAAATCTTTTGTGATGAATCTCTGGCCTGAGGTAGAAAGCAGCTGACAGAAGCAGCGTGGGTGTCCTTATCTGCCCCATGGGTCACGGTCACTCACTCATTACATTATCATTTTAATTAGGATAACTCCTGTGGCACTATCAAGGCACTCGTGATGAAGGAAATTTATTCTTTATGGTAAAGGTACGTTCCTTCAGCTGCATGACAGGAAGAAACAAAAGCCTAGAGTGACAATAACTCTAAACATGTCCAATTTCTTTCACCACAAACAGGCTGACACATGAACATCAGCTCTTTGGAATGGCTAAAAAATTAAACACCAGTAAGTTACAGCCTAGAAAGAATGAGGCTAGGCCATTTCCTACCATTACTTCTTTCAGTGTGTAGTATTTGACCTACTCAATTCAATCTCTCTTTTAAAAAAAGTCAAAGATCTGGTAATCTTACCGGGGAAAAAAAAGGGAATATACACAGCATTGAGCAGTGCTGTTACAAAGACTTCCATTTATAGCCAATTAAAAAGAGAAATGAGCATTTAAAATGTAGCCTATTTCCTTCCAGCTTTTCTGCCTGCTTTCAGTTGCAAAGCATGCATTTATAGATTTCCTTTTTAATTGTTTCACAGCCCACCAACTGGTGCTTTATGAACTACAGCGTTCTGTGGACCAGATCTTAGCAAACCTGGTACCATTTCTGCTTCCCTGCTGGAAAACCTAATCGACTTCTGTCTGCAGTTTAAGTCACAGAATTAAGTCTGAGATATAATCACTTTTCCCTGAAGAGTTTTGTTTAACATTTTTGTAACTGTGAACAAAGTGACTGAAGAGCAGCTCAAGCATGATAAAGATAAAACTCCAGACTTTCACACAGCACAAATTGTGTGAATTCACACAATCTACAGTTAGTCACCCTAGCACAAGCATGGGGCCCACGGTGACAAGTAGCGATGGAAGGCTCTTTCACGGTATTTAGATCACAAAAATGCAACCTCTGCAGTTGTCGTGCTCACACTAGCGCATCACGCTTCAACCACTGCTGCTGTTACACACAATCACCTGGGTTTTCTTAGTAAAACTCGCTGGACATGTGTTGGCTTATACACAGTTAAACATTAAGGAAAGGAAACTCTTCCCCGTGCTGCCATACCAGGATCACTACTGATGTCCCAATAGGCTCTGCTCTTGAAGGAGAAAGGTGCATTCCCTGAAGCCTGGACATTTAGGCTGGGTCGAGAAGCTAGTGGATCCTGCTGCTCTATCTCCATACAAAGGCATCAGAAATAAGCAGTGTCAGCCAAGAAACTGTAGGAAAATGAGTGCTCTCCATTGTAGCCTTTGGTCGATCAGCAACTGCATCAGATATCCAGCTAGGAGTGCTTGCTTCTAGCATTATGTTTCCCATCATTGTCGAAAGAAAAGAAAAAGGGAGGTGGGCAAAATGAAAGCATGCCCAAGTCTGTCTTCCAGGGACACCAGTAATAGGGACATAAAAGAACAAATAATTGAAAGTGTCCCATGTGGCACTGGTTGGGAAATAAGCTGGGCGATGCAGCGATTAACACTGGCCAATCTCTGTGCCTCTGGGTTACACAATAATTCACAAGATGCTCCTAAAGCTCCTTGCCAACAGTTGAGTCTTGAATCCAGAAGTGCCTTTGGCAAGCCAGTTTCCTGTGGAAGCAGCCAGCATGCAACTACAACACCCAGAGAACATCAATTTTACCAGCACATCTTAAATGAAAACAAGGGATGAATCACAAAGAGAAATGGCAAGCCATTCCCCTTTGCAGCTGGTCTCAAAGCACAGAGAAATCCTGTGTTCAGGTTGCAAGGTAAGAGATAAGAAAACTCTGCAACCTAACTGTAGATCAGATGCACCATGTATTCAAAACTGGTGTGTTGAGGTAAAGATCAAGAAGACAATAGTAAAAATTGTGACTGTAAGACTTCTTCAGAGCCCTTTATCCCACCCCATGTATATAATACATGGCACAGCGAGCAAAGGGAGAACATAAAACACATAAAAAAAGAACAGATAGCTCAGGAAGCATACAACCATCAAAGTCATGCTTCCTAGAGCTGAAGGAAGTTCTGGTCCACCATATGAGGGACACCAGTCATACCCTGCTCAGTCCTTGTGGGGGACAACCAAGCTTTGGTAAATTTTAGCCTGTTACATTTACAAGTAAATTCTTTTAGGGAGAGAGGCTTACCAGAGACAAAAGGAAGTAAATGCCTAACTATGCTGAATAGCCAGGCAGAAGCAGAAATGTTACATATTCTGAAGTATAACAGAGGGCCTACGAAAGGAGATGTTGTACTTCCCTGCACCAGACTCTGAGGGGGCCTGATCAGATGAGCTCCAGAGGCCTCCTCCAACTTAAAATTATTCTAGTGTTCTGTGACTTCACAGCTCTGCGATTATCTGAGTCATTCTCTAGTAACTGGTGTGCAAAGGACCAGCATTCTACAGACTGGGCTCCTTGTAGGGCCAGGGTACCTAACGAAGGCAACTGATGTCTCTCTTTGAAGTCTGGGAATACAATGTTTATTAAAAAATTCCGCTGTTTCCAATAGAAAATTTTCAGTGGATCACAGCCCATTAAAAACTTAAGTCTCGAAATCAAAGCAGTAACAAAAAGGCATTACATATTGCTTTCAAGGTCACTAGACATAAATTCTTCAGGGTCACAAGTTTAAGGGGAAGTAGCTTCATCTTTTGTCTTGTTTGCTGGTTGCCTGTTCAATTAAAAGCAGCCGTTCCAATGCACATAGCTGAAAAGCTAAGAGGAGTCCACTGGGAATCCCAGTTCTTTCAGCAGTGGCATTAAATGACTATGCTTCTTGCACTGTGGGAACTCCCTCTGTCCTGCAAGAGAAAATAAAAGATTCAGGAACAAGGAAAGACGGATGGAAAACATGCTTCTTTCTACCTGCTCTGAGCACCACAACAAAACCACCCGTACATCCCAGCTGGTTCTAGAGCTCCATTTCCTTAAAAAATTCAGAGGGGAAAGTTGTTATATGCAAAATGCAGTCCTTCTTGAAGGCTGCCACCTGGTAAAATACTGCATGTAGGCAGTAATGGACATTTAACTTTTTTTTTGTTTTTTTTTTAAAAATCCATTTTTAAAGAGAGAACATGGTGTCTCAGAAGCTAGCAATTGGATATGAAACTTCTCACACACAGGATGCTGGCTGAAATATACTCCCAGCATGAACTGGCAAGATGAGATGCAAACAATAGCTATTCACTGCCCATATAACGCAAATCCAGTCCTCAGGAGCTGCAACAAGGAAGTCACTCTCACCCACCTGGCCTGAAGGATCACGCGTTTCCCACCACTACAGCCACCCGTGATCTTAAAAGCCTGTTTCATGCAGCTTCAGGCATCTTACCTTGATGCTAGCACACAGAACCCCAAATGGCTCTAAGTAGGGGCAGAATTGAGAGGGTATAACATGTCATCCCTTGTGGGATGTGATAGGTGACCTGCTTTATTTCGCTTCTCACTTTGTCCCTGAACACACTAGAGCCATGCAACACACGTTTGAAGGCAGGGAAACAGGTTGCAGAAAGTAACAATCATTCACTCCCAACCCCAGAACCCAGCTCTTCCCTTTGGCGGGAGGGCAAAAAGGGCAGCTGACTCACCGACCGCAGTCCCACACCGTCCCTGTGCTTGCTGCCCCGATCTGGGATGATTTCCAGCGAGCGGTAACTGGGGGGTTTGTCTTCTGGCCAGTCCCGAGACCGATTGCGCCGCCTGCGGTTGGTTGCTGGGACGTGATCATGCTCTTCTGAGGAGCTCCAGGAGCCCCGGCGGGACGGAGGAGAGTAGCTGTGCCTCCGCTGACCTGAGCTATTGCTCCTCCCGGCGTGCTGCTGGTACTCTCGCCTCCCACCACGATGGTGGCCAGGGCGCTCCCTGGGCTCCTCCGAATAGAAACTGCAGCTGCTGCTGCTGCTCTTGCCCCTCTCAGTCCGGCGGGGGGGTGATGCATCCCGCCTGGAGTGCTGGGGCCTGCTGGTGTAGCCACCTGTCCTCTGCCGCTGCGGATAATCCTCTCGCTGCCTGTCCCGGGGCTCCCGACTGTAGCTGGAACGAGAATCCCCACTGGACGGCAAGGGCCACCTCTGATTTTCCCTCCTGTTCTCTGCTGCTGAATCCCAATGCCTGTGGCTGCGGGCATCTCTGGGTGGCCGTGAGGAGTTGCTGCCCCCATGGGAGGAGGGGACGCGGTCGGCGAGCGGAGGAGGAGGTCCTGGTAGGCTGCGCGGCACCACCTCGGAGCCCAGGGAGGACAGCAGGCTGGGCTGCACAGCCTGTCGCTGGTGGGGAGGTGGCTGGGGCTGCGACAGGCTCAGCTTTTGGATTTCAGACTCCAGGTAGTCCAGAACACCATTGTTAGGGGCAAGTTGAGCTGGTGGCTGCACCAGCGGGAGGCTGTTGTGCAGAGACACATCTAGGGGTAAAAGCACAAGGGAATGCAGCAAGTCAAGGAGAAGCAATAAAGAAAAAAAACTCATGTTTTTGGCTAAATCCCTTCTGAGCCTCTCTTCTCTTCCTCACTGCAAGAGCTCTTCAAACTCAAGCACTACATCTTACCTTGGGCGGTTGTAAAGTGTAGTAACTGGTAAGTTGCAGCCAGGATCTGTGTTTTGAGCAGCACAGAGGCAAGAAATCAAAGTCATCCAGAACACCAAGAAACATGTTCAGAGAGGAACAGTTTTTTTCCTACAGCATTGACACCATTTTTTTCTTAATATATTTTTTTTTTTACATTAGAGAAAGTTCGGTGTTTCCTCCTAGATTTCACTGAACTGGAAGTAATATGGATCAATACTGCAAAAGATTTTCTTGTAATACAAATGCACATGAACACACACGTTTCTTCACTAGGAAGCTGGTGCTGCTCTGGAACAGTTATCCACAAAGGTCATAGAATCGCCATCCTTGCAGGTTTCCAGGACTCAGCTGGACAAAGCCACAGCTAATATGACTGAGTCTGGAGTCAGTCCTGCTGTAAGCAAGAGCCAGCACTAGATGACCTTAGAGTTCCCTTCCACCCAGCACCTCTAAAAATTCAAAGTTGACCTGAAACATGCTAAGAAACAGCCTGAGGAATTTAGTCGTTCCTTGTACTCTGCCAGGATGCACATACATTTCCTCCAGAAGTCTCAGTGCATTCTGTCTTACAATTATATTGAAATCCCCTAATTTTCTGGGGTTATTAAATGGTATAGCTGAGTAAGTTATTTTATTACTTATTTCTCTATAGCTTCATATACTCCATCTTTCCTCCTCCATTAAGGCAGAAACATATACCACTGATGTAGGATTTTGGGGCAGAACGTCTAGCAAGTTCTTCTGTGTTCAGTAACGAGTCCTTTATTCTTCACTGCTTGCAGGCTAGGTCTATTGCACGGGAGGGAGTTTGCCCTCAATCATATGAAGACTAGACATTTGATAAGAACTCAAACAAATTGCACCTCTCTTGTCATGTCAATGTTGGCTATAAGGAGTTGACCGTGACCAGTACAGCAGAACAAAGAGACAGTACCCTCCTCTACCACACGAAGGGAGATAAGCTGGGTATATTTACCCTGCAGTCACTGTGGGGTAGCACAAGCTATGCCTTAGTTAGCATTAAACTACTTCTCTGGCACTGAGTCTAGGAGGACACTTAAGGCAGATATCCTGTCTTTATCCACCCAGGCAAGTCTAAAGAGCAGATGTTGCACAGCTGTCATGCTAGGAACATCTTCCTCGCTTCTGCAACAGAGAGGATGAAGCCTCACAGCTGAACCTGCCTGAGAAGTGTCCTGCTTCTCATCCTGGTTTCCCTCTGAAACGATACCCGTGACCTCACCTCGTTGCAGTAGAGGGTTCAGCTGGTAAGAGGAAAGTTGCGAGTTCCTGTCGCCACCTCTGTAGAACACGTTAGGTGGCATCCAAGGCGCGAGTGCCTGAGCCTGCTTCACGAACCGATGCCGTTCCAGGGCTGTAAAAGAGGAAGAAAGCTTAGGGCAACTCCCCCTAGCCCAGCTTGCAGTACACATGCCATTTTGCTTGACAAGACTACAGTCTTTGAATGTGATCGGGTACGTAAAATTCACAGAATGAAAAGCTCTTGCCAACCGGTGACAAAGGTTAAAAATAAAGAATAGGAAATTTCAACACAAAGTTGTATGGCTTCAAAAAGGTACCTAAAACTGAAGGAAAGGGTTACTGCCAGACATTTAGGGTACATTTCCAGGAACTGGGAACAAATAGCACTATGATTAAGTACACAGCACGTAACCAAATGCAGGGCTTCTGCCTGCCATCTCATTATGAGTACAGTTGTAGAAAGTTGTGAAATAACAGCTCAGACAGCAGGACATATAGCACACTTTTCTCTCTTAAAACTCTTTCAGTTTTCCATTGGTCCTCCAGAGCTAAATGAGACCTTTCTTGCCCCCTTCATGTAGGCTTTATCCAGATCTTATCTTCCACACCACACTCAGAAGCCTTAATTGTTTCCTCTCTGTTCCACACACAAAGCACTCAGAGATGCATTGTCCAGCTTCTCCCTGTCTAGTTTTTCAACTGCTTTTGTTGTCTCTCTGTTTTACTTCAGCATGACTGCTAAACTTAAACCCCTTTGGACAGGGTGGTCAAATTAGTGAACAAACTAAATTTCCTATTCTCAGCTGCAATGTCCTGTGAGACCAAAGAGCAAACTCTATGGAAATTCCTCTCCCTCGTTATTTTTCTGCCACTAACTCCAGAGCCCTACACCAAGGTTCCAATCCCACTTCACCTTTTCAGTACTTCCATCTCACCCCTACAGAGACAGTCCTACCACCTCTGTCTTCAAAACCATCATTCATTGATGCTTTTTTTTTTTTTTTGGGGGGGGGGGGGGGGAGAATAGATAAAAACATCTTAAAGAAACTTACTCCTTCCACCATGTACAATCAAAACTCAAGAGTACCAGGAAATTCTGCAAGCCCCAGACCTTACAAAGCCCAACTCTGCATGGTTTGTCTTTCACTACTCTGTGAAACTTTTCTGTAATTGGGACTTCTGCAAAATTTCTCTTAAATGGCTTCTCTGAAGCCTCAGAAGAGGCAGAATTTCACTGCAGCCTCTTCTCCTGTAAGGCACTAAAAGCACATTCTTGCCCACACATTTCAGAAGACAGGAATGTAATTGCCTTTGAGACATTTAAATATGTCTCAAATTTAAATATGTCCCTCTGATAAATCTGGCTGAAGTTGACAAAATTAAAAGTTACTGGAGGGGAAGAGACTGGGGATAGACAGGCTGACTACGTAAGTCTTCCTTCTTTAAGAAACCAGGCTACAGCTAAGCTCCAATTAATTCTGCCCCCTGGGTTCATCTGTGGCAAGCAACATTTAGACTGCGTGCTCTTTGGGTCTCAACTCCTCCCTTCATCTCACGTGGCACTTCATTTCTTAAACAGATGGTACATATGCCTTCCGTCAGCAGTTTCACTAAATTTACACGGAGCATCACTTGTGGCATAACAGGGACTGACCATGCCTCTCCACACAGCCTTTCCTTTCCCCCCAGTTCGTGCAGCTCCACTTTGTTCTTCACTCCATGCTATTTCCCCCTCTCCAGCTTGGCTCCAAACAGAGCGAACTACACAGCTGGGGGCTTCAGGGGGTTTAATCCAAATACTGTGATTTTTCTTCAAAGCAGTGTGGCCTGAGGTAGCAGTTTTCAATAATTTTATGTCAAAATTCAATCGTTACTTTTTTTTCCCCCAAGGGATTCTCCTCCAGTTCAGCTTTTAAACTTGGAAGGAAGAGGGAAAACAAAATGAAGAGGCATAAAAGGAAGAGAAAGGCCTTATCTGTTCTTCTCCCAGCCCTCTGGTTATCACCTTGAGAATGTTCTAGCACCTGCTGAATGCACATCCCTGGGCTTTGAATGCAGTCTGGCCTGAGCAGTGAAAGGCTCAGCAGCTACAAGCATAACAACTGCACTGCAGGTTCTCCTCCTTAGGGTATGAAAGCACTTGCTAGGACCAAAGTAGTTCTGTGCCTGTGATTCTCTGATCTATCCCTACAGTTGAATAAATGCAGAATTATCCAAGACTTCCTCCAATAACCTCATCTTCTCTTCGTCCTCCAGATACTTTGCCTTCCAGTTTGAAACTGATACTGGAACTCACTGAACTACGCACTCTGGTTCCCTTAAAAAATGGAGGTAAAGTTACAGATCTCTTTTCTAAAGTGCTTGTGAACATATTTATCTTCACCCTAGTTCTAAAACATACCTGCTGAAAAACTCTGGCAGGATGTTTTGTTGCTTCTTCCACCCATTCCCTGCAGAGAGTTTGTTCTTTACCTTTGACAGACTTTACAGCTGCCAGGACAATAATCCAATTCTAAAAAAATTACTTTCCAACTTATTCAGACTCTAGTGCAAATACATCCTTGTGCACCAATTCATTAGTAGGAGAAGTCCATGGAAGAAAAGGAACTAATAGGAACAGAAGGAGGTCAAACAAGTATTTACCACAGTATCTGTACTAGCAGAGTTTTCACAGAGTTTTCCATGGGGAGTATAATTGGTTTGCCCCTGGGGCATATTTAATATTTCTGTAACACCAATTCTGAATTACCCAAACAAATCACTTCTATTACTAGGTTCAAAATCACGTTAGCTGATGACCTGACTTAAAACATCCAGAATTACTTTGCCTCAGTGTATTCTATGCCCATTCAGCAGACCTAGGCTACCCTCTAGTGGCCAGTAAGTGGGAAGAAATCAACCACAACTTGCACTGTAATTCTAAGATTTAACTGAGAATTTTTTTGCCTTCTCTTCAGTTGTGCGGAACCGTTACGCCTCAGGACTGGTTTTTGAGATGCTTCCCATATCAATCTTCTTTTGTTTTTTAAGTCTCCAATTCATTTCCTGAAGGCCAAAAAGTCAGTCAGGTGCAGGATGAAGTGAAGGAGCACTAAAGCAAGGGAGCAATCACAAGGATCCCTTGCAAAGTGGATGATAAAGAGGGCAGGCATCTGGGATGGAAATCGCAGTCACAGAATCCAGCAGCCAGTCAAGGAGGCTGAACCTGTACCTTCTCTCGTGAGCAGGGTGAGGTTTTGGGAACCGCACAAGAATCTCATGTTTATCCTAAGCAGGAGGCAGGCAAGACAAAAGCATCACCCTGGAGCACGCCATCATCTCCTACAGAAAAGAAAACCCTCCAAAAAAGCTCATGTGTTTTCAGAATCCTTTTTTGATGAAAACTAGGAAGTCTGGAGGTGTGAGTCTTTCATGTCTATCACCTCTCTCCCCTCATGGAAAGTAATTTCATTGCCAAATTTGCTTAGCGTCCTCACCATCATACGTTTCACTTGACAGCCCATAAAGCCTCAGAAAGCATTTTGTTTGGTTTTGCCTTTAGCAAATGAGATAGTCTGGTGGCTCTTTGCAAAGGCTAAACAGATTAAACTTCCATCTAAACCTCTCACAGGTGCTTCTTTTAGCTCTTAGAAAGCCTACTAACACCCAAGGTATACCAAGTAATTCTTTTGCAGTTAAAAGGAAACCAGAAACACAGCTCCTTGTTCACAAATCTTCTTGCAGCATCCAGGGAAGAATCTGATGATTTCAGTGGTACGTAAATGCATTTGCTGCATTTTGTTTCTATCAAATTGTGTAAACTGTGGGGGTATTCTACCTTGTGTTGCTGATAAGTTTCAGAAAACATTTGCAGTGTTGACCACCACGACAGACCATCTTTCTCACTTCCTTCCCCCCATAAAACAAACAAACAAACCTTTTTCTTGTGAAAGAGGTATGTCCAAAAATGACAATAAGAAACAAAAATCCAATTTTTATACAAGTACCTCTCAGAGCAACACACTTCAAGATTAGGCCAGTTTGGAGAGTAACATCACAATAAGGACAAGGTATTTGTTTGCCTTCCTCGTGTGCACAGGCATGAGAACCACAAGACAGAGATGAAAACAGTCTTGAGCTACTCACAAAAGGCCAGTGACCATGCCCTGGATGACATGGGCAAAGCTGGCAATGAGGCAGTGGGGACGAACTCCTGAAAGTAGGATGTGGAGGTGCAAGATGGGATCCACATCCCTAGCTCCCCTTCTCTCTCTGTCTCTAATCTCAAATGAAGTTGTTATGAACGTTACATTGCCCAAATAAATGTCTCAGTCTATACGGACAATGAACTGGAGGGAGAAAGTGGAACTGAGCAAGCTGCATCTCAGGCTTTTCTCTTTGCAGAAGCCATGAACAGATATTTGCTGGTACCTCACCTTCCTCATTACAGCAGCAGCGGGTTGGGCAGCAGACACACCGAATGTGGCAGCAGCAATACTGGGGGCAGCACTGGCACCAGCATATTCCTATCAGCGAGAGGAGGATGAGGCCACCGAGGACGATGAGGAGTACTGTGAGCCAGTCTGTGGAAGAAACGGAGAGAGAAAGAGGATCCTTATGTACCTGGGCACAGAAAATTACAAAGTACCTCTCCACCACTGGAGAAATCTTTGGGTGGAGAAGAAGTGAACAGGAGATATCTGCTACCCAGGCAACAGAGCACTGGCACTTACGCAGCACAATTAGCTTAACTTCTTTGTCTGGATCGCCTGAGGTATCTCCTGGTGCTTCCACAGTGCAGTAGTACACGCCATGGTCCCACCACATGACCTCACTGACGACAAGGTCTGCCCCTGTGGAAGAAGGACTGAGAGGTCAGCAGACTATTTGGGACTGACACTTTCAGACCCCACTCTAGGAGGGTCATCTGCCTGCAGCCAACATTTAGTACTGCATCTCCCCTCTCCCCAAGGGTAGCCATCACCTTCAGACAATCCCCTCTGAGACCACTGAGAACTTCTGTAAATAGCAGTAACTGCCAGTTCTTTTCTCTTCATCTTACTGGAAGGCAACGATACTTAAAAGTGGGGCTAATTCTTTGTGCCATGAAAATACCAGAGTGCTACCAGGTGATGGGTGCTAAAACGGATGCTGCCAACACTGGTTTTGGAACAGAGATCATAGTCCCCATTAGGTCAGACATCCCAGTAGCTCCCTGGCAGTAGCAACAGCTACTGCTCCAGGGGCAGCATGGAGTGGACAACTATGCAGTACTTGTTAGAGGAAAACTGTTTTCTTGGCTCCGGACTCCTCAGCTTACCTTTGCCCTTCAGCGAAATGCTCAGACATCCTCAACTCAGCCTTAGTTTGTAATACCCCCAGCACCCTTGGGCCAGCTGGGTACAAGGGAGCTGGCCCTTCATAATACTTATTCCATTGCCACCTCACAGAGTACGTATGGCTCCAGATGGCAGCCACATTTATGCTTCTCATCACTTAACAGGCCCAGCTATGGGATAGTTACTGAGCTCATTGCCTGCCTGTGAGGCCAAGCCACTTACGGTTCTGAATGGTGATCTTCCGTTGCCGGTAGTCCACACCCAGCACAGGCTCATTCTGTCCATATTTCTGGATGACAACGCGCACCTTCCGCTGGCTGTCATTGCAGTCATCAGAAGGGTCCTGGCCAAGAGCTAAACCGGCCTGGTACGCTATAAACACATCACCAGAAAAGATGCCAAAAGTCATTATTTCAAATTTAATTTTCTATTCCCCTTGTAAGCAGTACAAAAACTTCTTGAAAACTCTTGAATGCACATGTGCATTTGCTTTTGTTCACTAATAGAAAGCATGGCTTCAAAAGGGCAAGGACAAGTTGCTTTGGGGTGCTTAAAAGCAAAAAGAGGTAGAGCCACAGGAATGGCAGATTTTGAGAATGTAGGAGCTGCAGTGGAGATAGCTCATGTGCTCACAACAGAAAGAACAATGGAAAGAAGCTAATAATGGTAGGGAAAAGGGCAGGTACCAATGTGAAGACAAACTGCAAAGAAAAAAGTCACAGAACTCCCAGGACTACTGGAATAAAACCGTAAGTGTGTTTACCAAACAAAGTATCTAGACATACATGAACTGCCATAGGAATTATCTCCCTGTCCCTCCTGTATGCCATTACATGTTGTGGGGCTTCTAAAGACAAAAAGAACCCATCATCTGGGTTCCAATCCAGTTCAGGATTATGCGGAGAGGCCCAACAGCATTAACAGAGGACTAGAGGCAATTTCTGTCTCTCTCTTGAGAGATTCATGTTATAATCTAACAGCCAGGCATTTGGGAGCTGAGATTTGAGGAGACAGCATTCAGACAGCATTGTCTATTTGCAATGAAGAGAAGAAAGGACAAATTGTGAATTAATTTTTAAGGGCAAAATTAATCTAAGGTTGACCGTCTTAAACCTACCATCTTAAGAACCATAAACATCCCTGAAACAAGGCTGCACACACCACAATGTCTGCACGTGGAGAACTGCTGCAGGTACTAAATGCTAGCACTTAGAAGTCTTTCTGCCCTCCAAAGCACATGTATTTCTTCCTAAAATCAGTAACACCCAGTAACTGGACTCTAGCTCCAACCCTGTGCCCCATCATGGAATCATCAAGTCCACCTGTTGTGGGACCCTTGCTTTCAAATAAGCAGAAGCAGGAGGGGCTGCCAAGTTTGAGATGTGTCAAACACAGCTGAATCTCACTGCCTGCTGGTATGATGACGAGGAGGACAGATGAACTGATTTGGCTGGGGTTTCTATGAAACAGGATCATAAAGCCTTGACATTGCAGAGAAAATCACAGACATAACCTCTTTTTCTTGGAGCCTGGGGAAATACCACCAACCAGACCTGGCTTGTGGTTAGGAAGAGGTCAAAAGCCTGTATTCCCGAGTAAGTCTGCCTGCCCCTTGTTTTCCATTTGAAAATCTCCATTTGCCCCTTCTTTTTCCATTGCTTTTGGAGGACACCCCTGACACTCACAGGCTGAGTAGTAGTCGAAGATGGGGTCCTTGCAGAAGGATTTGAAGCGCCAGGTCACCACGACATCCTGCAGCTGTGCTGAGGTGCTGTAATCACACTTGAGGATGACGCTGGCAAATAAGGTGGTGTAACGCTCAGTATCTGGCACGGTCACCAGCAGGGAGAGACAACCTGCAAACAAGAAAACAGAAGGCAGTCAGCCCTCAGGAGCAGACATCACATCACAACTTTCACTCTGGACCAGACCCACAACTGAAATAACGCTTCTCTTTACCTCACATGGGCGTCTACAACACCTCATTTTAACGAAGCTGTTGTTGTGCATGGTTAGAACTCATTCACAAAAACTTCCACAGCATTTTCTACCCAAGCAACAGCATCCACTAAGCAAGTTTTTACGAAGTTTCTCATAAGCTATGCTTTATTTTAGCCACACTCCAGAGACATTTCTATCTTGTTTAAACTTTGATAATAGAGTAAGTTGTGCTTGTCATAAACAATAGTGAAGTTATCACCAGTTGCCTTTGATAAGGCAATACAAACAGCGCAGAGTGAGTGTAGGATGCCCTGTTTGGAATTCATCCCAGAGAACAAGGCATGGCTTATAGTACTATGCTAGGTGCTTTCTTGACTGAGGAGCATGACAGCAGGGAAGGAGGGAAGGAAAGGTTGAGGTCTGGAGGGCACCAACCAAAAGGGTCACGAACAAGCACTTGATTTGTATTGCGTATTCAAAGTCTTTCCCTTTATTCCATATATTTAGGATAAGCACAGGGATAAGGGAATATATAATAACATCTGGATCGCATCTGAAAGCATCCTTCTTCCACTGTCCTCTTAGACTGCATGGAGTATGCTCCAGGCAGTTTCCACCAGGTAGAAACCATATAGCTGGAGGTGCAGCATTGCCTCAACAAGTCGTTGCAGTAGGATACTGGCAGTGCAGTGCTTGCTCAGTTTCTAGCTTGAAGTAAGACTCTTGGCCAGCCAACTCGAAGCACAGCAGAGAGAGCTCTTTTGCTTAAAAAATGCCATGTGAACACAGAGAGGACCTGGTAAACTCTGAGTTCAAGGCTTTTCTGAAAAATAAAATATACACATGGACACTTAAATACAGAAATAGCAGCAGCTGTGCAGAATTCCAGCAAAAGCAAGGCTAATGTAATTTTTACAATGCTGTAGCAAGACAAGGGCTGGTGATTAGTTGCAGTGGCTCTTGTTTAATTGCATTGTATGTTAAGTTGTATGCACTTTGTTTCTGCTTTTGTTGTGAAGCAGCTGATGCACAGGATCTGTGTGGGAAACCACAAGAAACCAAACCAAAATCCGAACCCTCAAAACCTTGATGTTGACGGCAACCAAAAGGATCTTTCCCATAAGAATTGTGACCTGCTGAGGCTCGTGGAAAAGCAAAACCCCCGTGTAACTTTCACTTACTGAAACCAAAGCTCTGTTTGAAAGGGCTCCTTTCAAACCCCGGAGGCACAGCGATGGTTTCGGTCCCCAAAAGCAGATCCCAAGCTCCCAGACCCCATGTGGCCGAGGTGCAAGAGCCCTCCCCCCGTGCCTGTTCCCTGCCCCGAGGCGAGGCCGCTCCCTCCTGGGCCGGGAGCCGGCCGCACCTTTAGGGCACCGAAACCAGCCCGTGCGCCCTGCTGGGCCGGGCACTGCTCCTCCGGCCTGCCCCAAGAAAAGCTCAGGACCGGGGCCAGGCCACCCTAACCCCAAACTGGGCAAAAAGGGGGCGACCCCATGCCCCCAGCCCCAGCCCGCTCGCCCCAAAGTGTGCCGGGGGGGAGGAAGGGGAGGCTGGCAGCCCCCATCCCACCGCCCCGCTGCACTCACCGGCCGGCAGGCAGGCCAGCAGCAGGCAGGCCAGCAGCAGGGCCATGGCGGGGCTTCTTCCTCCTCTTCCTCCTCCTCCTCTTCCTCCAGCACCGGCCGGGTCTGGCCCGGGTCCTCCCCTTCCCGTGCCACCTGTCCCCTCCCTGCCGCCCGCCCCCGCCTCCTCCTCCTCCTCCGCACCTGGGCGGGCAGATACTGGCCTCACAGCTTCAGGAACCGCTTTAAAATATATACATATTACACATACGTATAATACACATATATATTTATATATATATAGTGTGCAGGTGGTGGTGGCTGACAGCCAACCTCCACAGCGGGAGGTGGCAGGTGGCTGCTCTCCTGGAGCTCAGGTGGAGGCATTTTGCTCCTGGAGCTCTGCGTTTGCAGATTTCTTCCCCAGAAACTACTGTGAGAGGAAATCTGGTGTGGAAGGGCTCCCACCTGTGCCCAGGAGCATTTCAGCCCCATGTGGGAGCTGTGGGATGCTGGGGAGTGTTGGTGTGGTCTTGGGCTTCTTAGTGGCTCTGGTAGGGCCATCGTTGGGGTCACACCTTTAGTGGCTGTTGTTTCTGGAGGAGATGGCGAGGACGGGGTTGAGTGCTGAGCTGAACTGTGCCCACAAGGCACTTTACACAGGTGTGGGATGACTCCTGAGGGCACTGCACCCGCACCACGCCAAGCAGCACCCCTCCTGATGGCAGCCATGGGGCAGAACTCAAGCCACCATTATCCATGGGAGAAATGGATACGGATGGAGACCTCAATACAGATTTTTGTACGTGCTTTGCTGTCTTCAGGAACACCGACCACCGTGTGGGAGCAGGAGCAGGTAGGAAGGCAGCCCTGCGCTGTAAAGCTCGCCTCATTTCAACCACGTTCGTGCATGCAAATACTTCAAGAAATATTTGAAAACGCTGAAAGTTTGGGGAGTCAAGTAGGTTTTCCGCTTATTTTTTGAAAAGGCTGCCTGACAGGTATCTTCCTTTTCCAAAAAAAAAGCCCCAAGCCCACACAAACCCCTCTCTAAAACATGGTGGGAGCAGCGCCGCCCTCGCCGCCCCCCGAACTACATCTCCCATGGTGCTCCGCGCGCCGCTGGGGCCGTTGCCTGGAGACCGCGGACGCCGCGCTGGAGCCGGCCCCAGGTAGGGGGCGGCGGGGCTGGGCCCGTCAGGGGCCCCCCCTGCCCTGTGGGCACCCCCCTGCCCTGAGGGCAGCCCCCGGCCCCAAAATCCCGGCAGTAAAACACGAGGGGAGCTCTGCAGCGGGCATGGGCGACCCCCTGCTGCTGAAGAGTGGTGGGCTGTGTTGTTTTTGCCTGTCTGGGTGTGAAGGGGCGGTTAATTTTACTGCCCGCTGCAGCTCGTTTTTATGGCTTTGCCCTAGTTAATGAGTAGCCGCGGTGATACCGCTCGCTCCGTGTTTTCCTTTAATAGGAAACCAGTAACTAACCTTTATTCGCAGGGGCAGGCTCTAATAGACTCGTGATCATGCAAAGGGCTGGGTTAGTCGCCGGGCTGGACATCAGCGTTTGGTTTGATTTCTCCCATTGCGTAGGAAAATGCTTTGAAGATCCGCAACAACAGCCTGGCTCTAAGCAGATCTCTCCCGTCCCCTTCTTTTCTCTCTCTGTTGGGTATCAGAAGAGATAACGAGGCTGTAATAAAGGTGATGTGTCTCAATCCTTCGTTGCAGCCCTGTCCTCGCTGCCTCAGTCTCTGGCTAGTAAATATTTTATATGCTTTACCTTAATTGCTGCAGGAATTGGTGTTGTCTGTTAGTCTCATCTCAAGTCTCGTATTATAAGAGACAGCACTACTCCATTATGAAAAATGATTTCCTTGGGATTTTGGGTTGATTGCCTGGCACTGACTCTTAATAGTAAATTTTTGGTAATGCAGACACATAGTGACACACCGATGGGACTCGATAGCTAAAGCCTCATATATTTGTGTATATAAGCGCTTTAAAGATCTTGATTTCTTTTTGAGTGAAGTTAAGCTTTGAAAAACTCTGTTGTTTGCACACGTTCCTATCATTGGCCCAGTAAAGTGCTGATGTGCTGTGATGTGGTCTGAAGGCTAAAAGGAATTCTTAGTTGTTGAATAGTGTGGTGGTTTTCATTGAAAAAAAATAAAAAAATAAAGGAAGAGGCAGAAAAAATTTCTGAGAGAACTATATCTTGAGTTAAACAAGCATGATTTGACAGATAGGGAGAAATCTGACATTTCCAAAGCAGAGCTAGACTTGGGGAAGACGCTTTAGCGTGGGACAGATGAAAAGCATGTAATTCCCCATGGCAGACAACTCTCACGATAGCAGAGTGTTTCAATCCTTAGGTCAGTGTTTCCTCCAGGCCAGAAAGACAGCAGTGGCCAGCCCATGAAGCTTATAGTACTGTGCTAAAAGGAGTCAGGACTGGAATCAATACAGGGAAACAGAATCCTAGGATCAGCTGAGTTCCTTCACGATGAATAAAGGCATAAATGAAACAGTTGCCTGAAAAGAGAGTTCTCTTAATGTCCAAGTTTACTGAGAATTTGTGAAGAACCTTCTGTGTGTCAGGATTCTGTGTGGCAGCAAGATTGCCAACGAGCCATCTTAGTTTTGAAATAACTGAGAGAACATACCTGAATGAACGTATTTCTCCATTCTGAGGCGATCTACGGCTTTTGAGAACGTAGCCAAGAGAACAGCAAAATTTCATTTTCCCTTAAATTGCCTAAGTTCACAGTTTGTCGCACTGGTCACTGAATCAAAGAAAACCTGAATTCACTCCTGAGTGAGTTGTCAGAAAGCAAGGCGGTAGAACTCATGTGGATCTGGTACAGCATTCTAAGTCAGTTTGTTGAATTACTAGGATTGGAAGGGAAAAAATAAAAGCATTGTGGTCAGGCATACTGTACGATTAGAGTTGACAAAAATTTCTGATTACCAGCCTGTTTTTTCCCCGCTAGAACTGTCATAGTCGCTTTACTTTCCACTATCTCGGTTTTCAGTATCAAAAGTCTTATTTCTAGGCTATTTAGGAAAACTTTCTTGTGAAAAATATACAGGAAAATAAAATCAGCATTCAGAGAGATGCATGCCTTTGTCACAGTGAACGTGCATGGAAGTTTTCTTGGATCAGTCAATCCATGAAACCCAGAATCTGCAACAAAAGTGGACATCCCTCTCTTGAACCTCCCCACAGTCTTAAAATCAAATTAAATTATTATTATTATTATTATTATTATTATTGGCACAGTGTTTGAATGCCATCACAGTAACATGCACAGTGAACACTGCAGTAGCTTTCTATGACTGGAACCCAGATACCGATGCAGGCAGAAATGTTCAGACCCTCTTTCAGCCTAAAGCATTTTCCAGAGTTGAATTAATTTATAATGAAAACTACTCCTAGTCTTAATTTTTAGAAGATAAATGATTGCTAATTAGTTACAATAATTTGAAATGTTATAGCACTTTTCTCTATGGATATCAAAACACTTTGCTAAGAAGGGTAAGTGTTATTATCTCATTTTTCACAAGAGATAAGCGAGACAGCCAAAGGTGAAACTGCTGCAGCAAATTGTTCACATCGTTACAGGGTTTGGAGTGAGAATCCAGGTCTCTGAACACTCCACCATATATTTATGCAACTAGTGTGAAACTATTCCTTCAACTGCAATGATATCAGTTCTACTAGCTCACAAAAAAAATCATGAATTTCATTTAAATGTTTGGAGATATATTGGAATTGCTCTCTTTTGATTTGTTTTCTGAATTTAAAACTTTCTGCATGGCTATTTTCAAGTCTTTCTCAGCATTCCCGAGCGGTAAAAGCTCATTTTAAGTCTTAAATGAAATTATGCAGCAAAGTCAGACTCTGGAAAAGCTTCAGAGCCTTCAGATGAAGATTGTGGGTTGACCATGTAGTGACATGAATAACACATCTGCTACATTTCTTTGCCTTCACTGTCTTTCTGGAGGGTGGCATTATGTTTGGACGCTTTGTTTTTCATGAAATACCTGAAAAGACTGAGACACCTCAAAAGATCTTTTTTTTTTCAAATGGCTTCTGACTCAATGCCAGAAACAGGAAATGCATTTTTAGGGACTTTCTCTTGCTATTGAAGTCCAACTCACACGTACAAAGAAATTCACTTTCATTCTGGCTATTCTAAATATTTAGATTTCTTTTCATTCAACTAATGAATTTCCTGAATTCTGATCATATTTTACAGCTGTAGTATTTGTACAAAATTGCTCCCATGTTCATTTTAAGGTGGTTGTTAGGTTTTTTTTTTTGTTTGTTTGTTTTTGTAACAGAGACCATATTTGAAATCAAAAAGTGAACAAATTTAGAATAAACACAACATTTATCTTCTTTGGCTTCTTTCAGAGAAATTTATATAAATGATCAACGTGCTTGGTTTGTGTTTGAAAAATTCCAATTTTCCCACCCCAGAGGACAGGGGTAACTAGGGAAATTGTAGCACTCTGAAAATAATAGTCTGAAAGCTGAAGAATTGATGGAGGGAGTTAGTTAGGCAGTTTATTTTTTTTTTTTAAATTGTGTTAATTTTATTAACTCAGTATAGAATGTTTTGAAGAAAGTCTTTTTTTTTTTTTTTTAAGGATTCATCTCTTCTGCTTCTCCATTCAAGATGTCTGATGATCCCAGAATATCTGTCTACTGATATTTTTATGAAGTCTACCAGAAAGGTGGAAGAACAGCTTTGTTCTCTCAGAAACAAATCTCACCCCAGTACCCTAAATAGAAGCCCAAAAATGTGTGAATCTCTTGTTTCCCTTGTTACACAGTATTTAGATGAAAGTCTGTCTGTAGCCATGTACACAGAGCCCAGAGGTTTAAAAACTGAAACAACAAATTCACCCTGTAAAGTAGGACAAATCCTAGGATTATTCATATTTGTAGTATACAGACAGAACACAATTATATTTGGGAATCTCAGAGCATTTGAGAGGAAATGAAAATAGTCTACCTGGCAGATGAAGGCAAAAATACTAGCAATTCCTCTTTACTGCCACCAGGTAAAGAAGACATGTCATCTCCAGGTGAACAGGAGGGAGCAGATGAGAAGCCAGCAGAAGGTACACAGGCAGATCCCAGTGGTGTGCGTGAGTAATTTCTGCTGTTATACAATGATTCCAGTAGTGAACCTACAGCTGCTTCTGTCCAGTGTCTATTTTAGTCCACCCTGCATGTCATCTAACATGCTAGATTTAGATAGTATGGGTAACAGAATCCAGTAGTGAGTCTCCTGTGGATCTTTGAAAGATTTTTGATGCTTACGTTGGCATGTTACTTTGGCATTTGTTTGATCTTTCTATTATACCTTTTTCCTGTTATGGGATGTGTTTCCTTCCTACCTCCTCCTAAGTTTTCAAATACAGTCATCTGAAAGCAAGCTTCTGCCTATACTTGATGCTAAACAGCAGGAAGTCCATCTTTGGATAGAAGGGATTTTTTTATTTTATTTTTTTTTAATTTTTACTACTATAGAACTGTATTAAATTAGTCAAATGAATTCATACCCAAGAGACAATGATCCCAATTTTCCTTTGCAGAAGAAAGCAGAACTAGTCTTCCAAAGGAGTCACCACCTGCAGAGGAACAAGAGGAAGATGTGGAGGAAGGGGTATCAGACATAGAGAGCATTGGTGGGTACTGCTTTCCACTGAAGAGATGTTGGCTTAAACTTAAATATCCCACTGCTTTCTAGTTTTCCTTTGGATGCTGTTGTTATAAACAGCATCTCAGACCGGTGCCATCACATTGCAGCTGAGTTTCACTGCTCATTTTCTTTGGCTTACCTCATGTACTTCATTTTATTCCTTCCCCTTGCTGGTATCTGACACCTCTGTTGGGTGAGAAAAGAAATTAGATAAGATTAAAAGCTTGCAAAATAGGTAATAGGAATTCAGTCTGAGGTACCTAACTTGAATGCACTTTTATCAAGTATGCATTTTCTGGGACAATGATATCTTATGGTGGTCTGCTGTATGTGAAAAAAGCAGAGTATGTACTTTTACTAGTTTTCTATGATTATGTACATTCAGTAGCTGCTGAAAAAAGATATTTGCAATACTATTTGGTTTCTAAAGCAGTGACCTACGCACCAAAGAAAGCTGAACTACTTCAGTACTAAAACCAATGTTCTTTAAAAAAAAAATCTCATTTTTTTTTTCCTGTAAGTTCTTCAGATTTGATTATTTACAGTGAAGTCTTTAAAAGCTGGAGTGAGGGCTTGCTATAGGCTGTTCAGGCCAGGTTGTCACTAAGACAAAATGCCCTCATTTTCAGCTATGCTGATCTATGCTGAGTATAAATTTTCTTTATATTCACACTTTTGACATGCAGCAGATGATTTGGAAGAAGAAGATAGTACTGAAGTAGCCCCAGAGGCAGAAAAAAGCCCTGAGAAGATAGAAAAGAAAATATCGGAAACTTTCTTCTATAACAGTGAAGATGTACATTCACGGCCATTTGTCACTGAAGACTCTGGGATACCAATTAACCTTCTTACTCTTGAGTATCCTTTCTGTTCAGTAAAATTGTGCAGATTTAAAGCTAAGGATTTCTTAATATGTGTTCTTAAAATTGTATAATATGGAGTACCCTGTGTGGTGTTAGTAGGATACCTTTGGTTGAAACAGTTAGGAATCCTGACCAGTCATGGTCCTGGATGAGTTTAATCTTCAGCATTTTCTAGACCTCATAAATATTACTTATTAGGCATAATTATTACTTTAGTAAGTAATACCATAGGACTAGATCAATCAAGGTAATGTGATTAGGCAGAGAACTAGGTAAGAATATCCCCAGCAAAGCTCTGCCTTTATATACTGTTGTTCCCCAAGCAGCTGGGGTGAGTACACAGCTGTGTACCTCATATTTCTTCACAGAACTGCTAAGGAGGAAGTGCAGAAGAAACTATGTAGATTTGTAGCTTGCTGCTCAAAAGACCTAGGCTGGTTGAATGAAGGAAGTGATGCCAATCAATTGAGAGCTATAAGTTCTTTGGTAGGTACAGTCAATTGGATATGATATGTGACTTTCACAAGTGTTGGTGGGTTTCTCTGCAGACAAAGAGAAGTTGCTGTTGAAGACTGGATTTCCCCTTCTCTACAAATGCCTGTAGACATTAAAGAAGTGAGCCTGAGTAGCTCCTTAGTTTGAACTGTCAACTGTAGAATTGTTACGACTAATCCGATGCACATTTCTTATACTTGAAAATGGATTGCTGAACTGGTAGAATATGAATTCCTTGCAGCCCCAGATTGTCCAGCAGAGGCAAGAAGTGTACCCTGTAATGGAGATAGAAGGATGGATCACAGGTTTTAGAAGGTCTATACTTCTGCCTTCCCCTCAGTTATAGAGACTTGATATAGTTTACCTTCACTGTATATTGAAGAAAACTGTTGCCATCAGCCTTGTAGTCACCTGGCTAAGTATTCGTCTCAGTATTGACTTAAGCATTTCTGTCCACTTAGTAAGCTTTTCTAGAAAGCCAGTGTCAAAGCTTTTCCTTATTACATTCTTCTCAGACATTCTTTTGGATATGACTGCAAAAGAAGCGTAAACCTGATGGCAATGGACAGCCAAACACTGCTATATATAGCAGGCAACCAGGTAGTGCTCCTGGACCTGAAAACTGAATCTCAAAGTTATCTCCGGAGCAGCAGTGGAGGTGGAATTGGGTTTATAACGGTATGGCTTTTTTTTTTTTCTTTTCTTGTTTTAGGATGCTAGTCCCTCTCTATAAAGTGGCATGGTCTCTTGATTGCTTAATGGAGTATTCTGTAGTTGCACATATACATATGAAAATGGTATGGATTAAAGGGATGTGTAGACCATGCAGTGCAAGCTACTTAGCCTGTCAGTATGATTGGCAGAGCACAAATATCTCTGTACCTGTCTCAGGCCCAGGTACCTTAAAGGACTGACATGTGTCAGCTAGGATTCATTTTAGCCCCTATTGCATGCATATTTTCTTATTTTAATATTTTGGCTCATCAACTTTTTTTCTTGAACACTTGAACTTCTCCTATTCACAGCTGATACTAATTTAGTGTCTTGCCTGCAGTTAAAATTTAGAAAATTAAGTATCTAGATAAATGAAGAGAAGAAGTATCTTGCTTCACTCTAGTAAACTCCAATGAAAAGCCTGAATCTCAAATGTTTTCTCTGGTTTTGTGGCACCTTTCCCTGTGAACAGCTCTGCCATCTCTCAGTTGTATTCCGTGTGAGCATGTTGTATTCCATATGAGCAAGGCTTTCAGGATACCAGCCTCAGATTGTTCTGCTCCATTGTAAGCAACCTTTCATTGAGAATTAAGGTACATCTATCTTCAGAACAACATAATTCAGGTTGGCTTTTCTGTGGCTTTCCACGTAGATGGCTGCTGATCCAAATGATGCACATGGTACAAGCAGCCGGTGGGTTGAGTGAGGTAGAAATAGCAAAAGGATGTATAATAAAGGAGATTATTGTACAGTTTCACAGTTTGTCATGATTCTGCAGTATATGCACAATAATTCCATTTTGTGTGCATAATGGTTTTACCATTGTGTTTGTATAGTGACTTTATTCTGGTATTGAGTAATAGATTGGCAGTTGTTCAGGACAAACATACAGAAAAATGCAACCTGGTATTTAAAGCAATATCTTTTGACTAATGTGTGAGCAAATACAATGACTTAACTGTCAGAATAAAGACAAAGATGTCATTACAACATGCAACAGGACTTTTTGTTTTTTTCAAGGCACACCCTACTAAGCAGTACTTCGCAGTAGGAGAAAAAGGAGAGAAACCAAACCTCATCATCTACGACTATCCTTCACTGAGGCCCTACAGAATTCTACGAGGTAGTGTAAAATGTACTATTTTCATTTTACACAAATGGGCCAGTGTTTATAGATCCCAGCAGATGGAGTAGTGGTCCACTTTAAGTTTAGAAAGAATTACAACCCTTTTGTACTTCCCAGCAGAATAGGAAACACTGGTTTCCAGCTTTTTCATTATTGGACTGGAGAAAGCCTTTATTCAGTAGAAATAGCCAACTGAGAACTATTAAGTAGTAGGAAAAAAAAAATCTGCAGTGAACATTGAGCTCCTTTTAAACATATTTTCCTATTGTTTTTTTCCTCTTTTCCATGCATGTGTGTATTGGGGCTTGTATGTTTCTTCAGGTGGAACAGAGAAAGCCTATGTCTTTGGCGATTTCAACCGTGCTGGCACTTTGCTGGCCAGTATTGGAAGCAGCCCTGACTACATGTTGACTATCTGGGACTGGAAACAAGAAAAGATTGTGTTAAGGTCAAAAGCTTTTTCACAGGATGTTTACAGGGTCACATTTTCTCCTGATAATGAGGAACAGCTAACTACAGTGGGAGTAGGACACATCAGGTACGTTTGCCAATTATGATTAATATGTATCAACTCTAAAGTCATAACATCTAGATGGTGACTAGCAGGAATGTATTGTTAGCAAACGTGCACCAGCAGTGAATGTTATTTTACCTATTGCAATTACAAAACCAAGAAAGTTCTTTAAGCCACTGATACCACCAAAAACTCACACTGAACTTTATGAAAGATATACTTCCACATACTGCCTCCTTTGGTAAATTCATGGATTCTTTTCTAATAAAAAAAAAAATGAGAGCTTCAAACTTTATCATAGAGCTTCAAAGCTATTCCTATTTATAAAATAAATAAAATATATATTCCTATTTGTAAAATAGGAATATATAAAATTCCTATTTATAAAATAAATAGGAATAGCTTTGAAGATCTATGATAAAAGTTTTTGCTCACTGAGATTTTACAGTCATGCCCCAGTTCATGGTGGTACTTGTATGAAATTTAGCAAGGGACTTAGTCCCTTGGATTTACAAAGTTGAACATCATACAGTGGAGATAGTAAGGCTATAATAGACGTTATTATGATTACATGCATTGGTTGTATCAGGAAGGATATAGCTATGGGTGTTACACTTACTTATTTTAAATAATAGCGTAGTCTTCGTTCTATCCATGCCAAATCCTCCTCCCACGTTTTTCATAGAGGTAGGCTATGGAAAAGTTTGTGAGGTTACAAAGTTATATCTTATTTTAAAAAGAAAAACCCAAGGTCTCCTGTGAAAAAAGAATAATAAATGAACATCATAAAATGACATCCCTGGTAAGATTATTATTATGTCTGAGAGAGTAAAGAGCATGTCTAGGAAGCCTTGTATCATAGAGGAATGTGTTTTCTATACTCAGGTTCTGGAAGATGGCTCTCACATTCAGTGGTCTCAAGTTGCAAGGAGCTTTGGGCAGGTTTGGAAAAACATCAGTGACTGACATTATAGGGTATGTGGAGCTACCTGATGGCAAGGTAAGTCAGAACAAGTTTAATTGATTTTGTGTTCCCTCTCAGGTTTTGATATAAAGTCTACTGAGTTAGTTGGAGAATTACTATTTGCTTCTAAGTGATACGAATTAGACCCTCAGTGCACTGCTCTGATAAGCTAATATTGACATTAATTTGCCAAAGAAAATGCTTGCATTGTAATAATTGAAAAGTACGGTTAATATTGTAGTTCCCAGACAAAAGATCTCTGTTGGCTTAGAGCTGGGGTTTCTCTAATGGGGTAGTGAAAACCTTAATGTACAGAAATAAAAAGTGTGTTAGCCCTAATCTCAACCATTTCAGTGCATGTAAATGATGTCGTATTCCTAAAAAGGTGAATCGTGTCTCCCTTTACACCTTCTCTTGGAAATATCTGTACATTGCTATTAATTTAATGCTTTTGTACAAGGAAGCCACAAATGTTAATCATATTTTTGCATATATTTCTGTATGGTTAAGTGCAGGTGCTTAAGTGCTTCTCTTCCTTTGCATTGAAGGTTATCTCAGGGGCTGAGTGGGGCAACTTGCTGCTTTGGGAAGGGGGCCTCATCAAAGTAGAGCTCTGTCGAGCTGGACACAAGCCTTGTCACAGTGGCCCTATCACCCAGTTAGTTTTGGACGAAGGAGAACTTACCACTGTTGGGCAAGATGGCTTCATTCGGGTGAGTTCTTTTGCTCTGCCTTTAGGTGTGCACATTTTTGGTCAGGAGGTGGAGCTCATTTATAGGGGCATTTTTCCATTACAGTTGCTTTATGAGAATGTATTCTGTTCTAAAAAAAAAAAAAAAGTCAGACACGTCTCCAGTGTAAATATTTGAATCAAGTATTGTTTACACAACATTTTCTGTTTCACAGTGGTAAAAAAAAAATAAATAAATCACCTTCTACTAAAATAAATCAAAATAATTTTCAGTGATTCTCTAAAAGCTTTGGTCTTCCCTGCATTCTAACACTTTTTTTCATATGTTGTTTTGATTAATTTTTATAATTTTCAGACGTAGTAATACATTGGTGTTATTTCAAATGATAAATTATGGCAATACTTGAAATAAATTTTCTGATTATTTTAATGCTGAGGTTATTAAAGTTATTAGTTAATTTCTATTTCATTTTATCTCTGAGATCCCTGCAATGAAATAGAGGAACAATCAAAAGAAAAAGCATCAGGCATCCTGAAGTTAACACACAATTCTATAAATTAAGGTCAAAATGGTTTGCGTATCTATACCAGTTTCTGATCTCATCTGTCAATTGTCAAGGATTTTGCTATTTTGTTTACTTGCTCTTTAAGGGAAGACGTGTCTTCTGCTCATGTTTTATAGACCCAGATAATCATCAGGAAGCTATTCTAGACAACAGAAGGTTCCAAACACCCCGTTTTTGTTGTTGTATTTCATAAATTAATCTTAGCCCATTAGGAAAATTCACCTGATTCCAAGGTGCCAACTGACTTATACCACAGAGAAGAACATGGATGTGTTGGATTTCCCATTCTTTCTTCCGTGCTGCCTCAGTATGAGCAATGCTCAGAGCTGTCAGATATTTAATTTCTGTAGCTCTGACATTGCCATGTATAGTTCTGCCAGTGCCAGGGCTGTATTTAATCTACTGTTATATCAGAATTGGAGAGGGAACTTTTGCATATATTTTGCATTGCACCCAATTGTATGAGATGATATTTGCTGATTCCTGTTTCAGGTTAGATTCAGAACAGTGAGGCATACGTGCCAGGTTTCATCTTCACCTATAGATTCTACCCTCCCCTGGTTTCTTATTATTTTGGATTTCCATTTCAATTGTATATGAAAACATGCTCTGACCTGTTAAAAACCCAGTCTCTTTTTTTTTTTCTTTCTAATTTTTTTTTTCATTCCATGAAGGTGTGGAACTTTGAGGCAATAGATGCTGCTGATTCTGTGGATGACACAGGGTTATTGGAGGTGGAACCTATGAACGAACTTCAGGTTGGCAAGAACGTCAGTCTGAATTTCATGTCAAAAGTTCATGACAATGGACAGCCCATTTGGTATGCTCAGGTAAGATGCACTCAAGTACATACAGCCCTGTGGAGAAACACAGAATGAGAGAAGTAATGCTTAGTTATAGCAGGAGTACCTTACAGGTCAGCATATCTCTTTTCTGTAGATTTCGAACTCGGTAACATGTGAGATTATGACTTGCAGAGCCAGAGCTGCGTAAGAGTAGGAGAATGTCAAAATCTATTATCAGAGTTCTATTCTCCTGAACTGATGGATAGGACTGATAGGACCAATAGCACTACCTTCAGTCATTTCCATATCACAGTGATAATCATGGAGGAACTTTTGAGGAGTCCTTGTGGGCAATTTTACTTCCATGTTGAGTTTGAAAATATTCAGGTTACATGTTTTGGTTTTGCTTCTTCAGGATGCCAATGGCGCAATCTGGAAGCTGGATTTGACTTTTTCAAATATGGTAAGTTCATTTTTCTTTGGATTTATTTCAATTCCTTTGCAGTTACTTCATTTAACTATATGGGATTCATCTACAATGAAGTTTGTGCTTAGTGAAGTTGCAAGCTGGAAATTTTAGCATTGATAAGATCTTCTTTAAAAAGATATTTTCATAACATTATTGACAATAATGATTGTGCAGGATTATCAAAAGTAATTATTGATTTTTGCTTCCTTAATTTGAATTTGGCAACTAAAATTTATCTTAAAGGAATTTTATTTTCATAAACTGGAAATAGAAGTTATATGAGTGCAGGAATTGAGTTCAAGGAGTACTTACATACCCTATCTAGTTAGGTGTATTTGAGACAGTCATTACTGTTGCCTGTAAATGACATGAAGAACTAGGGGAAAAAAAAGGAGAAGATGAAGTACACTTGATATGTTTTATCCAGCTGGCTACTAGTATTACTCCTGGAGATGTTTTTGATGAAGAAAGAAATGACAAAGGTAAAATACAGGCATTTAGTTTTTATTCCAGAATACGTTGAAGTAAATTGGAATTTTCTCTTTGATTGGAATTAAGTTCTGGGCTAACACACAAATAATGTTCCAAGAATTTTGTGGTAAAAAGAGATGTATAAAACATGGTATAAAAACTAAAGTAAAAGATAAATGACAAGTACTAGAATTCCTTGGATGATGAAAAGATCTCCAAGGCAGTATAAGCCTAGGACTGGGAGCATTTTCTTTGCCTTTAGAGCAATAACTCTGTATTGAAAATACTCATTTCAGGTCTGAAACCACTTAATGAAAGTGGTTTTCCTGTATTTCCCCTTATTTACACATAGAAAATGATGGGATTTTGAAACAGCTTAATGTTCCTATACTAATTCATTCATGATCTTCTCATGAACATTTGATTTTTAAAACAAGGAATTCATGCCTGCCAAAGGTACAGCTGGTAATAAATGCAACTCCAGCACATAGCAGAATTTCTGGTTTTCTGTTTTGCACTGCAGACCCGTGATCCAGAGTGCCTGTATACCTTTCACTCCGGAAGGATTGAGGCTGTGAGTGTCTCTCCTGTGACATACCTTATGGCCACCACTGCTCTCGATCGTAAGTAATTCCTTTCCTCTGATACCACTGTCATCGCTGTTTTTGCAAAGCAATGATGCTTGGTTTTGGAACTATTCTGTTTTGAACTGAAGTTGTGTATTTGCTTTTGAAAAGTCAATTTACCATCAACTGTTATTCTTGGATCAGTTCTTTTACAGTTAAGACAAATCATCAAAGTTTTGAAATAATACACTGGGAATGCTTAATCTTATAAGCCTGGGATATTAAAGAGAGAAGTTTTTAATGGGAAGCTTTGTAAATTCTGTTTGATTTGAAGGAGCAGCTGGAAAGATGACATTTGTATTGAATAACAGCATTTGTATTGAAGTTTCTGGATTGATAAGTGTTGGGATCTTTATTTTATAAGGAATTACATACATTTCTGGTATTGTGGAAGTCATTATGAATTAATATTTGTGGCTTTCTTAGAAAATGCAATAACTATCTTGCTCTCAACAACAGCTAATGTGTAATTACAGAGATTAGTTTAACTTATATAAATACAGCTATTTAGGCTTCTTACTGTTAGCTTTACCATGGTTTGAAAGAACCACAGGCCAGAACATTAACAATGTCATTCATGCTGCTCAGAAAATGCCACAAGGTCTTTAACTCAATTCTTGTTAGCCATATCTTGTAATTTGCCTGTGTTATACAATATATATGCACCTCTAGCCTGAAGACAAATTTGTACCAGTTGAGCAAATGATACTTAGGATATATGCCATCTGGAATGGAACTTTATGCAGACCAATGTATATATCTACCAATCTGTTAATTTCACCTTTGAAAATTGATTTTTTTGGACAGTCTCCCATTTTCATCCATTTAAATAGTTTGCTCCTTAGGCAATTCCAGTTTGTAGCATATCTTCTTTTCCTCTGTTGACAGTACAAATTTCCCTTTAGAGTAGGCCACAGTTCTGTGATTACTCAAAAACTGCACATGGTGGTCAGCATGGGACTTCTTATTATACCTCTCAGCCATGACAACTCATGGAAGTGCGTAAGCTGAAGAGTGAAGAAAGCTTGTTTTGTTGATGAGCACCATGATAGCTGTGGTACTCTGTAACCACCAGGAATGTCTTTCCAGATGGACGTTTGGTACTCAAACAGAAAAATTAATAACTTTCCATTCTGCTTTTCATTCAAATAAATACATGTAGACATTTTACCATGAATCTTAAAATAGAAACGGCACTGCAAGAAATAAATCCCTATTGTTTCCTTTCCACACAGGGTCAGTGCGTATCTATGATTTCATCAGCAACAGGCAGCTGAGTGAAATTCAGTTTAAACAAGGAGGAACAGCACTGATGTGGGCACCTCGTGTTGTAAGTTTTTGTTTGTGTGTTAACAAAAAATCATAAAGAGCCTGCAAGCATAAAGAAAGATGCTCAGAATACAAAACCTTAAATAAGTTACTGTTTAGACCGTGTTGGAATTTACTGTAGTAGTATGTGTGCATAAGCTTTTGTAGTAGTATGTATGTAGTATATATATGCACAGTTTGGCTTTACTGTGGATTGTCATGTGTCCAACTTTGTGTCTTCATGAGATTTTAAAATCAGATCTCTGTATGCAGTCCAGGAAGAAATGATAGTTTATAGGCTAACAGCTTCTATTTAATCCAAGCCAAGTAATTGTCAATTAAAATGAGTTAGTTAACACATTTCAAAATGACAGCACAGACAATCCACAAACATTTGGAGATTAATCATAAAAAAATGTCACCAGAACTGATCATTTGTAGAGTGTGGGGTCTATCAGTTCTAGACATATTTGCTAATTTTAATTAAAATAGTGTCTAGTTATGTTCTTAAGGAAACATAGCAAGCCTGGCAGCTTCGTTGTAAGTAAATTTATGGAGGAAAGTGCTTTACTTGAATTTCCAAGGCAAGGGTAGTCATCATTATAGTCTTGTGACTATAATTCTTGTCATGCAGACCTGCAGGGATGCTATTAGGTGATGACCTGTACGTTCAAGAGGTAAGCTGATCAGCACAATAAAGTGTACATTACAAAACTGTTTCAGATCAGTTTTACAAAAGTTGGTACTAAGCATAGGCTGAAAAAAACAGAAGTACTTAGTCTAGCTAGCTTCTTTTAAAATCCCATTAGATAATTACCCATAGTTTAAAGTGCTTGAATGAAAATTTGTGCCAAGAAAATTTTGTCCCAAATATTTTGAAACACCTGTATCCTGTTACATCCTCATAGGCAAGCTGGCAAAGTGCAGGTTAGGTAAGTGAACAGTGATATGGATTTTAAACTGCCTGAATAGCCAGGCACCAGAGGGTAGTGATGAGCAGCACAAAGTCCAGTTAGAAGCAAATCTCTAGTTGTGTACCCCAGGGGTCGTTACAGGGACCAATGCTCCTCATTAATGACCTGGATGCTAGGACAGAGTGCCAGTATGTTTGCGGATGATACAAAACTGGAAAGGAGTGGCAAGATATAGATAGACCAGATAGCTGTACTGCCATTTGGAGGAATCTGGACAGGCTGAGGATTTAGGCTGAGAGGAATCTCATGAAGTTCAACAAGGGAAAATGCAAAGTCCTGCATCTGGGGAGGAATACCACAGACACGAGTACTGCTTGGGAGCCTACCAGCTGGAAAGCAGTTCTGCAGAGAAGGATCTTGGGATCCTGTTGGATGTCATAAAATCTGTGCCCTCATCTCTTCACAAATCGTGCTCACATTCAATGTCAAATATTATATTCGGGGTAGTATAATAATTCTTTTTTGACTTCCAACTCTTCTGCTTAAGAAGAAGATAGTGATATATAAGTATATAAGTATGAAATGACTTTTGCTCATAAATTGCAAAGACATCCTCACTGACACTGCCAGACCCAATGGCATGTCATGAGTAAAAAATAAAATAAAATATATATATAAAAAAATTAAAACAACCTCCTCCCACCCCTAGTCTTCCCCCTCCCTTTATGGTAGCATATTAGAAAGGATAAACAAGATTTCCCATGTATGGAACATTCTTTGTGCTTTAACGCTGTGTTTGTGTAAGGTGAGTTTGAGTTTAACACCAAAAGACGTGACACAGATTCTTATTCTAAACTCACTGATGTACGTTGTGATTTTTTTTTCTTCCTTCTTCCACTCAAAGGTAAATCCTAAAGGAGGTCTAATTGCTGTGGGCTTTGAAGATGGCGTTGTCCGCATAATTGAAATTTATGATCCCAAAGGACTGTCTGCTCTCAGAGGACGGACCAATATAGGTAACACAGAGATAAATCTGAAACAAGCTTTCAAACCTCATACTTCTGCAGTTACAGCCTTGGCTTATGAACAAAATGGAGATGTCCTTGCCACAGGGGTATGTATCACTTCATTTGGTTATTTTTATTAGTCCACAACTGTAGAGATTATTTAAAGAAATAAGGCAAAGTTTGGTTACTGACAATGCAGTTATGCTTCCATTATTGCTGTTGATCGTTTCTTGTAGTTCTCTGTAGTGCTGGGGGAAGAGATGGATCTGTTTGCACATACCTTTGTTGCATGAAGGAAACCAACCGTGCAATCCATACCATCATTCTGTGAATTACTAGACTGTTTAGTATGAATTCTGTAATCCATTTTGAAGATGCATTTGGCTTATTTTTGAATTAGTTTAGTAGTACCTTGGATTTAGTAAAAGCAAGTCCATTTGTACACCACCTTGGCAGCACTCCAGCTGCTACCCAACACTGGTTTGCATGACAGCATGATTGACCGATCAGGTTGTCAGTGTGCCTGCTAGGCTTTGAAATGACTTCTAGTCAGTGGGGTGTCTCTTTTTAAAACCTGGCCTTCAGCCATGAGCAGTTCAGTTGCAGTTTCATATTCCTTGATTGCCATGTATTTCATTTAGTGCAAAATTCAAGCTGCCGTGCTTCATCTTGTGCACCAGTTCTGGATTTTCTTAGTATCTGAGATCAGCCTGTGCTGTCATGTCTTACAAATCACCTCTGTAACAAGCAGGTGCATGACAGCGTTGCACAGTAAATATATGCGATACTGAGATGAGAGAAATATAAATGAAAGCAGAAGGTGAAGAGAAGAACTCAGGGAGTACTTCAGAGAGCCGTTCCTAATATGAGGGTTTTCTGAGAGCAGCAACAGTCGGGCTGCTCCACTGTGGTGGCCTCAACGCAAGCAGGGGCAGTGCCCCAACACAGGGCACAATCCCACAGGGCCTGAGCTGGGTGAGCAGAGCAGGGCTGGTGACAGCAAACACTTCCACCAACAGTCCAGCAATCACGAGTCAAAGGCAAAGTAACAAGATACGTAAGAAATCAAAGGAGGAAATCCAGAGTATTGCTTGGGAACAGCAGGATACTGGGCTGGAAACAGGCATGCCCATGACATAGCTTATGCCAGGGCTGAAGACCTGGGCCCAAGGTTTAAGTGAGCTCCTGGGGCAATGGGCACAACATGCATGGATGGAGATGCCAGCAGAGGCACATCACAGTGATTAAAGCCTATGAGTGCAGTCAGGGCCCTGGAGGAAGACGAGCAGGATTTTTATTCCCCCTCCAACTGTAATCAGTATGGAAATCCAATTCTAAGTTCCAAGGCACTTGTAGGTCCTCGTATCTAACCACAAAACATCTGAAGTATGTATTTCATGCAGTACTACAGATTTTTTGGTCAGCTTTCATTCAGTCATTCTCTTTTTTTCTTTTTTTTTTTCATCAGAGTAAAGACAAAACAGTTTTCTTTTTTGCTGTTGAAGAGAAATATGAGCCAATTGGATTCATCCATGTCCCCGGGCCTGTGCAGGCATTACAGTGGTCTCCACCTTCTCATGTGAGTAACACGTTTGGTTTTTTCCTTCCCTACAGTGTCAGAATGTCATTTTGAAAGAGCTTCCATTGAAAACAAGGATCTATCACTCTAGCCATGTTCTCTATAGACACTGCAAAAGATGTTTTGCTGCTTTGTTTTGCATGCTGCTTCGGAATGACAGATAGATCCTGTGTAGCTGAATGTCTGATTCAGTTAATTTGGACATAGTTTGGACTTTGGATAATCAAGAGCAGAAACATGTAAACCACAGAATTTCGGTCAGTGTTTTGAGTCGCTGCCTTGAGCTGACAGGTGCCTTAACTTTTGGAATGTCTTTTTTTTTTTTTTTTTTCTTTTTTCTTTTTTTCCTCAGAAGCATTGCTTGAGTATTTTTGCCTGTGTCTCTTGCTGATGTTAAAACAGGCAATTGCAGACAAAGCTTTCAGAAGACTTTTGGGTACTTCTCAGAACTTGTGTTCTCTATTTGAAGTTGTTCAGAGTTATTCAAATAGATTCTTGCTAATACTTATTTTAAAAGTCTGATGAGGTTAGAGTAACTTGTGATTTTTTTGTCAGTCCAGTAATCTTATTTAGAAGGAGATAGTTATTTGTATTTAATACTGACAAAGTGGCCACCAGGATGCATTAAAATGGTGTACAACAGCAAGCTGTAGCTATTACTTGTTTGTGAGAACAGATAAAAACTGTGCTGGCAAAAGAACTCTTGCTGATATGAACTCTGTCTTACTATAGAAATGACAGATCTTGATCTGACATTTACATTTTGGGTCCTTTCCTTGAGGACAAGATACTCCCTACTACTAAAAATCACACAATGTGTGTTTGATTTTTTCAGATTCCTCTTAGTAATTGTGTTTATCAGTATTAGGTCTCCACTGCTGGATATGAACACTGGCTAAACATGATTAAAACATCTGAGTTTTTTTTTTCCCTCTTTAAAATGAGCACCATGGTAATTAAAGACTATAAATCTAATGAATGTGTTTGTAAGGCTGAAATTTTATACAAGAACCATATAATTCCTAGCTAAGGTTTCCATAGCAACTCTAATATACCCCCTCTGCACATTTTTAGTGACGGTTCAGATAAATAAGACTCTGTCTGTTCTCCAGATAGCTTATGAAAATTGAAACTACATAAAGAGTTGCCTTTTAAAATCTCAAAACACTGAAAAATTATTACCTTCACCTTGGCTATTCTTCCTTACTTGGTATTTTAAGGGACCTGACAGGTAGCAGAAATTTAAAAAACCCAAACAAACAAACTGAAAGGTAAATAGCAGCTGGCAAGATTCCCAGCCTAGTCTTGAACGTATTAAGGGTTTTAGGTAATATAGAAACATACAAATTTTCAAGTAATTTCCAAAATAAAAATCTCACCTCCTAACTTATGGGTCAGATCTAGCCTTCAATTTAACCAAACTCCCAAAATACCATTGTGATGCTTCCCTGCTAGATGGTGTCAGAATGATAGCTGTTTTGTATATGGCAAGGACTTCAATTTCCTTAACTTTGCCCACAATACACAGGATAGGAAAGGCTCAGCGATTTCTAATGTCCATTTAAAAGTGTCCACTTAAATGACAGCACAATTAAGAGTTAATGCTGCCTGGCTGGAGCTTGGTTTTGTGCCTGTTCATGTACTGACTTTTTTCCCTTTCTCCCAATTTCATTTGTGCACCTGCCCCATACTTGTATTTTATGTGTTTTTGTACAGGTGGAGAGCATGCTGCTCATCCTTTGTGAGAATGGCTTTGTTCTCCAGGTTCCTGCTCCTGTCCCTGAGGAACAGGATACAGCATCCACCTACCAAATCAAAAACCTGCCAACACAGTACTTTCATTTTTATAGCATTAAATCCCGAATCAAGGTAAAGTACTCTCCTGCGGAGGAATTTCATGTTCAGAGGACAAAACTACCTAAAAAAGTTTCTACTCCCTGCATTAAAGCATGTGATTTTTGCTAAACTTCTTAGAGAGGAAGGCAAGATAGAGTCCATCTGTAGTTGTGTTATAACATTTAGATTTACAAGTTACTGTTTGTTTATTCAAGTAGAAAACTGTCAGCATGATGTGTATTTCTATTGGAATTAGAAGATAATGTTAGTGAAAGTGAAGTTAGCACATTAGTTTTTAAAATATTTTCATTTCGGTAATTTTCAGAAAAAGTATGTTTCTTGTGGTTGATGGTAACCCTGTAGGAAATTCCTTTGAGCAGTCATAAAACACCTATGTGGTCTCTCTTAAGGCAAACATGATATCTTTTTTTTATTTTTGGCAGTTATATATTTCTGATTTTTTTTATGCTGTTACAACTTAAGAGGGGCATTGTTTTTTATGTGAAAAACAAACATTCGATATTGAGATCTATGTATTTCTGAATAAGAACTAGCTTTTTGGTCCAAATCAGGTAACATTGTTGGGAGACACTGTAATTCTTTTAAAAAATAGAAAAGGCTTCTACGGAGAGAAAGAATATTAATTGTCCCCCTCCTTTTTTTTTTTTTTCCCCATTTGGGAATAGAACAATAATTAATAAGTTGCAACAAGGATATTTTATATAAATGAAAGGAAAGCTATTTAACGGTAAGGATGGTGAAGCACTGAAATTAGTTGAAGAAAAAGAGATTTCTTTGGATATTCTGTGTATATAATGCCAGGACCTTCTTGGATTGCATTTATTAGGCTCCTCCAGTCAGTTTCATGTCTCTGTGTTTCACTGTTTGTTTAAACAGCTGGAAGAGGAGATTGCACTGAGAGAGAAAAAAAAGCAGGAGAAGGAGAAAGCAAGGCTTGAATGGATAAAGCAGCAACAGGAGATGGGAAAGGACATAGAAGAAGAACCTGAAGAGGAACCTGAAGAAGAGCCATTGCCACCTCTCTACATACCAGAGGAGCCCAGTCCCATTCTCTGTGGGTTTTATTCAGCACCAGGGAAATTTTGGCTTTCCTTGGTAAATCAATTTTTATTTCATATTGATGGGATTGCAAGATGTGGCAACCTTCCCCTCACATCTGGGTATCTTAGAAAACTCATTTGAAACCTGCCATCTCTAGGACATGGATTTTCTGTCATAGCTGATGTTTTCGGTGATGTTTTTGAATTAAATCAGTAGTGCCACTCCAGCTCAGATTGCTCAGTAAATTTCTAATAGATACTATTCTTTGTGATGCCTGAATTGGGCACAAAGGCTAACCTGTCCCCTCACTAGCAGAAAGTAGAATTTGACATATTGGTAGGATGGGTTGTATTGCCAGTGATCATTATAGATTTTCTCTATGGGTAAATAGGATCTCTCATTGTTCGGAAGTAACATTTCTTATCCTACAGTAGATCCTTAAGAAAGGAAAAAATATTTAGAAGATTGCATTTACCTGGTCAGCTGCATCAGTGTTCTTTTGTCAACATTTCTTTATGGTCCTTCTCTTCAGGGTGGATATGACTCAGGATTCCTCTATCATTGTGCATTCTCCTCAAATCAGCACCAAGAAGACCCTGAACAAAGGCAAGATGAACCCTTTGAAGTTATTCCTATTGAGGATACTGACAACAATCCCATCCACCGGATCTCGTTCTGGTAAAACAGTTTAGTGTAACAGATAGCTTTGTTACAAAGCTTAATGATACTGAACTTGGAAAGGAGAAGGGGACACTGCTTTGTCCCTTTTTAATTGTGGGTCAGTTCTAGTACGCAGGTACTCTCCTTGGTTCCTCAGGCACCAAGTTTCATTTAAAATTCATAATGAACACAACTGGACAGTGTATCTGACAGAATATCTAAGCCCTTCAAGATGAAAATGTCTGATTTCTAATTAAGTATTGATTAAGGCTCACACATCCTAGCTTGAAGATCTCCAGAAGAACCATTAGAAGTCTTCACTATCCTTTTAATTGGATTGCAAATTATGATCACCAGACCACTGGTTCTCTTTACTAGCTAGCAAAGAGGGGACACAATTGGGCCTTGAGGAGAACATGGAGGAATCAGTCTTTCCCTCTTGTCTAAAGAGTAGAGGCTTCCCAGGACATTCTGTGAACTGCACAAATGAAACGAGTGAGCTATTTTCAGTCTCCCAGTGTTTCCTATAAGACTAGGCATGAGCTGCTTCTAAGGAGGCAGGTTTAGTTCAGACTTTAATCCACAGCTGGCTGCATTCCAGTTGGCCACCATCCCTAGTAGATGAGGATTGGGGAGGGAAAACTGTTTTTTTTATCTCTAAACTTGTTGTCTTCTACACTGTCCAATTGAGGGCTGAGACCAGTTCTGCGACACCCAGTAGATGCTAGAACATTACTGAGCAAACAGCTGGGAAAAAGGCTGCAGTAGTCCCACACATACTTTAAATGGTCCAAATACTTTGCACACACAAAGCAAAAGTTGGAAAGTCTACATTTATTCAGCTAGATTAGCTCTTCTTTAGAAGCATTGTGTTTTGAGTTGCGGCCTTACTTGTTGCGAGTTACTTTCTATTATTGTTTCTGGTTGCTTATTTGACAGTACCAGCAGACTATTGATGTTCTGTGGGATGCAGAATGGAGCACTGCGTGTTTATGCTCTTCAGGATAAAGACCTCTCAGCAAATACCCTGAAGGAATACTGGTCCTTCAATGTACATGACAATGACTATGGCCAGATCCGGGGGATCTGTTCTAGTTATGATGATAGGTTTCTGATTACCTGTGGTGAAGATGGAAACATTTTTACCTTCAACATCTTGTCTCCAGAGGATATTCACAAAGAGCTAAAAGCCAAAATCCCCTCTCCTAGGGTAAGTCACTAAATGAAGATCTCCCAAACTCTTGTTTCTATCATATGGAGAATTATAACTCTGATTATAGAACAACTCTGAATACATACATACTGTGCCATCTTCTTTCACTGAACTAGGTCTGTTTGCTATGAAACTACAGCATATGGCCAAAATCCAGTTCAATTAATTGGCATCATAGATCTTTTATAGCAAAAGCTGAGGTTTCCCAAACGATTTGGGAGAAGAGTTATATTGCTTGTTTCTTAAGGTATATTTTGCAATAACTGCATTGCTCCTTCTCAATGTTTTGTGTTTTTCTCCAAATACACATAGTATGTGTGGTTCATGTATCATATTGTACTGTCTTTTTCTCACTCAAAAGTATAATCATAGGCATACCTAGGATGGAAATACCACAAGCATTTGGCAAAATTAATATCTGTCTTTGATTTTATTCCAGTAGAGTATGATTCTGCTTTCGATGGGGATTCTAGAAATAACATTGGAGAATGCCAAATGTATAGTTTCTCAATGCTCTTGGTACCATTTACTGTACAATTTATAGGCTGGAATTTTTTTAAATTTGCAAAATTGCATAGCATGATGATGATACTGTTCCTCTTTCAGTGTTGTACAATGAAACATATTTAACTTGAAAAAAGTAATGAGATATGTTGAGTAAAGAAGTACTATCATGTGCAATGACATTTGTGTTGGTTATACGTTTGGTACAGTTAAAATTTTAATTTTACGACACAATAAGTGTCAAGATAAAACAAATGTAACTTTTAAATATTTTTAATATCAGTCAGTAGCTAGTTTTTGAAAGATGCATAGTGAGGGAGACAGAGGAAATTGGGACTTCAGTAATTTGGTTAAATTGTTCAAGGCCAGTTGGAATTCTTTACCAGTGTCACAAGAGTATATAACACTAGGAGTAGACTCCAAAGAATTTTTTTAAACTAAGTGAATGATGGAAACCTGTGGTATCAGAGCCTTGCTAGCTCCTGTATTACAAGTAGTAATTAACATACAATTATAAAGCATACATACAGTTATATCATTTTGAATATGTAAGTAGCTCTATATAAAGATCTTTACAGTTAATTGCTATTGTGCAGGCTAGGAACGCTGCTTAATGACCACCCTAATAGAGTTTTTTCCTTATCAAAGTAAATCTTCATTAAGTATCTATTCTAGTTTTAAGTCATGTGGAAGATTTTAAAAATTCCATCATCATTAAACTTAATGAGATTCCTAGAGAATCAAATACAAGTCCTCTGAAACTAATTGAGTTAAATTACAGATCAATTTAGTACCACTGTATTCACTGTAGGGTGATAGACCCCCCTCTTGTCTTAGAGCATGATTTCCTAAGGAAATGAGGCTTGTATGACTGCACTGTCCATCCGTCATTCCTCACAGCTAATAATTGTGAACCCATTACACAGTCAGCAGAAGCAAACCAGATGAATTACACGTGTAACTTGGAATTAGCCTGGGATATGATGTCTCTTGTCAGCCTGGCAGTTAGAGGGGACAAGAGAATTGGGTCTGTGGGATGGAGAACCAAAGATGTTATGGGACAGAGTGAAGTTGGGACCAGCAGTGATTTAGGGGTTAATGTTGATGAGGAGATTATAGAATTTTTGTTCTCTGTCCCCAAGAACTCAGCTTCGTTTGTTCTTTTCCATGTAAGCCAACTTAATTGTTTCTTGTTCTTGAAACATCAAAGCCTGGTATTTAAGACCAGTAGAGCAATATTGATCATGAAGGGTTCTTTTGTTTTTCTGAGAGGAAACTCTGTCTTAATGTTTGTAAAAGCTTTATTGTCTGTTGAAACTATTATTGCTTGTTTAAAGGCAGGACATTTTTATTCCAGAGTGGTCTTGAGATGGAGAAAGCTGCTGAAGACATTGAGGATCCCAATGCCTACAAGTAAGAGATGCTTGGGTAATGATGAAAGAGATGTCCAACTGTTGAAAGCTCTTTCTTCAGACCACATACCTCCTTTTTCTTTTTAAGAGAAGAGGTGATCACACTGAATTTGGATTATTTCCTCATTACACACAAAGTTTTGTCACACTTCCTTTCCATTTCTTCTACTTTTCTGTGGAAGTAATTCAAATATGGTACTGTGAGACTTATTTAACTTGAGCCTACAGAGACAACACAAGGTGGAGGTCAAAGTCCCATTATGTTCGGGCTGTATAAATATACAGTAAGTGGCTTCTTCCTAAGTTACCTTCAGGGCCGCTGAGTTCACTGGAAGTTTAAGCCCATCAAGGAAATCTAGAAGGTTACATAAACTTTAATCTAAAACCTCATCTAAAGGAGGGGGAGTGAGAGAGCGGTTGTGGGGTTTAGCTGCCCAGTACGGTAAAACCACCACACTCTATTCCATTGGGATAATACTGTTTCCTCCTCCTTGCATTTTCAGCATTGAGGAAGTCAAGCAGAAAGAGGAGTATGAACGGATCATGAAGGAAGCTGAAGACAAAAAAAGCAAGAAAAGAGAGGAGTTAACTGCTCTGAGAGAAGAGTTTCTTTTTCTGCTTCAGAAGAATCAGGAGTTGCCAAAGCACATGCAGCTGCACAGAGACGTATGTTTGTTTTTCATAAATCATTTACCATAAGAGGTACCTTCTAAAATGTTGCTGTCCTATGTGTTGGGGCCAAAGATGTCTAGTGCTATGGGTTGATGCACTTGACTGTGTAATTTTGCAAGATTTCTAAATCACAGCTGATGATTTGTGCCATTTAAGAAGCATATGGGGGAAAAAAAAAAGTGATTATCTGTGGAGATCTGAATAGCTCCTGAAATAAATAATTATGCCAATGTGCATGAAATGCTGGCATCAGGTCCAAAATATTTCTTAGCAAAACTTAGCAGATAAGATAATGTGATGCTGGGTCTTCTGTGCTTCTGCAGCAGTACGAGATGGACCATAGGATCTTTGAGGATCTGAATAGGCAGACAGCACAGAAAATCCAGTTAGTGGAAAAGGAACTAGCTTGGGAGCATGAGAAAAACTTGATTGGACTGCAGAAACTACGAAATTGGTAAGTACCTCTTTTCTTCTACCTCTCCCACTGACCTTGCACGGGGCTTATTATTTACTGATTTTTACCTACCACAAGGAAAAATATATTTTTTTTTCCAGTCATATAATAAACATTTATATTCTTCTCTTATGGTTATGCCCTTATTTGATTTGAAACATACACAAGAGTATACATTGATTTTTGGGTGTGCTTCTTTTGAATCCTTGGTCAAAATTCAGATGTTCTTATCAAGAAAGTAGCTTAATTCTGATTTACTTCTTTAAGAAGAAAGGTGGTCTTTTTTTTTGTTGTTGGGAGGAGAATAAGTTTGCGTTTTGCCAGTAAATGTCAGTAAGAACCAGGAATTCTTACTGGAGCTTTGAAGTGCAACCTATGAAACAAACTCCCGTTTTTCAAGTATGCTGCATGTCTGTCAAATACTTTCATGTCATTGTTAACACAATATTCTCTATACAGTTTAAAGTTATGAAATTAACTTCCTCAAGAACGCAAGTTAAAGCACAAAGCAGTGCGTTTTTGGTTGCTCTTCTTATAGCAAAAGATGAATTCATAAAAATAAATGCACAATAGAAATAATACACAGTAACAAAAACCATTTAGTCACAGAGAGTGTACAACTGGAAAGGAGAATTGAATGAACATATTTTTAAGCAGCCCTTCATGGAAAATGAAAGATACTCTCATGTAGAAAGAACCTGGTATAAGTTTTGATACTGGGAGCAGTGTTACTATATTTATTCTTGAGCGTCTCTATTCCTACATCAGATAAAAGTCAATAGATGGTGTCAGATGTCATCATGCTCTTATGTAGTTACTGTATTTGTATGTAATGATTGTGTATGTAATAAGTAAACTGCTTTACTCGGGTCCTTTTGTTGAAGGAAAAATGGTAGCTTGCACCTACTGACACCAGACAGTTTTGTCTAATTTACCTCTTCAGGTTTCGGTCCTCACTGGAATTTGACACCCTTGTTGTTCATGCTATTCAAAGCAATCATCAGATTTCCACCTACAGACTTCTAGCACTCTCTGAAAAGTACCGCCAAGATATGGAACATCCATCTTGGAGGAAGACAGTACTTAAGCGGGCATGGAAAAAGATGGAAAAAAAGGAGGCCGTCAAAGAGGCAAAGCGTAAGCATAGGGCTAATGATGGCCTTTTACAGTTTCCCAGTAATATGCTTTTGTCTTTCATCTCAGTTTGTTTTCCTGAGTCCAGGCTAAAGAAATGATAATTCCTCCAGGTATGGGTAAAGAAATATAACTGTTGTTTTTTAGTACCTACATACATTGTAACATACATACGTAGTTTTCCACATTTAATGCAATGTCAGCAATCACCTGTCAACACTGTGGGTAGAACTCAACTAAGAGCTGATTCACAGAGCTTGAATATGTTCAGAACATCCACTACAGTGGAACTATCCTGGTGGACACCAATTTTACAAAAGTTGTCCCAGGGAGTTTCCAGTAGTTGAGATTGTACTGTGTTGCATGGTATTTACATTTTCACATGGTTATTTTTTGTTCAGATGCTAGAGTTTTTGAGGAGGAGGCCGAAAAGGTGAAGTCAGAGGTCCAAAAGCCAACAGCACGTTTTATAGAAAACAAACGTAAGCAAATCAGAAGAATTGCTGAGAAATCCAACAAGGTGAAAGCTAAGATAATGAAGAGGAAAGCAGAGTGGGAAGAACTGTGAGTCTTAATTGGACTCTGTGCCCTTTTAGTTCTGCATCTTGTCTGAGGTCAAACGATACTATTTAGCTGTTATATGGCACTATCAAATCTCTGCCTGGTTTCTTATATTCCTAATGGGTGAAATTAAAATACATGAGGCTCTGTGTACCTCAGAGTCTCAAGAGACAATTGAAATCTTTTAATTTCCATGGTTCTTCTAAAACATTAAACAACTTGAATTCAGCTACGTGGCTGCATCTTCATATAGGGATTAAGAGGGTATCTAAATCAATCATGATTTAGGGACACCTAGACCATCACAGTCAGCCTCTTCAGTTAACCCTACCAGCACCAGATATACCAGATGCTGCAAGAGCTGTGGGTTAAGTTAGTTACACAAGAAGCCCATTACCTACTAGTGCGTTGTTTTTTTTGGGGGGGGGGAAGGAGGAGGGAAATGTCTGAATTTTTCTTTCAAATGTGCAAAGATATCCTTTCCAAAGTAGTCACTGTTTTCTGAAAGAGGTATGTGATTCTTTCTTGATCCTCCCGAGCCTTTCTGCATGCATCAGAAGGTATGAAGTGACCCTGTTTTGTACTGTATGCTTTCTGTCCCCATCTGAATGTTTTCTGTCTTAAAGTTCATCTTTGTTTTGTATCTACCAGATACAAGAGCAAGCCTAGTGATGACTATGAAAACCCCGAGGATGTTCAGGCCATTAAAGAAGCACGGGAAAATATGGGGTGTTATAAGCTGAAGACTGCCACCGATTACAGAGTCCCTCAGCACGAACAAATGAAAACTGAAAAGAAGGTGAAGCAGCTTGAATCCTTGGAAGTGTTGGTATGTAAACTGATTCACTGATGTGGATATTTCTGCCATTTTACGGGAGGGAGGATAGTTGATTAAATGCTGAATACGTTTTTTTTGAAAGGAAATTGAAGTGGTTGTGGGAAGAGCCATTGAAGGACCAATTGTGTCAATTCAGATTTAGTTACAAATGAGCCTTTCTCTTGTGGACTGTTAGTGCTTCACCAAACTCAAAACTGAATCAATCCAGGAAAACTCTCAGATGGCTCTTTTTATGCAAAAAAGCCACATTTTCCAGTATTTCAGCAGGAAGATGCCTTTTTTTTTTTCTTTTTTTTTAAAGGATTAAAAGTCTTACCATCTAGTGACTGATGCTTTCCTTACATCACTGAGCTAATCCCTGCTATGAAATACCTTTACAAAAACGGGGGTATGAGCAAAGATAGGTCTTTTTAGCATAGCCTCTTCATATATGCGCTTCAGTAATCACTGCTTCTGGGTACTAAATATTGGAGCCTTCTGGGAAACTAGATGTTCTGGAACTGCCTTCCTGCAACAGAACTCCTACAGCTACTTCATGTCTTTTAACCAGAAAGACCCAACAAGCTCAAACGTTGTGCAGTAACTTTGCTGCTTTCCTTCTGACTTCTGCCAGCACCCTTTCTCACTCCCAGCTTCTATTTCTCATTCTATTTATCTGGAGTGTAAAAGAGGGATGATGAATTTCTTTAGGAAAAACGACAATGAAGAAATGTATCCATTTAACCTGGAACTGTCAAGTTACTTTTTGACATGGAGGCTTATTTCTTGGCTTTTCTACTGACAGAGGAGCCTCTTGCACTGCATGGTTCGTCATATTCTGTGGCCATGAATCTCCCATAGTCTTATCCTCTCAAACACGTTGCCTAGTCTCAGGCTCCTTTTAGCCTGGGTTGCTTTGGCAGTGAGGTCTCAGCATTAGAGAAGCAATGCCACAGTCTTAGGAAATTTGTTGGGTTGCTTTAATCTCATGCTTGGGCTCCAGGACTAGATTGTGGTGCTGATGTTTCTAGATACCCAGTGGTTAACCTGACTTGGTCGGACAAGCCAAAGCAAGCAAAAGGAATAGTTCTAGTTTTAAATCCCAGATTTATACAGACAAAGTATTACAGTTACTTCAGATGCCTGATGTATAAGATTGTTTTATTTTATAAAGATTAGAGAGGATTCTGCCAAGGTCTTTTCCAATCTAAATGATTCTATGATTCTATTTTTACATCTGATTCAAGTGTCACTTCTTGGATTAGTAGATCTTCACCTCAAGTTGGGGAAAAATATTCACCTAATGCCAAAATTTTCTGAGTTGACTTTGGCACTCCAGATTGCTGGAAGGCCTGGAGAGGATTTGTTTTGGACATCTAGTGGCTTTTTATCAAATCCAAAAGCATTTGAAAGGATGTTACTTTCTTGCCTTTAATACTGCTATCAACTATACTTTGAAAATTCAGAACTTTGTTCCATTTCTGTCTGCAGTGGTTGTGATTTCAGCTTCAATTTCACTTACTTTATTGACGAGAATCACATCTGCATTCCAGAACCTATGTTTGTGAAGGACTGCTTCAGTGTCTTTGGTGTTTATATGAGATAACTGCTTTGTTTCAAGGACTGTCCAAGAAGTCTAGATCTCTGTACAGATGTGCATTTAGGAGTGCTAAAGGTCTTCTCAGGTGTAGTTCCTTTCCTCTTGGGTTGGAAATTTTGCTTTACAAAATAAAGAGATCTATTTTTCTCTTTGTTGGTATATGAATTGTACAATATGCCTGAGAAGAGAGCCGTGTATCAAAGCTGAGATGCTCTCTGTATTTAATGAGAGACAGCCCAGATGACTAATCCTCTAAAACCCACAGCTAATTATCACAGTCCTTGTGAATTTCTTGACGTGAGATGTTGAAGCAGTGCAGAAAACAGACAATCAAGTCAGGAGAGAGAGGGCAAGCCTCATTTCTACTCTTCTACTATTTTCTTTTAAAGAAGATTTAGAGAGGTGGTTCCACAGTTTTTAAAAACGGAGAGGGAAAGACAGCTGTTTAAAAACACGTGTGTGGAGGTGGTACAGAAAAGAAAGCTAGTATGGAAAGAAGGAAGGTCAGTATGACAAGCCTCTTCTCCATTACCTGTGTTGGGGAAGACTGCATATTATGTAAATATCACTGGGGAAATCCTACTAATTTTTTTTCTCTTTACAGATTCATAAGAAGAAAGTGAATATGAACAAACAGATCTTGTCCTTGCGGGATTTGAAGGTTTCTGTTATTGACGAAATCAAGTGTTTAGTGCAAGAATTGAAATCCATACAGGCAGCGTTGGATTTATCAGAACATCTCCCTCTTCCCCTGATCCCTCAGTTACAACCAGATGAGGTTCCAGAAAAAAAATTTGAGTATGACACTGACATCCTCCTTAAGTTCAAACAGGAGCAGGAGGCCAAGGCAAAGTTCCAGGAACCATTGGAAGGGTCTCCCTCATCTGGTGCACCTAGGCGTAGTTTTCTAAAGCCTTCTTCCCTTAAAGAGTCTGGCTCCGTGACACAGCCTGCAAGAGAACACCCAATGAAAATAACGCCATCTGTGGTCGTAGAGCAGAAAAAGCTTCTTGAGATTGAGAAGGCAGAGCCAACTGAAATGGAACTGGAAATTTTAAAGAGGGAGAAGATAAAAAACCTATACTTGCAGGATTCCTTGATTAAAAAGGTAGGAAATCAGAAGTTTTTTTTTTTTCACATTGAACAATCTCGATCAGAAATGAACCCCTTTCCTTCTGTCTTAGGACTGCAGATACTCTTGCCTTTCAGAATTTCAAGAAAATGCTATCTAGTACTAATTTACAGGGTAAATCAGTATAAATCTGTAACAGTGACCTCTGTGCTAACTATGATAAATTGAAAATCAGATTTCTAATTTGTTATTGATATGTGAAACTATGAGCTCAGTGGCCAAAAAAAAAAAAAAAAAAGGCAAATAGCATGTTAGATTTTTTCTTCATCACTTTTTGAGTCCAGGCAATAGATCTGATTCTTATTTTTTGTTATGATTCATGAAGTTCTCAGCTTTTAAGTAACATGACTAGTCCTGACACTGTAGTCTTAAAAATAATTTTAAATGTGCCAGGCTTAAGGTCATGAAAAAGCTTCTTTAAAAGGAATATCTACATGTATAAGGCATCCTTGGTCTGGGAAAAGGACTACTGAAAGGAATGTACCAGAGGTGACAAAATTATGAATAGCATAAGAAAAGGAGAGTGGCAATCAGCTCTTAAAAGAAGGAGAGAGACCAAATGAAATGGTGGGGTGGAAAGCTTGTTGTTCCTATGCAACCAATAACTAAACTTTGGATGTGGGGGTAGCTACAGTTTGATAAACTCTGGAAGAAAAAAATCCGTTCAAGATGTTAAATGCAAACATAGTACTGCAAGCTCCAGATGTCCATAAATCAGAGTTTAGGAGGGTACAGTGAGGAGCTTGTGAGAGGTGTATCACCATTCACTTGTTGGCTCTGTTTCATACCTTCTTTTCTCTAATATCTGTTGTTGGTCATTGACTCTTCGGTTTAATCTGACACAGATACCCTTATGTTCATGTGTATGGAGGTTTTGAGAGAATATCCAAATGCTGCTATGACCATCACATATGGATATGGCCACGATGGCAGCTGCTAGTACTGATTTAACTGTAAATGTCTAAGGGAAGAGCTGTCAGGTATTCTGCCTTGGCACACTTCTCTCAGAAGACAGTAATTATTGCTATGTCTGGGTTGTTACATGGACTCCTTAAATGTACTACAGACTACTGTAAAACATTCTCTGAAGAGTAAAATACTTCTTGGGTGGAGTGGGATGCAGTGAAACATCCCTGTGAAGCCCTGGTGATTTTTGTGTTATTATACCGAGAGTATAGAAATAATTGGAGTTAACTTTGTCTTTTTAAGTGCTTCAGTAATCATTAGTGGATAGCATGAGCAAGTTGTTGACTTGACAGAATTTTTCCGTTCTGCTCCTTTCTCTTGCTTTACATGTTTAACTCTACTCCGAATACTCTCCTCATTCCTCATTTGCAGTTCTCTTTCACTCCAGATCAATGCACTGGTGATAAACTTTGATGCTGAACTTCGTGTCCTGCGGCACAAGAAACTGCAGCTGGATATGCAGTTGAAGCATGCTGACCTGCGCTACATCACGTGGTATGAAGAGCTGCTTATCCTGAATGATGTTGAGAAAACTGAGAATGATCTCCAGGGGCGTGTTACCACCCTCCACAGTGAGAAGGAGGCCACACAGGTATGTAGGCCATGTGTGCCTGGACTTAAAAATACTGCTGATGAGTGGTCTGAAAAGAAAGTAAGGCATCAGATAAATGGTGGCTTCTCTTTGCTTCCTTTGAGCACTGATCTAATATCTAGTGCTAAATTTAGAAAAGCAAGAAACTCTTGGTGATCAGCCTAGGATGGTTGCTTTTAACTTCCAATAGTTAATCTTTTCACAGTCTAAGTAGTCGTATTTTTATAGTTTCTTCATGACGTGGAGTCAATGACAAATCATATACTTTATTTAAGAACATACTTCTGGGTTTTGCTTGATCGGAGCAGGAATTCAAAGAGAGAAAGTCAAGTTTTGCATTTCCAGATCTTCACTGATACGTCTTACCTACATAAAAGTTCAAAGGTTGTGTGCCTGTTGACTAAAGAAGGTTTTTTTTTGTTTTGTTTTGTTTTTAGTCAAAAGTGAACAGCTACCTTGCACTGATGGAGCATACAAATTCTGAGATGGTAAAGCTTCGGGAACGTAAGAAAGCTCTTTATGCCAGCTTCCGAGCATCCCTTGGAGAAAACAACAAGTTCGCCCGTTTTCTGACCAAGGTTCTGAAGAAGAAAATCAAGTGCATGGAAAAAAAAGTAAAAAGAGAAGCAGGTTGGAGATGCTGTTCTAATTGTTTGGATTTGTTGCGTATACTTCTGTGCAGTAAAGTAAACGTGCCTCAGTCTAGCTGGATCCCCAGATACATCCAATGCTGAACTCGGTTCAAAAAAACAAATAGAACAAAAAAAACAAAACCCACCTACCTGGGTTTTGTTTCTGTACCACCCCATGTTCTATAGAAGCCAACCTGAATGATGATAACGGTGTAATTCAGCCTCTAACATGATTATATTTGGTCTGATCACAGCTCCTACAACCTACTTCCTGTATGTCAATATTGAGGATTGATAATTAGTATGAAGAAGAGGCAAAGCTTTAAATAGCTGCTTCCTGTGCTGTGCCAATGGGAGCTATGGATAAGTGATTAGTCTGCCATATTCATGACATTCTCCTTTAATCTGTCCATTGACTAATGAGAGATCACAGACCTAATCTGCTATCATCTATTAGTCACACGACTAAACATATTATGAAAGGATTTCATTTATTTTAGTGACTGGGTTTTAATTGTTAAGGCCAGGCAGTCTTACTGGGCTAAAACACTTGCACCCTCTCTTTGACTTGGCTTTTGATTTCCACTGGGACATGATTAGCAAAAAGTGCAATCAACAGTGATGCTTTTGTGACAGTTTTGTGCTTCTGTGCATTTTTCTTGGTTGTTTAATCTCTGTAGAAGAATGGTAAACCTACAAGGTTTAAATTCCAAATTCTTAACACACATAAAGAGAGGAAAAATTGAAGAAAGTCTCAAAAGATTTGCCTGTGTTTGTGCGTTTGGCACTACTAGGTGATTTCTCTCTCCCACATTTTTTTTTCTTTCTGTTAAATTATCAAATGAATGCAAAATGGTTGCTTTTTTGTTGATTGTTGGGGATGTGTTCATTCACATAATGCACAGCTAGTGAGTTTGAGGGGTGTTCTGCAAATCAGCAGTACTGTCCTTTTCTTCCAGATGAGAAATATGAGAGTGAATGGGAGACTGATGAAGAGTCCACCTTGGGGAGTGATGAAGAAGATTCTAGATCTGAAGATGAAGTCTTTGATGTCTCCGTTTGTCCAAAGAGTACTAAGATATCATTTTGTTGGGTTGAGTACTTGTTGAGCTTTCGGGACAATATTGTGTTTTTAAAAGGAATTTTTCATTATTCACCTCACATAAATGCCATTAAGGGCCAGAATGTGTGCAGTCCTCCTGGGTGCAGTATTTGTCCCCAGGAAATCTCAGTGAAGATAATGGAACCGCTGACAGTAGAGGGTACAGTAATTAAAAAGTTTGGAAAAATAAAACTTCTCTAAGTGCTAAAAATTAATTATTTTATGTAAATCACCATTCAGCATTTCATGGCTGTGTTTCTGGAGAGGAAAGGCTCCTCACAGAAGCGGAGCTGGAGTGAGGCTGCAGCTGCTCTCCGGAAACCTGCCGCCAGGCCTAGCTGGATCCCTGTTCAGGGAAGATCTGTGGGGACACCACAATAATGTTAAATTAAGCTCTTTGTTACCACCTCGTGGATTTATGCAGTAATTGCATGTTTCTAGGCTTCTCTAATCATCTGAAAAGGTAGGAGCTTTGCAAAATCCTCTTCATTCATTAATTCATTAATTAATTAATGAATTCATTAATGAATTCATTCAGTAAAAGCAAGCAAGCTCTTCTTTTCTTTTGTAGGAGTTTAACTATTTTGTGGTTTGTTTGTTTTTTTTTTTTTAAGATCTTTGAGTGAGATATCAGTGACCACTTAACAACACTACTTTTTTTTTTTTCCTGCTAGAATTTACCAGTAAATTACCTTATTTTTTTTTTTTTCACATTGGATTTTTCATTTTCATGAATTGAATTCTTTCTTAACTCCTTGTCCATCTTCTTTTTCAGAGAAATGTTGGGAAGAAATATAGAATATTTTTTACTTTTTATTGAAAAAATCCAAATTACTGATTTAATAGGGAAATGACATTACATCAGCCTCTCCATACATGGTCTTTAAGTGTAATTTGCCTTGCCTTTTTTTTAACGTGAATTAATTTGTGTTAACTGTGCTGAATTAATTAGTATGACTGAAATTGCTGCACCAGGTAGAAATTCACAGATAAACAACTACATGTTCACGTAACTAAAGATTGTACTGGAACATGTATTAATTACTGGGACTGAATTAGTTACAAAGGCTAACTTTTGAGCACTTGGCTTTAATATTTTAGTCTTATTTGATGCATTTAGTCTTATTTGATGCATTTAGTCTTACTTCTGGAAACAAACTGTCTTGATTGAATATAAAGAAAAAAGATCCATCCAAGACATCTATCCTCTCATGGAGGAATTTGGCCCATAACATTTAAGTTGACAAAGTTCTAAGGAATCAAGAACATGGTCTTATTATGGGAAATGCTGGGCAACCTGCACATTAGGAGAAGCTAGTAGCTCAAGCTTGTAGCTACTGTACAGTCATAATGAAACTAAGCTATCCTCTGACCCTTTTCTTCTCAGACTGTGATAAGGCGCTCTTCCAAAACACCATCCAGCTCCGGGAGAAGTGGTTAGACATTGAGGAGTCTTTAACAAAGGAGAAGAGAGTTGCTGCTAACCTCAGAAAGAAATATAACGTCTTGGTCCAAAAGGTATGGTGCTGTTGTCTTCTCAGAAGGCATGAGCTGGCTCCAGTACAATGAAAATGTTGTGCTATTGGTTTTGGCTAAGATTTAAAATGGAAATCATTACCTTTTACGTGGCCTCAGTTTGGGTAGAGATAACCATGCTAGCACCCAGGCAGGAGGCAGCTCACCATGGGTCACCCATCCTCCTGGAAAGCGTCAATCAAGGTGGTCTGACCTTAGCTGGTAGGGGGCTGGATCCAGGTTTTAGGTCCAGTTTCTCCCCAGTTGTCTAACCACATGCAGCAGCAGAAACCAGACTCTGATTCAGATGCAATGCCCGGTGTAGCTTGGCCCATCCCGTGTGCATGTGTATGGGGTTGGAGAACATAAAGAGTCGCCCTAACACACATGCATACTAAAATAAACCATAAAAATGCTATCCTTCCATCTGTTTCTTTTGCTTTTAGTTATTTTCTTCTGCTCTTTGTCATAGTAATTATTGAATAAACTCACTTGGTGCAAGTTTTCCTTTTAGCTTTTTTGAGCTCCTGCATTCATCAAGACATTTGATTTATATTAATTCAAAAATATCTTAATTTAGAGGGTTTTCTGGGATAGAGGGAGAGTTCTGCCAAAATACCATTATGCAAGGCTTGCTTTTATTGTGTCTCAAAAATGTCCCAGCAAATATGCTTAACTTACAACGTTTTTTGTTTAGTTTTTAAAGGCTTTCCTAAGTGCCAGCTGCCACATATTCACCCTGGGGTCTGACATTTGAGTTTGAATTGTTTCTTTCTCATGCAGAATCAATAAGCATTTCCAGGCATAAAACAATAAAAAAATATCTTGCAGACTCTGTTGATCTAGAAGTGTATTGGACACTAAACAAAGAAACTGTCTCTTGATACATACAGGGCTTCTCAAGTAAGAAGATATATTTAAGTGTACATGCGTACAAAAGTATTCAGCATAGAATTTTGTTTGAATACATAGATGAGCCTCATGTTAACCTATGAAACTCATCTGTCATAATACATGGAAAAAAAGAGCATTCTTTCCATGCTTCTTTTGCTTCAGATCAAGGACTCTAACACAGATCCTTGCTGTCTTGTGTATTTGAGTACTGTAAGGTTTTTGTCTGTCCACATTTTGTCTTTCTGCAGGCAAAAGCAGTAGAAGCCAGTCTGAACACAGCAGAGAGGGAACTGGACACCTTTCAATGGGAAAAGCAGCATAAACTTAATGAGTTATATGCAGTTGTGCCTTTGAAACTTCATCAGGTAATTCAGGATTTCATGTATTTATTACTTCCGGCAGGTGCAGAATGGCCTATGTACATCTAAACAGTAGTGTTACTCGTTTTTTGAGCTTTTACTTCCTAATTTACTATAGTCTCCATGGAGTGACAGTGTCATTAATTGAACTTCATAATGCTATTTCCTCTAGGTTTGTTTTCCTTCAAGTAAGGACAGGTAGGGGCAGCACGTTGCTGAAATGTGTGCAGCCTTCAAGTGTTTTATAGGTTTGGCATGGAATATTCCTTCAGGTCTATGTTTGCTGATACTCTCCTGCAAACAAAACTAATAAAAACAAAGAAACAAAACCACCAACAACAAACTACTGAAAGTCATGGGAGTTTTTCCCAATTCAAGAATGCTGAATTGTATGCAAAAATGTATCCATCTGTGCAGCTGTTATCCCAGGGATGATTAGTAGAAAATGAAGATGAAAACTCAAGACAATACTGTTATTTCCTCTGGGCTGCATCTTGTCCTCAGAGAAAAAACATAGGCTTTTGCCTCTTGTTGCTCATACACCTCTGAAGCAAACTCAGCTCTCTCCATTTGTTTTCCCTACCTGCATTAAAATGTTGGTAAGAAAGCAGGGCCTGTCACTCTTCTGTCTATGCAATTCTGTAGGTCTCAGTTCATTCAGAAGCACAGAGACACTCAACAGGGAGTCCCCTACTCTATTTCCAGTGCTACAGAAAGGAAGACAGCTTTGTATACAGGGAATCATCACGGCTCTAAGTAGCCTTTGAGCTGCTGAGTGGTAGTAATTCCGTGGCCCAAAACATAAGAACTGTGCTCACACTATTATCTCATTCCTTAGTTTTCAAATTCTTATACATTTGTTGTCCAGAGTGATCATCGGTGCCCTTAACAAGTCAAATTAGCCTTGCTTATGGGTAATTTCTGCTTCTGACAGGTGGAATACTTCGTTAATGGGGAGATACCCAGTGACCTCTCCCAAGCCCTGGTATTTACCAACCAGTCCTTAGAGTATCTGCAGAAGAGAATTGTGGACCTACGTAATGAAAAAATAATGCAGAGAGAGATGTATAAGAAGGCACAGCAGCAACATAAGAAACTTATCCATGACAAAAAGGAGATGGAGATAAATATTCGCCGTGAGTAACAGACTCCAAACAACACAGCCTTCTAGTGCTCATGCTGTCCCCTCTCTGGGTGTGGGTCGCTCAGCAGATGTCTGTCTTTACTCTCACCCAAATGTCACAGCTGGTTACTGTAGAAAATAAACCAGAGGGGATCGGGTGGATTGTTCTGACGAAGTATTGGTAGTTCTCCAGCACTGCAGAGTCATTAGGCTATGTTAAATAATTTGGGAACTTAGTAAAAGGAGCGCTGACTGAGATGAGACACTGGGAATCAGGACACACAATTGCTATTTCTGGCTCTATGCAGGAGCTGCTAGAAAACAGTTCTTTTGGAAAAGCCACATAAGCTTTTCATGCAAGTTCCTTCTCCGTGTAACATAAGAATGATAAAAGCTCTATTCAAGACATTTACAAACATAAAATGGGGAACCAGACCCAGAGATGTCCCGGTGTCTCCACCACCGAACCTCCTCCTGCCAACCCACTGAAGCTTTTTATAGTCCATGGTGTGGAGGTGGCTCACTAGGACTGGCTGAGAGTGTGGCTTTGTGACAACACAGGTGTGGTCATGGGCAAGAACCAGTGGCAATATGCTGTTGTGATTTCTGTGTGGCTTTGTGTAAATTATTTATTCTAGAGCGTATGCCACCAAGCTCAGACAGAAAGCTGGAGGTAAATTTTTATTAATCAATGAAAAGCAGTTCTACCATTTGTGCCATGCCTTCTCTTTTAGAACTGGAAGAGGAGTGCAATCGGATGATGATGCTGAAGTTTGGCCGGATGGTTGATTTTGAAGCAGTTCAAGAACGCTCCGTTAACATAAACTTGGAAGAGTTGGAAGTAGAAATAATGCAGAAAGAATATGAGCACTCCCAGGAACTCAAAGAGTGGGAGGTAAGGAGTAGGAATAGGAAATATATTTGTCTCCGTTATTCTATTAGGGCTTCATTTGCTGGGGCTGAATAGCTACGCTAACGTTTTTTGTTAACATATTCATGTTTTGTGAATGTATTCATCCTATTTTCTTGACAATACTTTTTTTTTTTTTTAAACAACAACACTTTCCTTAAATGCATCCTTCAGTTCTTCCAGAGAGCTTTCATTTGGTTTTCAGCTGGCATTCAGTACCTGCTGCCTCTTCCCATCGCATCTGGTGACAAACTATTTGAGTGCAGGGCAGTGCTGGCTTATGTCTCAGACACTAGACTGTGCAGTATGAGAAGTGCTTGTCCCTGTCTGGGAGGCCTAAGGCGCAGCTACTGTAGTACAAACAGGCAACACACTTATGCTGGCCTTACAGAGTGCTGTCATTGTCTGTCTTTTTAAAAAAATATGGAGAGAGAAAAAACAGAAAATGAGATGATCTCAAGAGATCCAGAAACTATCTCTATGAGCAAGTATCATGTCTTGTTTAAATTGCTTGACTGAGATCTTCCCCCACCCCTCCTGAGCAGTAAAGCATCATCACCTTTATCCTTCTTATATATATATTATATATATGTGTGTGTGTGTATGTATGTACGTAATAGGTTTCATGATTTCTACTTTTTTTTCTGTTCATGTAAATTGCTACCATGTTTTGAGGTTAGCCTTGATGTGGGATATACACTGCTCCTTAGGGAAGTGAGTCTGGTGTCATTCAACACAGCACACATCTAGATGTGTTTTAAGGCTTCTGTAATGAACTCCAGAAGGGCACAAGTTGGTTTTTGTTTCATTACCAACAAAAAGTTGGTAATGAACTGTCCTGTCCGTTCCTCGCATGTTTGTACAGCATGACACATTTTCAGGAAGGCAGAGTGTTCAGATTTCCAGCAGCTCCTTGCTCTCCTGCTTGTCTTGTGTTTGTAGCTATGCAAAGAACCCCCTCCTCCTTCTGGACTTGGGTATGAGAGCCAGATTTCAAAGTGGAAATTCACAGCCCCAGACTTCTGTGTCTTTTATGCTGGTTTGTGGCAGGTGTAGGAGGCAGCTTAATACCTCACATGCATATGGCGTAGTAGGTATCTAACAGTTTTCTCTTTCCAATGTTTTTGCCTACCTGCTTTAAACTAAATGCTTAGTTATTTGCAATAATAGAAAGAAAAAGGAAAAAAAAAAAAAGGAAGAAAAAGACGTTGCACTAAACATATTGTGGGATCATATGATATACGTAGAATCAGTTTGTTGTTTACCTCTTTCTGTGACATATTCTGCTTAGCGCTTGTTCCCTATTTCATTCACACTGATTATCCTTTCTCAACCTAGTTCAACTTTTTTTAATCATTCTAGAAAAGAACCTTTGACCTGCAGCAGAAGCTGATGATGCTGACAAAGGAAAATACCAGAAAGCTGCAGCAGCTGAACCGCTTCTGCCTTGAAAAGCAGCAACTTGAAACTACACTGGATTCACTAAATGATGATCTAGTAAGCTTGTTATTTCCCTGAAGTAGGCCATATTTTAAATTCTCTGGTAATTTCTTAGATGCTTTCTGATTTAACAAACTCCTGTTATTTCTAATTAGAAAATGTCTTTCAGGAAGTCAAAATTATTCCTTTGAAACATGCAAACAGCCAAATGAGTTAAGGTGTATTCTTTGAGACCAAAGTATTAGGGAATTAAGTCAGACTGAGCCTTAGTTGACAGTCCCTCAATCTGACTTTGGAACAGTTTGGACTGTGGCATAGTCATGAAGCTGTCCTGGGTCTTGGGAAGCCTCACTTTCCCAAAGGAAATATGTTTCCACTCTTAATTCTTGAGTGTTTTATAGGAGCTATTTTTTTCTCTCTTTACAGGGAGCAGAGTTTCAGGGCCCCCGAAGTACAGACATCAAAGAGAAGGCCAGGATGGAGTCACTGCTGAAACACAGGGCTCATGACATTGCCATCCTAAGGGAAGAAATCAATCTTCTCAGAAGAAAAGACGGATGCGTGAGAGAACAATTCAGTCTGCTAGCCAGAAAAGATGGGTGCTTCTTTCTACAGCCTTCATCACCACAGGACTCTGAGACACTCTCTGAACCCTTCCCTGTTCTTACACCATGTACGGTAACTAGCAGCCCCAGTGTCCCTTAAAAATGGATGTATTTAACTGCAGCTGTAGTAATACCTAGAAGTGCAAAATGTACTGTTTTAGTTAAGCAGAGGGGTAGTTGTAAAGGGTTTTCCCTGTCAAAATATGACTATAGTGGCAGATGTGGAATAAAAATGGGCAAATGCAACCAGTAAATGCTGTTACTAGTCTATTCAGAGCTCTGCACTGGACAGATGCTCTGTGTATGTGTATTGCATGTGCAGCTGTGTATGCCTGTTCGTATCTCTCAGCACAAAAAGGGGCTTTGGAAGGCTGGGTATGAGAAAGTTTTGTCTGTCTGAAACTATCTTTGGTACCTGTGTTCTCAGAAGTGGTAACGGAGGTCTGTCTTGGGCATACATCTTATTGTTTGTTGAACATCCTAGCAGCAACAGCAGTTTTCTTGAGATGGGAAGTGCTGTGTGGTTGGAGAAGGCAAGGGGACCTTTGTCCTGGGCCTACAGTGCGTCCTCAGATGGGTATGGTGCCAGTCGGAGACCTGCCTGCTCTACAGAAGTGGGAAACTCACTAAAGTGCATGAATCAGATTTACTTGGCATGAAGAGGCTGTAGCAACAGGTGGGCAGTGATGTTTGCCTTTAATTCTGGCTTGCAGCAGTAGACCAGACTGAGAGCAGAGCCAGGCTTTGTCTATTTTCAGTTTTATATATATATATAAAATAATGTTTTTAACTGGCACTTGGGATGCTGACAGTGAACAACCATTTATAGCACTTACCTTGGTCTTACCGTGAAGGGTTCCTTCAACCCCAAAGTGGAAGGGTTTTGTTGCAACGTAAGAACATTGCGAAGTTTCTAACAATGTACAGGAAAGTTTGGAACTTGTTGCTATTTTTAAATTAAACAGCTTGAGCAACCCACAGCTGCTCTTGCTCCTCTTCCCTACTCCCTCCCTGGTCATTACTCCTCTGTTAGGTATACCTTGAGGCAGGATCCAACTGTATCCTTGCCAGGCACAAGAACTGCCCCTGCTGGCTTCAGCACAACCCAGTGAAAGGCATTCGTGCTGGCAGCCTTTTCAGTGGTCCCTATGAAGGTGCTGCGCATTTTGTTTCCTCGGGGGGGAAAAAAGAAAACAGCCTTATCCCCAAACCTGGATGCTGGAAGTTTCTGAAGCAACAAAACCCCAGGATGTTGGGGGCGTCAGGGATTTGGGTGTCCACCCCAAATTTTATGTATCTGTCCTTGGAGATGAATGAAAATCTCCCTTAGCTCTGCTCCCCCTACAGGTCTCACGTCACTTAACTGGCACAGGCACTGGCAGTCCCTCTTCTCCTGAGTTCAGCATTGAGAAGGTTCACTTGGCTGGCCTACTGGAAACTCTAGCTGCAGGGAGATGTCACCTTTCCCCAGGTATCCTGTTTGCTATATTCCTGCAATGGAGAAAAAAAAAAAAGCGTAGGTTCATTCTGTGGGAGGATTTAGCATACAGCCAGCCCCAGAAAAGACTTAAGCCTTTATTTTAGGTGTTAAAGCGTGGGTTTGTCTTTACAGATGGCGTCTATGTGAAGGGTTGTTTAAGTTGATTAGGCAGAGTGCGTAACTCCAGGCCACCCTCAGGAGCGTGTTCCCAGGACATGCCTTCCTGTGGGCGAGGAGAAAAGACCTTCCTGGTAGCGTTATCTTGCACGAAGCCCTCACTGCAAGAGGGTGCTAGATCTCGGTGGTGGCAGCTCTGTTTGGCCCCGTGTCTTGCGATGTCTCGTGCTGCTGGTTCAGTCTTGTGCTCTGACCAACAGCCCCGTGCCACGGATAGTTGCGGCCTTGTTCCTTCAGCCCTCCCGTTGCCTTGCTGAGGATACCTTCTGTCTCCGTAGCATTATAAAAGGCACATATACATCTATATACAAGTGCATAAATATATAAATAGGGGTGTTATACAAAAATAAATACCCATTCTCTTTTTCTCTTTAGAATAAGTCTTTGCAAAAGGCAGCTTGGTCCCTAACTGGTAGGAGAATGAGTCTCTAAGGGCCTCAGCGGTGGCGGGCTGCTGTTCAGATGTCCTGGTAGGTCCTGACTCAAGGATGTGATGACTGGATTCTGGGGGTGGAGGTCTCCTCTGGACTGGCAGCAGTCTAGTCTTTCTACCTCTTCAACTGGCACTAGGCCTAGGCAGCAAGGGCTTCCTGAAAGACAGAGGAGCGAGAGATTTTTAAAATGCATACAGAAATGAGAGGTGCTGTGGTAGCTTTCTTCTCAGCAGTCCATTTTATGAGGACAGGTGCTCTGATCAAAGACAAAGAACTGCATTCTAAAAGGCCTGTCTATGTGAGAGTTTAAACCTATGCTTGCACACAATGAGTTTAATCCATGCTACAGGAGGGGTGGATCAAAGGATCATGTCCTAGGGGAAGGGATTCTCGTAATTCTTCAGGGACTTTGGTGCTGGACGGGTGGTCTGGAAGATGCGAGATGAAGGACTAAGGGACAGTGCCTCTGCTGCAAGTGCAGGTAGGTGTGTGCCCTTCCAGCAGCATACAGTTTCATGTTCTCAGAGAACTGAGAAATCTGTTCTGTACGACTGTCCCAGGAAATTCACAGTCCCCAGCTGCTGGTGTGGCCTTTTTTAAGCTGCTCTACACATTATTAAGTCTGTGCACCACAGAAATGAGCATGAACAAAGCCATCAGAAAGGCTCTCCGGTAAGATTTCCCTTCATGATCAGCCCAAAAAAATGAGATGAAGCAAACACTGAGTTTTCCAGCCCACTGACCTTGGTGGAACAGCGGATCCCGCCGAGCGTCCAAACTAGGGCCTCCAACTTTGCTGCCCATCACTGGATGATGCAGGCCAATGAAGTGCTCTTGAAGGTGAGGACAGTCGTCTTGTGGCTGGAGAAGTTGGTGAGTGGAGTCATCTGGGAGGCTGTAGAGGAAAGAGCTGTCTTCTGGTCTGGAACTGGGCAATCTGGGGAGGCAGACAGACAAAGAAAGAAGTTTAGTACTAAGCACAGATGTTTCCTCCTTGAAAGAGATGATCTATGTAGCAGCTAGCTGCATCAATGGAATGACAAAACATTCATAAATGAGGGGAAATTGGGATATACTTGTGGGATGGGAATGAGGTGATGGGAACTGGTATCAACCATTCAAAACTTGGTGAGTGCCACAGGAGCTGGGAGGAGTAATGCCTCCCAGGGAGCGGGGGAATAAATAATGGCTTGAAGTGTGAACAGCAAGACAGAGCGCCTGTGACTAGCCAGATTCTGAGCATCTGTTTATCAGCATCCAGCCACAGATGCTGGTTTCTCTCTTTGTACTTTTTAGTCTCCTGCTTAGAAGCACAGTTTTGTTTCCCAAATGAACTGGGACAGACAAGAGAGCACGCTGAGGGCTAACTTTTGTGAGCAGATATTTTCTGGTGGGCCCCACTGGATTCTTCCGTCCTCCCCCTCCATAAGCCAGGACTAACCTGGAGGGTTGGTAGTCTCGCTGGGCACTCCCATTTTGCAGCACTCGTGCCTGCAGCAAGGCGTTGGTCTCCTCGTGTGACTGGAATGAGAGAGAAGAATCTCAGTGATGCCACGAAGCAGCATTAAGAGGTAGGTGCTGATCCCCAGCAGAAACAGAGCCATGGGGCAGAATGGTGAAGCTGTTGCTTAGTAGGTAAAGCCAAAACTGTTCCTTTTGCCATAGCAGATAGAGCAGAACTTCATGCTTACTGCTGAATTACTGGCTCATGAAAACCAATGCACAGTCTCAGTGGTGGCACTGCCTTGCTTTATGTTACCATTTACACACAGAATCATCAACATTGCCAGTCTGTCTAGGCTTTGCTTAGGAGAAACAGGAACCATTTCCATTAAGAGCAGCTTCTGCCCACTGCCTCTTCCGAACTTTAAGAGCCACTGCCCCAGGAAACCACCTCATCACGAGTGATTTGGAGACCTTCCTGCTCATCCTAGGTATCTGGGGAACTCGCATGTACGAAAGGAGCCAGTTTGGGCACTTCTGCATGCTACAAACCTCCCAGTGCAACCATGGCCTCCAGCTCAAAGTCGAATCAGCTGTTAACTGCAGATGTGGCCATACCTGCTGCATGTCTGGGCTGTAGTCTCGGGGCTTGGTGCTCGCATAGCCCACTCCAGCAGAGGGGCAGATGCCGTTCAGATGCGCCCCGTTGGCGTAGGGCTGCCCATTGACATAGGGGTGGCCGTTGGCACGAGGAGCAGAGATGGCCCTCAGGGGCACCATGGTGTACTGGCAGGATGATACCAGCAGCCCAGCTCCCGGGAAGCCCATGTCGATGGTTTGCTCTGCAGAGGGAAGAAAAAGGAAATCTGAGCCCAAAAGCAGAGGTGAAGCTGAACTTCTTGAAGTGAGCTGCTGTCCAGTCAGGCAGGTATCGGGCACTCAAAGCACCCTTGGAGACAAATGGTGGAAAGAGGCCCTGGACAAAAATAAAAGCAGTGCCGCCTCTTCTAGTCCCAGGGTTCCTTCTGGGACTAGACAAGGACAAGGGATGGACCAGTAGCTTTTCTCTTCACAGAGGACTTCTACAGGACACTTGAGACTTGTCCTCTTCCCGCCCTTCTCCCTGCTTCCTAGAATGTGCAGCCTTCACATTCTATGTTTGACCCAACTACACCTAGGATCAGATCTAACCCACAGGGTGAGCACATCTTGTACATCAGCCCTCAAGAAAGGACACTCACTCTGCTTGGACCAGGCTCTCCAAAGGCAAAAGGGGATGAAGGCCACGATGAGGAGCACAATGGAGCCCAGCACGACGCCCACAATCAAGTATGGCAAGTCGCTGGAACGGGCCACCATGGCTCCTGTCCCCAGGCCACTGTGCCCGCCGCCGAGTGGGGGATGCTGCTGGGGGGCCACTGTTGAGGGTGGAAGACGACCCGGCAGACCAAGAGACTTCCGAGCTGTGAAGGAAAGAGACAGAGTGAGACACAGACAGGGCAGGAGCAAGAGCAGCACTCCAGGGATGTCTACACTTCTGTGGAGCGAACATGCTTCTGCAGTGGCTTTGAAGAAGCGCTTCTGGATGCCAGAGGATTTCTCGGGCTGAAGCATACTGCCATACAGATGAGTTCTTTGTGCTTGCTTTACAGATCTGCCAGGCTCTTGGGCTGCTAAAGCACATAAAAAAGGGAAAGCCTCCAAAACACCCACTTGGACTTAATGCTGTCCCTGTTGCAACAGTGCAGCTGCTTGGAAGACGAGATGGGACTCACTTATAATCAAGCACAGCAGTTGAGACCAGCAGGGGGGAGTTAGCCCTTCTGGTTCCAGTCACCATCGATGTGGCACTTAGGAAAAGGTCAGTGCTGCTCTGAGGGAAATGCTGATGGACTTGCAGGGCTGCGCCAGGTGTCTGTGAGTACTGGTACGGGTGTATACACAAACTGAGCACCAGCATCAAACCGAGCCTGCTTTTCTGTTCTGCCTCCACCTCCTTGCCTGAGTGTGGATGGCGTACGGTCAGGCAGAGCTGGTACCCGTGAAGCTGCTCACCTTTGGTTTCACAGATCATCACATTGCTGAACTCGCTTTCGCCGCCCTCGTTGAAGCACTGCATCTTGATGTCATACGAGGTTTCTGGCTGAAGGTGGCTGATGGAGTGCCAGTAGCGGTCTCCTGAGGAGGGAACACACACAAGGTGTCTTTAGCTCCCGTGGGGAACTTGCAGCTGGATTCAGAGCTAAGTGAAGCAGGACCAGCCAGCAGCAGCAGCCTCGTGACTTTGGTATACAAGGCTCCTTCTGGCCAGGTATTCTTATAGAAGAAATCGAGAGCTAGGATCAATTTCCAAAATCTCCTACCTTCCACCACGTCCTTCTTGTAGTCGCTGTCGTTGTCACTGTCGGTGGGGCGGTAGTAGATGTAAAAGCCATGGATGGGCGTGTTGTTGTTGCTGGCAGGGATGTACTGCAGAGAATGGGAGAGAGGGAAAAAATTAGCAGAGATGCCTGTGCTGTTGTATCCGTACTCTGTTGGGCAAGGAAGAGTCAGGATAAAAGGGATGAAGCAGGAGGAAGACCCGCAGGGAGCTCTTCCTTGTCTTGCCGCTGGTTTTCACAGTAAGGGCTTCCTTCCAGGAGCTCGTTGCTATTTTATACTCTAACATCTTCTCTCAGGTAACAGGCAGGCCATGAATCTGGTCCCTGTCAACCCAAACATCCCATACTCTGCACCTAGCAGCAGTGACTCAGCTGGGCAAGGACAAACACACCTTCACCTTGACTCTAACAGTCTCACTGCTTCCAGACACACAGCAGCTCTCTTGCCATGAGCCAGTGACTGGAGAAGTCTCATGTTTGTGTGGACAGCTCTGCTCCTCCTCTACCCGAAGCTGTACTGCCCTAGCTCCATGTGCTTGTGCTGCATGTCACCCAGTGCTGTATCAGCTACTGTGTTTACAATAACAGCAGTGCCCATCCTGCCCTGTAGCATTTTCGAGCCAGAAGAAGTTGGGAGAGAAAAGAGGGTGATGCACCCCTCTGAATAAGCTGTTGGAAACACTTAGATCTGGGCTTGTGACCCGAAAGATCCTGCCCACTCCTAAAAACAAATCCTCTGGGCTGGACTGCTGTAAACGATTACCAGCACTTCCAGCTGCTATTCAGCAAGTGACAGTGAAGGACACGTCTGCTGGGAGCTACAGGAACAGAGGTGCTAATGGATTCCAGGAATTTGGCCAGGGGAGCAAGCAGCCACCCCCAGCGTGGCTGAACCATGCTTGTTGGATGAAATGGTCGAGACCCTGAGGTTATCCACTGAAATGCCTCCTGTGCACAACACTGGATTCAGATGAAAAGAGCTTCCTAGGTGCTCTGACTTCCTCCACTTCTACATGGCCCAAGCCCGACCCTTGCTGTCTCTGAGAGCTGTCGGATCCCCACTCCATTCGTGCTGCTGCCAGGCTCCAGTGGGGTAACCTGGAAGATCTGTAAGCCAGGCAGGTAGCCCCCACACGCCTGCACCCTGCACCTTCAGAGTTCTTTCCCCCCTACAAACCTTACCATCCACTTGAGCATGATGGTGGTCTCGTTGATGGCATCTGTGAAGGTGATGTACGGCCCGGCCACGGGGCGCTCGTAGACGCGGTTGCTGTACCCAGACACCACGTACGGCCGGGACGCAGCACTGGGCTCACTCTCCCCCAGGATGTTCAGTGCTCGGACACGGAACTTATAGGAAGTGCCTAGGGGAGAAACGGGAGATAAGAGTTTGACCAAGACAGCGTTGATGTCTTCCAAGGCTTCTGCTGTCAGCACAGGCCACATCTCCAGAAGGTGGAGAGACTACAGCCAGGCTTTGATCGAGTATAAACACTGCATGACCAGATTTCAGCCACGTGCTAGACTGAGCCTGCTTTTATTTGCCTCTCCCAGTTCCTGTCTGGATGGTCTAGAGGCTGGGTCGCAATTATGGAAGGTATGTCCTTACCCCTGAGCAGCTGTCCTTACCCCTGAGCAGCTATGGGATGGTGTCCTTCCTCTACTAAATGGTAATCAGGCATAGAAATCTCAGATAAAAGCTCTAAGCCTAAGTAATGTTTAACCAAACATCGTTTTTTTTCTCTTTTAGTTTGGGTAGATATTTTGTCCTTCAAAGCTGTCCCACTCAGTGATGCCTTTTTTCTCATCTGAAGTGCAATGGGAATTGTGTGTCCGTCTGCCTTGCCTGCGGCTAAGGAAATAAAGCTCTGTCCTGTCTAGTAAAAGGCACAGACAAGGCACTCATGCTTTCAGTAACTGTCCTGTAAGGCAGAAAAGCATGTGCAAGCCTCCCTGAGGGAGGTCAAATCTACGCTGGTCTCTGCAGCTGGAGAAATTGGAGAAGCATCTGCAGCATTTCCCCAAGCAGCCCAGGCTGGAGCTGGGGCGGCTTTGTTCGGATCCCACAGGGCAGGGCCGAGTGAGCTGCAGCAGCTGCCTGGCCATCCTACAGGGGCCGCAGAGCTCTCCCACAGCCCCCCAGGATGTGGGGAGGAAAACACCTGCCTACCTTTCTCCAGGCCGGGGATTTCCACGGAGAGGCGGGAGGGAGGAATGTCGCTGGTGGCCAGGACCCAGTCTCCCAGCTTCTTCAGCTTCTTGTACTCCACGCGGAAAGACTGGATGGGAAACCCACCGTTCCCCCGCGGGATCCAGGTCACGTACACGGATGTCTCCGATGCCATGGAGATGGTTGGACGATCCGGGGCCTCTGGGGCTGCAAAGGTGGACATCAAAGACATGAAACACGCTCCTCTCACCGTGTCTGGAGGATCCCATAGCTCAGAGGTAAGCGGGTGAAGGACTGCCTGCACTGCACCCACCCACGTGCTGAGTCCTGAGTGCTAATTTCTTTCTGCCTCTTCATTAGAGCTGACACCCCCAAATCCTTGCTCCTTTCAATCTCTCCAGACATCTTTTACTCCTGTTTGCACCTCGAGAGGTGTGGGCGCAGGGCTTGAGATGGAGGGGGAGAGGCCCGACTGGACAGGAAGAGGACAGACAGGTGTAGGAGGTGAAAACAAGAAAGGCTGAGAGGAACCAGCTAAGGAGGAAATATGGAAGAATTCTGAACTGCAGAAATATAACCTGATACAAAAAACAGTCAAAAGATGGGAAGGAAAGAGATGGACGGAGCTGTGGGGATGAAAGCAAAGGGAACGCGTGAATTACAGAAGGGATGATGGCACCGGTGACTACCAGAGGTGGGCCCAAGGTGAGAAACAACAAATTGGATTAACCAGGCAGGACCTGGTGTTCCTCCAATGCAGCAAAACGCCCAAATGGAGCAACCTCCTACCCTAACTGCCCCGTTTTAGTTTCTGACAGGTCCTTGTGTTAACGGTGGGGACAGGCCATGGGATCAGCTTCCCCTCCAAAGGCTGCCTGCTGCCGAGAAGCACAGAGGTGTCCGAGAAGGACATCTCCTGGTCAGGAGCTAGAGACCACCCAGCCTTGCTTTACCCAGGACTGACTCTAACCCCAGCACCAACCCGGCTCCCCTCACCCTCCCTCCTTGCCCACCCAGCCCTGGCAGGGCCTTACGGGACAGGCGGCTGTTGTCGGACTGGTTACTGCTCTGGGTGCTGGTGCCGGGGTCATCCCTCTGGATTTGCTGCTCTTTGCTGGCAACGATCTCTGGTTTTGGACGCCGGCCTGCGCAGAAAGGAGAAATGGCATCAGGGACACGGCAATGCAGGTCAGAGTTAATTGTTGCTGTCGTGAATAAAGAAAAGATTCCCAGCTGTGATGCCGAGGTAAATACTCCTTGGACTCAAACAGCCCTAGGGCTTCAACGTGCTCAACTTGCAGCCAGGAACCGAAGCTAAAAGGGCAGAGTTGTTCTACTGTTAATTGCTTTTTTTTTTTTTTTTTGCCCCCGCTAATATTTAATTTTCTAAAAACTTTTAATTGGTTTTCTGGAAATCCTGTTGCTAGATTGCTGCCCGAGGAGGTGGTAATTAGCACAGTGCAGGGGCCTGAGAGGATACGTGAGCAGGCCCAGCACCATGGGGAAGGTTTCAAGGAAGGGAATGCCATTCCCCACCCTTGCTGGGGGACAGGATAAGCAGCATGGGACGGGGGGACTGAGCTTAGGCATTTGGAGCAGCCTTTTGGTGGTGCAGCCAGCTCAGCATGACACAGGCTGCTGGAGGAGGGCCTGCAGTTCCCTTCAGTGCAGGACAAGGTTTTATGAACAGATTGGACAAAGACAGCTCAGGAATAACCCCCAAAGGCACAGGATGGATTAACAACCTCCTGACAGCCCCCCCAGGCCTCTTTGCTTCACTTCTGCAGGTGTCCAACTGAGCCACAGAGGGAGGAAGGACGCTTGGAGGGGCCCTCCCTTAACTCAGATCAAAACACCCGGGGCCAGGCTGGACCTTTACCAGTCCGGAAGGTCACCATGGCCGTCTGTCCCTCGCCGGCACAGTTGTGGGCGGCCATCTCCACCTCGTAGAGGCTCCCGGGGTCCAGCCTGGTGAGCGTCAGGCGGTGCTGCGAGGCCGGGACGTCCCTCACTGCCCAGCTGTCCGAGGCGTTGGTGACCTGCTGAGAGACCGAGGCAGGCGTCGCAAAGCTGGGGGTCAGCACCGAGCCCAGAAACGTTCCCTTGGGGTTGTGGATCAAGTGGGGGCTAAACCTCCTCCTGTCTGTGCAGGAGGGAGATGTTTTCAGCCCGATTTTGCAGAGCTGTGGGAGCGTTCAAAGCCTGCCCGGGCTTTGATTATGCAGTAGGATTTGGGGGAGCTGTAGGATGCTTGGTGAAGGGCAGAGTTAAGGCTCTGAAGCCTCTCCTCCAACATTTTGTGGTGGAACCACAGCACCTTATGCAGGGAACAGATCACGTACTCCCACAGCCCACAGAAAGACGTGGAAATAATATTTTCTGGTGATGTCCCGCCGCCCCATGAGGAGCAGGAGGGAAGGTGGGACTCTCCTCCTTCTCCCCAGCTGCAAGGATAATATTTTTTCAAGCAAACACACAGGACACCGAAGTGACCCGGTGCCGAAAGGAGCATTAGCAATGCAGGCAACGCAACAAAACGGAAATGCCAGGCCTCTGCTGTATCATTCATCTTCTCCCAGCATTTGACACTGACTGATTAATGCCTGCCTCGTTTTATTTTTATTCCTGAGCCCGCGGAGCTGTGAGGCCAGGGAGGGGAGCCCTCAAGACTGCTAATATCCAGGGAAGAAAAAGAGAAATTCTTAAGAAACAAAGATAATGGCTGCATGGCATCTGACTGCTTGCAGGCTGCTGAGAATTTAGGGTCAGCGCACGAACTGGGGAAAGAGACAGCCGCAGATAGTTTCCAGAAGAGAAACAGACCCTTGCCCAGCACAATTTTAAGCCTCCTGTCATTAGGTTTTACTTTCCTTAGCCATCTTTCACACAAAGAGCCTTTTCTTTTGTTGCTGAATTGATTCCTTCCCTCTCTACAAACACGCTTTTCCAGTCAGAGATGTTAAAACCAGATCATTATATAACTTGATCCTACAGATCGCATAGAAAGAGCCTCTTTCTAAACAAGTTTAAGGGTTAGTGGGACTAATTCCTTTCCACACAATCCTTCAGCGTCCCAAGAAAGAGTCTCCAGCTGAGAATTTGGACTACACTGAAAACATATTACTGCAAACTGCAGTGACCCATGGTGACCTCCACTGCCCTGCAGCCCCTTCCAGGTGAAGCGCTGAAAAACAAATAAAATATGGACAAACTCCAGCCTGCAAGTTAAGATTGCAGGCAGCACTGCTTGTTACATGATACACCACTGGGGGACAAACCTCCTCCTGGCAGGCAACTAGACCCTGCAGTCTTGTGAGGATTTTGGCATTTTTTGTGTTGTTTTTATTTATTTTTTTTCTAAACTTGCCCTGTTGTGCTCTTGCGTTGGCATCTTCTGCCTTTGTTTTAAAGGGCTATGTAAAGAGATGGCTGAAACCCTCAGCCTAAGTTTTGTTTAGAAAGAAATCAAGAACATGGTGGTGTTATAGAAGCCTTCTGTTATATCGTATGTTCATGAAGTCAAGCAACTCCAGGAAAATAGATACATATTTTCACACAAAACGGTGCCTTGCAGTGGCTGGGAATCAAACACACCAGATCTGAACCGTACTCAAAGCCCAGAGCAAAACCTACCTCCATTGCAACCCTCTGCCTACCCAAAGGAAATACAGGTATTAAACAAACAAACCCAAGGCTCACAGCCCACCTGGAGACCAGCACAGAAGAAAGCACACGAGTAGGGCAAAACAGCAATCGCTACCTTGCGGTGCTTCACCACGTAGTAGAGGATGGGGGCTCTGCTGTCCGGCCGGGGTCTCCACACCAGGTCGTAGCTGTCTGTCTTCGACGTGCGGGGAGAGCTGAGGATGACGGGGGCCTCGGCTGGAGACACCAGCTCCCTGCTGGCTGCGCACTGTGCAGCCGCTGCCAGCGGGGTGCTCCCAGGCTTCGGCAGCCCAGCTTTATCCAGGGGCAGCTTTAAGGCACCCTCCCGGGAAGGTGGCGTGGGTGGCTGAGCTGAGCCTGGCCGGGCGTCTCGCCCAGGGTTGAGGGTAGCTCCTGAAAGGCAAAATGTCAAAAGTGACTGGGTGGTTAAGGGCAGGGGAAAGGCCTGACCCAGTCCTGTGGCGAGGACAGAGCTGCGAGAAGCCCCCTGATTCCTCTCCAAAGACCAGAGCTATCCCCACGCTGCACCGCAAGTCCCTTAGAGGTATCAGGTCCCAGATGGTGCTGCCAGCTGTGCCACGCCAAAAGGTGTTAGAAACAAGCTTTCTCTCCTGGCGTAAACATAATGTCTTGCTGGGGACTCTCCCAGAACAGGCCTTGGCCAAACAGGGCTTCCTACACCCTCATACCCTGGAGAAGTCCATCAGGGTCCAAGGAAACAGGTGGCACCTCCAGAAACCCTCACAATGTAGGGTGAAAAGGAAGGAAGAGCTCAAACCCAAGCAGGAGGGTGATACCCCAACTTTCTCCCGCTCCCCTCTGCTCTTTCCCCATGCATTAGGGCTCCAGCACCGAGTGCCCACAAGCTCCCAGAGAGGGACTGACCTGGCCGGGCTGTCCTCAGCTGCACCATGGCCTGCGCGCTGCCGACCTCGTTCTCTGCCATGCACTGGTAGATGCCGTCATCCTCGGGCCCCACGCTGACCAGGCGCAGCGCCCGGCGGGAGAGCCGGAGCCGGTGGCTGGCGGAGAGGGGCACGGCGTTGCGCAGCCACACGACGGAGGGCTGGGGGTTCCCCCGCACCTCGCAGGTGAACTTGGCGCTCTGGCCCCAGGGGATGATCTGCTGGGACAGCTCCATCGTGACCTCCGGGGGCTCTGCCAGGGGAAAAAGCACGGCTGCTGAGCAGCGCCCGGCAGGGAGCGCGGCAGCGTCGTGGCTTTGCGCTGTTTTCTGTAGGTTCTCAACCCTCCCTGCCAGTCTTGCTAGCTTTGAGGGGTCCCACATGGATGTGGTATTCCCCTTTAGCATCCACATTGACCGCACAGAGGTGTCCCTCTGAGCCACATGATGACAGCAGGCACCTACGAGTCCCGTTTCTCTTAGCTGAAACATCGCTCTGCAAAGCTTGTGCTCGTGCCAATAACACTTCAGCACTTGGATGAGATGAAATCTAACAAAACTCAAGCTTATCCTCCCTAATGCTCGTGAGAAGGAGAAGGATGTGTGATAGAAACATGGAAGGCGTGGTACCCCTTATGTTTCTCACCCCACAGAGAGCTTTCCTACAGAACAGAGTGAAAAACAAGACACACTCATCTCTTTGCTGTTATCTAGCTCAAATATATCTGAGAAGCAGCCAGTCCTCCACTAGAGAGTGTTAGAGTAAACCTTCCCCAAAGGAGGGAAGATCCATCACCTCCAGCTCACGGTGGGAGCCAGGAAGGAGGAACCACCACCCTCAAGCCAGAATTCATCCTGTCTCCTCAGAACTGGAACCTGCAAGCAGTGGGGAAAGCCCAAGCCCCTCCTCAAGCGAGGGCTACGGCAGCACTCACCGAACACCTGCACGTTGTAGAAGATGAATGCGGCTCCGGCCTCGCCGACCCCATTGTCTGCCGTGCAGCTGTAGGTCCCCGAGTCCTCCTCGCTGGTGGGGTCGATGAGGAGGTTGCTGAGCAGGAAGCGCGTCTTGTTGAACGCTGAGACGCTGGAGCCGTCCTTGGCCCAGGTGACCCGTGGCGGGGGGATCCCGCTGGCCACGCACTCCAGGATGAGGCTTTGGCCTTTGGTGACGATGATGGTCTGAGCCTCGGGGGGGTAGATGATCCGAGCTGCCTCCGCCGTGGAGCCTGGTGACGAGAGGAGGAAGGAGGTAGGTGGGAGGAAGGCGGCAGTGCATGACAAAATCATTCTTTAAGGGATGCGTGCATGCAGCAAGTAGTTCTTGCTGAAGGACTGAGGACCTTTCCTCTTGTGACACCAAAAATAAATCCCGAGGAAGGCACAGCGATCCCAGGAACATACTTTGTTCGTACTTTGTATGTGCACCCAGGGCCAGAATGGCTCAGACATGCAAAGAAAGGAGAGCGGCTTACGTCTCACGCGGAGCCTCTCGCTGGACACGGAGGTTTTCACCTCCTGCGTCACGGGGTTGTAGGCAGCACATTTGTAGGTCCCCTCATCCTCCTGGCTGGCGTTGACAATCTGCAGGTTCCCGGATGGCATGATAAGGTAATTGTCTGCAGGGAGAGAAGAGGAGACGGTCATAAGGTGTGTGTCCTGGAAGAAACACTGTGCCCTGTAGAAAAGGTGGGCAAGTGGGAAGGGAAAAAAACAGCAGGAGAATGCTGAAATGTCCCCTTTTCATTCAAACATCAGGAGGAGCAGTGATGCAATTGTGGAAGGAAGAGCGCCTCGGGTGAAGCCAGCTCACCACAAGTGCCTGTAGCAGATGGAGTGAAGCTGTTGAATTGAGACTCGAGTTTTTTAAAATTCCCCATGTCCAGAAACATCTTTATCCAGGGGCTGAGCTAGAGGAACACTGCACGGACGTACAGGGATGCCCAATGAAGAGCACCATGGCGCATCGCCTAATTCTGCTTCCTTCCCCCTTCCACAAGCTGGTGTTACACCCTAAAAGAGCCTGTCCTCAAACTGGCCAAAAAGGGACAAGAGGGAGGCAGACAGTGCTGCTGCTGGCAGGGAAAGGTAAAATTGAGGCTGTGGGGGGACACGGGGGGACAGACCCCTTGGTGCTCACCTCGGGAGGCCTCCAGCCACTCGTGCTTCACGCTGTAGCGCACCTGGGCCTTGGGGTGGCTCTCGGGCAGGTCGCAGGCGATGACGGCCGTGTTGCCCTCGTCCACCTCAATCACGTGCTGGCCGTCAAACTTGAAGTCCTTGAGATCTGCACGGGGAACAAAGCAAGGACAGGGCTGCTTGCCTGGTGCTGGCAGAGGACAGGAGCTGTTCCCAGCAAGCAGCTCTTGCAGCCAGAGCTGCCCTGTGCTCATCCAGAGCTCCAGCAGCCGGCCTCTCTGCTCAGGGCACCCTTTGTACAAAAGAATTATGGAAACAGGGAGCCAGAAAGTGCAAATAGGGGGCACCTGCCCCTGCCAAGGCAGGCAGCAGCTGCTACACCAGGACGAGGACACCCGCCCTGCGCTCGGCCGTCCCCTCTGAACCCATCCAAGTGCCCGTGGGCAGTTTGGAGAGCTGGGGGGCACGACGGCTCGTGGAGGGCGGGCTCCACGCAGCCTTCCCTTGGCAGCTGAGCCGGCAAAAAAATGTGTTTTTGTTCTCTGGGAAACATAGCAGCGCTCCAAGAGCAAGAGACAAGGCTGGCTCCGAGCTTCTCCCACCCACAGTCATGGAAAAGTGACATGAAATTTCTCAAGCAGACTTTCTGATTAAAGCAAGATCCTTGATGGGGTTTAAATAAAAACCAGCCCTCTTGGCAGGGCGGCGAGAAAGCCTCCCCGAAGGCGGCGCGGAGGGGCTGCCGGGCGGCTGCTGGGGGAGCGAGTGTTCCCGTGCCCGGGTCCGAGGGGAGGGGAGGAGGCCGAGCAGGGGAGGGGAGGTTTTGCAATGTCATAAAAATGATTTGCAGCGAACATGCTTTCATACTCCTGGAATTTCTTGGCACCGTTCAATTAAAAAAAAAATAATAATAATAATAAAATAATAATACCAAAAAGAAGGAATAAGGGCGAGCTGCAGCAATGCCATTAATCCTTTAAGACAGGCCGAGGAGGGGAGCCATGTTTCCACTGGGTATTAAAGCCAGATGAAGGTTAACTCTTCACTTGTGAAAAGCTGGCGGCGCCCCGCACTCCTCCAGCAACGAAAGTTCCCGCTGGGGAGGGGCAGGGTGCTGGGCATTTTCCCCTCTTCACTTTTTTTTTTTTTTTTTTTAATCCTCGATCAAGGAATAAAAAAGAACGAGAGCCGCAGAAATGGAAGGAGGTGGAGAAGGGGCGAGAACCCAGCGTCCGCCTGCCCGCATCGCACATGCTTCTCCCATCGCCAAAATATAAACGAGCATCGGGGAAATTAATGTGCGCCTTGGTGGTCTGCGTTCATCACGGCCAAACGAAGCTTTCGGAGCCAAGGCATCGGCCCCAGCACCGCTGGCAGGGAGCTGCACATGCACACGGCCTCTGTGCAGCCCCACGGCCCCGCCGCACCCCGGTGGCTGGGAGAAACTTGCTCCTGGCTGCAAAGGGGCTAGCGGGGCTTACGATTATTCTGATTTTGGTGTCTGTGAGCATGAAGGAGCGTGAGCAGAGGGCCCTTGCTCACGTCCATCTGCCCACTCGGAGGCGCGAGGAGGGTCAGCCCCGCAAGCTGCCTGCGCCGCTGTCAGCGGGGAGCGAAACCAGCTGCGGCCCGCGGCCGGGGGCCAAGCAGCGAGACGGAGCGGATTAAATGAATGGGAGGCCATAAATAACTCGGGACAAGGAGCCTGAGGAAATAAAAAGCAGGCCCTCGAGGTGAAAGTCCTCTCCACGGCCCTTGCGGGCACACCCGGGCTGCCCTACAGCCTCTGGCTCGCTCACGAGCCCCAGGTGCATCCCTGAGCCCCGCTCCCCCTGGCCTCCGCAGGCAGCACCTCTGTTTTCCTTCTCTCCCCTCTTCACGCCACCTCTGCCCCAGGGCCCCGAGGCCGTCGCCAGTGAGGCCGAGGGGGCCCTGAGGGACTGGGCATGCAGCACCTGGGGCACTCGAGGGGGTTTCCTCCAAGGGAGGAGGTGAGAAAGAGCCCCAAAGTTGGCCAGATATTACCTACGCCCCTCGAAACCTAGCAGGACGCTTTTTCCAACGAGCCCTGATCCGCTTCCAAAATCAACTGAAATCATAAGCTGGAAAACACTCCTTTCTGCCTCCTGCTTTTTTTCGTTCACCTTCCAGTTTCTCTCCTCCACCTCCAAAAGCAATTTTAGGCTGGGGCCAAGACTTTCAGAGGGTTTTCTCCCAAGACTTTTTGAAGCCGGTGCGCTGGGAGAAGCCCAAGGTGCCAATGGCAATGCCAGCCCCTCCTACACCTTCAGCCCTATTTCTTTCCAGGGCTGCCCCTTCCCTCTCTTCACTCACAGCTTTCCAAGCCTTCCCCATCCGAGGCAGCCACACAACCTCGGGGACCTTCTGGTGCTGTAGGACCTGTCTCCTGCCCACCGCTGATGCCAGACCCAGGAAGACCCTCAAACTGCCGTGCTCTGCTCTCCTAAATGCAAACCATGTCCTTGGTAACCCCATCCACCTCTCCCCTTCTCTCCTCCCCTCTATCAGGCCACCAGCGCACACAGCCCCCTTTCTGCTCTGGAATGCCTTCTCCGAAACTTAATCTCAGCGCGGAGCTCGGGCCAAATCCCCCGACGGGTTCGGCCCCGTGACAGCCCCCTCCCGCCCCGCTTCGGAGCGCAGCAACTCCCCCTCACCTCCTCCTCCTCCTCCCACCCAGCCTGGCCTAAACATTTCACTTCTGATTAATGTATCAGTGACAAGCCAATCGCTCTTGGCTTTAAAGCCAAACCAGCCCCCACTCCGCACAAACATCTTCACTTCGGTGCTTTCTTAAGGCTTAGCCCCACGCTCCCCCTTGCTGTGAAGGCAAAGTGTCCTGAGAAGTCCAAGGAGCCCTCCTTTTCTGCCAGAGCGAGCGAGGGAGCTTATGAAAACCTCTCAGGATGGGTGAGCAGAGGCCTGGGCAGTGCAGGGGATGGCAGAAGCTACTCACTAGCTAGCGTGACCACTGCAGGGACGCTGGCGATGACTCCCTCGGGCACACGAGCGATGCACTGGTACCGCCCCACGGTGTGGTTGTTGAGGGCTGCCACGACGAGTTTCCCTCGCTCGACCTGGACACCCAGCGCCTCGTCCGACCCGGCCAGCTCCTTCCCGTTCAGTCTCCAGGTGAGGTTCACGCCGGGGGGGTCCACCACACACCCCAGGCTGACCGGGCCCCCGAATTTTTGGACAATGGAGGCGGGCTGCACGGTGACCTGCAGAGATTCACCTGCACGGAGAGAAAGAAACAGCAGGAGGAAAGCCCCATGAGTCTTGGTAAAAGGAAAAACCTGCAGTGCTGCTGCATTTTGCATTCCCCATCGCTTCTACACATGCCTCACCCTCCCCTCAGCTCCCCATCCTCCCCCACTAGGACTTGGAGACACACAGCAGCCTCATTTCTCCTTGGCAGGGATGTCCAGCCCCACCTGTCACCCTTTCTCCCTTTGAGGAGCACCTGAAGCCAGAAAGAAGTGGGATCCCAGCAGCTCAGCTCGCCTTGAGACAAACCATAAATAAAACAGAATATAAAAGAGCAAAACACTCACTCAGTTGGGCAAAGCAGCTAGCAGCTGCGAGGAGGAGGCAAGGGACAGGGGACATGGGTCTCTTCTTTCCACGTGTCATTGCCATCCCATGCGGTGTCTCCTGGGGCAGAGGCGCCCAGGGAAGGGTCCCATAAGATGCTTCAAGGGATGTGGTGGAGGTGCGGCAGCGGCTTCCTGTGGGTGACAAAAAAAGATGGCAAAGTTTAGATTAACTACTCAGCCTGAAACACACAGCCCGTTTTGAGTTGACTATCTGTCTGGACAAACCACCAGGTTCACGTTTGAAAGCATCAACAATATTCCAAAAACGCGAAGCCCAAGGCCACCCATCACAAGGAACCAACAGTAACACTAACAAAGCTGGCAAGGGGGACCAAAGATCTACACGGCTCAAGCAAGGACCAGTTTGACCACCTCCTTTCCATACCCATCTCGGTCAAAAAGAGCCCAAGATAACAAGCTCTGCCGAGAGGCAGGGCAAATTAGTTCACGCTTGCTGTGTCCCTAGGAGCTGCTGTAGACCCTGCAGGCTCCCAGAAAGGGCAGCTGAAGCCACGCTGCTGCAGCCCACAGCTCCTTGACATGTGGAAATCCTCTGTGGGTAACCACCAGCGCCAAAGCGATAACACGGAAACCTCCCTCCCACGTGCCTCAGCCTTCCCAGCACCGCTCTCCTCCCCCGAGGAGGGAAGAGCCTCAAGGATTTGGCTTTGAGGCATTTTGCCCGCTAACCAGCGCAGACTGTGGCTGGAGATCCTCCAGCTATCGGCGTGGAGAACATCTGAGTCACTCCAGTTCATTTCTCCACCAAAGGCAGCTACCAAAGCATCCTCCCTTGTGCCTCAGCCACCACTGACCACGGCAGTAGAAGTGCCCAAGGTCCCCTAGCAGAGCAGTACCTCCATTGACACCACCGATGTGCCACTTTAACCTAAAAAAGACTTTGCATTGGGTTAGGCTTCAAATTTGGGTTTCTACCTCACACCAGGAGGCACACCGGGGACGGCCAGTCTTCCACCAAAGCAGAAGAATCATTTTGGGGTAGGACTCGAGCCTTGCTCCTCGGTGCTGGAAGAAGCCCACGGAGCAAAGCTGACTCACTCGCCCTCTCTGGATGGGTTTGGCAGCAGGATGGGAAAATGTTGGACGGAAAAGGGTTGGACTCCTCCGAGCCCATGCAGGAGGAGGGGGGCGGCGAAGAGGTTCCCAACCAGACCTCCCTGCAGCAACGCCTCTGGCCAGCAGGGCAGAGCCAAGGGCGCAGACACGCGATGGACCCTTCACGAGCAAAGACCACCCAGGCACATGGAGGCAAGGACCCAACTGGCCGTCCCCAGGTCTGTGGAGAGAAGAAGAGCAATAGGTGGGGGGTGGTGAGGCCAAAATTTGGCGGATGGACCAGCACCAAGCGGAGAGCAAGGAGAGGTGTGCTGCAACAAGTGTACAGTGCCTCCCCAAACCTCCAGGCAGAATATGAGCTCCAAATGGGGACATGTGGCCATTTCTTTCACAGCTGAGCGAAGGACAAAAAGTAAATGGCCGGCATAAAAAATAATGAGGAAAATGAATGAAAACATCAACTCCAAAAAGGACTATTAGGATCTGGGGCCAGATTTCGAAATTCTCAGCTTCCACAATTGAAGCCAGATTTTCAAAAGCATTCAGTGCTTGACATGCTGAGCTCTCCTGAATAGGCAACCAACTTATTTCGACGCCTAAATGGGAGCTGACCCCTTTTGAAAGCGCTGCCCTTAAGCAGCCTGCAGTGGTGCAGAGCGAGGAACTTTATTAATCGGGCGGCTTTCGATCCGCCCGGCGGCCCCGGGTGCAACATCCCCGGCTGCTGGCACTTCTGTGGCCACCAGCCTCTGCTGGAGGAAAAGAAGGAGTTAAAGGGATGGGAAGAGCTCCAAAAAGGGGCTGGTGTTGGGGGGGAGTTATTTACTTATTTATTTTTAATTCTTTCCTGTCAGGTTGAAATAACAATTTCCTGTCAGGGGAGCGAAGGCTCGAAGCTCCCCTCAGCCAGCCCACTAAATCAAAGGAGGGGCCATTAGGAGAACCGAATTAACGAGGGCTTCGTCGGATGGGGGGGACGGCAGGGGGGTGTAAAACCTGTCGGCTCCGCTTCCCGCCCCACCCCAAAGCCCCCTGCCCCACGCCGAAGCCCTCCTCAATGAGGGAGAGGAGCGGGACGGGGACGGCGAGGGGAGGCCGTGAGAGGGAAGGGAGGCGAAGGCTGGAAGGGGAAAAGGGGCCCGAATTAAAGGCGTTGGGTGAGAGGTGTTGGGTGATTAGAAGCTGAAGGTTTTACTGAGGAAACGCTGCCCACAGCCCCGAGCCCCCTCCTGCTTAACGAGGGCCGGCCGGGCAGCCCTCGTTACAGCCACGCCGCCTGTGATTTACAAGGGGCCCAAATAGAAACCAGCCCCTGTCCTGTCCCCAGCAGCGTGGGCAGACAGGGAAAAGGACAAAACCTGAGGGTGGGGGGACGGGGACACAGCCAGCCTGCAGGTGGGGACAGATGGGGTGAAGGGGAAGGGGCTGAGGCCAGGTACCAGCAGGTTGGGCAGGGGCACCCCCAGATCTCTGCTTTGGGATTCAAGCTCCTCACAAGAAGCATTTTTTGCATCATGCCAATGTTGCCTGTAATCTTTAGTTTCTAATACAAGAGAGGGCTGGGTGGTTTGTGGTTATCAGAGCTTAAGGCACTGATAAGGAAGATGAAGAAGGAAGAGCCGCAGCACCCATCCCCTTCACAGCTGAGGTAATGTGAGGGCCTGCTGAGAAGCCCACCTGGTGTAAGGCCCTGTCATGAAGCAATGGCAGGGCTGGAAACCAAAAGCTTTCCACCTGGGATGTCCACCCCATAAGGCAAATGGTTCCTGGACCCCAAATCGCTGCTGTCCCCTCTGAGAAAAGCCACCACACAAGGTGAGACACCCGCGCGGGTCAGCAGTTCTGTGGGATAACTTTGTGCTCACAGCTAGGGGAAGGAAAACACCCAGAGCCAAAGCTGGCACGGCACCACCACCCTGCAAACCAGCGAGCTGGCCTGCTAACTGCAGACCACACCTGGGCGCCAGCTGGCCCTAAAAAAAAAAAATCACCACAGATTTCCCCCAGGCCAGTCCCGAGCAATTCGGTGGCGATAGACACCTGCCTGAAGGACACAAAACAAACTGGCAAGTAAAACAGCTCCTACTTGTTGAGCAGAGCTGCTCACGTCCACCAAACGCAACACGCTGTGATCGATCTGGGACTTTCTCCTTAAATCTCCTCAGGACGAAGCCCCACGGGCAGCCCCTTCCCACACCAGCCCCCGGTGGCATCGCAGGGCCTGGAAGCAGCAGCAGGGCGCGAAGAGCCCCAAAACCACCTCAGGCCCTTGAAAAGACGAAACTACCACAGCAAGGCAGCCAAGCCAAGCCAAGGCACCCCCCCCACCATGCCCTCGGCACTTAATTTCCCTCGTCCCCCCCCCTCCCAAGGCTCCGTCCTGAGTAAATTCAATCTGACAACCCTGCTAATTGGATAAACGCTGCTCCCCGCGCTCCTTGAAGGCCGCCCGCTTTTCTCTGCTGGTTTTCCGAGGGCGATTGTGGCTGTTCTTTAACACGAATTCCATCTGCTTTATTTCTCCTCTGCCCATTCACGGCCCCTCCTGCATATGTATGAGGGGCTGCACCCCCCCCCCCTCCTCCCCACCCCCGACCCCCTCCCACCCCTATTCCCTGCCCTCTCCCATTGCCCGGGACAATAACCCCCCAAATGCCCCCTTCTCCCACCCCGGCCCCCTTTTTTTTTTCCCCTTTAGATAAACACAGGCAGTGTCAAGTGTGAGGAGGAGGAGGGGGGGGGGAGGAATGGGGTTCAACTGCCAGTCAAGCCCCGGGCCCTCAATGAAGCCCGGAGGCCCATCCTAATCTGCTGCATGCTTGCCATATGGGAGCTGTGTTGCCCTGGGAAACACTAACAGGCAGAACGGAGCTTAATAGAGTCCATATTCATTGTAATGCAGTGAAATGGCTCGAGGGACTATTGCCCCTTGGGTCTGTTTTCATTCTTCTGCTCCCCCTCTTTCTTTTTTCCTCCCCCCCCCTCCTTCTCCCTTTTCCTCCCTCCCCTCCCCACCCCACACCCCCCTTTTTCCCTTTCTTCCTTTCAAAAGCCCCCCCCCAGTCCCTGGAGAGCTCTAATCTGGAGAGGCTGGGGGCTCCCAGAAGGGATGGCCGGGGATGGGGACAGGGGGGTGAGGATGGGGGCTGCCCGGCTGGGCTCTCCCAACGCCCCGGAGCCCCCCAGAGACCCCCGTCCTGGCCGGCGCTTCGAAGCGCGGCACAAGAAAAAAAAAAAACAAAAAACAAGAAGGGCGCAGATGGAGCGTGCTGAGCGGGCTCTTCAGAGACAAAGTGCACCCAGGAAACAGATGTTGTTGCTGCAACAAGCCCAGCAGCTCGCTGGCTCCTTCTCCAACCCGCTACGGTGCGCCCAGAGCGCTCGCTGGGGCTGCCACGGGGTGCGCCTCCAGCTAAAAGCCTTAGCCCCACTTTGGGGTTGAGGCTTGGTCCTGTTTTGGGTCCAACCTGAGGAGCTATCGTGGTGTTAATTCAGCTCCTGGAGCAGCAGGGAAGGCCGGCTGATGTGGGGCTGTGCAGCAGGACAGCATTGCAGCTCTGTGGCTGAGGATGGAGCAGGAACGGGGTCACCCGCTGCCCCAGGTGTGCTGTGAAAACCACCACTCGTCCTGCCAGCCTGGGAATGTACTGCACTGCATGCTTGTTGGTCAACCCCAGCATCCCAGCCTTGTGCAAATGACACTCATTTTATCATTCACGTCGCAATTCAAGCCAGAGCCCACTGTCAATGCAGGCACAGCTGCAGACAGATGCTGCACAAAGCAGAGCAAAAACCACCCCACGCCCTAGAGACTTCAAACCACAGGCTAGGAGCGCTACTCGCCTTAGGATGTTTGATGCAAGGGGTAACAAAAAACTTATCCATCCACATCTTTTCCTACTTGGAGAGGCAGGGCGAAGCATGAAGCACTTGCCTCTGCTTTGGCGTGCCCTAAGAGGCCGGCCAGCATTACACAGCTCTGCAGAGCTGCTGGTATCACCCCACAGACCTCCTAACACATCAGGAGGGCTTCAGGGCTGCAAAGCACCCCCACGAGCCATTTCCACCAAGCCCTAGCCACTCAGTACCAACCTCAAGGTGGGAAGGATGCACAACCTGCCTGCCACGGAGCCCAAATTTCCCCCAGACATGAGTGGGACATCAGGTCGCTGTCGTCCCCCCCCCTCCGCCAACAGCCACGGGGAGCAGAGCGCCGGGAGGGCCGGGCAGCTCCCGCCGGGAGCCGTCATCGCGCCGCCACAGATGTGCCTGTGGCTAGTTTACACGAGTCAAGGCACCACCGCTTTTGTTTTTCCTTTCTCATCCTCTCCAAACAAAAAAACAAGACTCGAAGTCTTGAGGTTGAGGCTTTAATTGCCTCTTGGGTTAGGGAGAGGTCAGCGAGGAGACAGGCCCGGCGAGAAGCAGGGAAAATAACGCGGGGGGAGAGCCCTGTGAGACACCAAAGGAAAGCGGGGAACAGAGGTGGCAGAAAGCTCGAATCAGGACAATTAAACAGCGACAAGGAAGTCAAGGGCTCACCTACGCTTCGCTTAATTGTGGGATCTTCATCACAGAGAGCAAACCACTCTTGCTGAGAGCAGCCCTCTTCTTTACATGCTTAAGCACGAACCTACCTCCAAGCTCCTTTTTTTTTTTTTTTTAAATAAAAATTCTTTGTCTACGAACAATAGAAAAATCTTCACCGTGTCAAATTAGGAACAATAACAGAGTGAAAAAGCAAACAAACAAACAACCCACCCCAAACCAGAAAAGCCCATAGAAAGTGCCAGCGACAAACTGTTAAGCTTTCCTTGGGGGGCAGTGGCAATGGGGAAAGTTTCCTGATGGGGCAGAGAGAAGCCTTGGCTACTTTCCTAGCTTTTGAGCCTTTGTCCTGGGTGTATTTGGCAGTGAGGGCACCTACAACAGTTGCAGCATTAACAGTCAAAAAAAAAACCAACCAAGCCTATATGAAATACACGTCAGAAATACCTGCTAAAACAGCGCACTGAGATGATCATAGCAGAGGACTTGATCCTGCTGCCTCCAAACTCGGCGTGATCTTTGCCACGACTTCAATGGGAGCAGGCCCAGAAATTGCATTAACAAGTGCAAGGCTAGTTTAACACAGTTGACATCAAAATCCAGAAGAGCATACAAAAGAGACAGGACAAAGTGCTCGCCAGTAACGTCAATACAAAGTTTAATCCCCAGATGGCTGGCTTTAGAGGCATCCCCATCACCACCATAAAGAAAAACTGCCTTCTCGTTTGCACTCCTTTCAGCAACGACTTGTTGCTGGGATGCAAAAGAGCACAAGTCCATTTTTCCTGGCCTTTGAAGATCGTATTTAAGAGGGGTTTTACCTTTTTTTTTTTTTTTTTTTTTTAGAGGTTGGGAATGAATGGGAGTTTTTCCTCTCCATTGCTGTCACTCAAATGCTTCTCACCAGCAATAATCATTTTGATTATGGGAGCAGGTCAAAAGCCTCTAGGACTCTCTGCTGGGACTGATTTCCCCAGGAAAACATGTCACTGCTCCAAAAAACACAAGAGGAAGCTTGAGGGCAGCAAAATAAAGGGACATTGATGAGCACCCACAGAAAACCCCCCGGCTGGTGCCCAGCACCTAGGTGGGGCACGGGCTCAGCACCCAGCTGTCACACTGCCCTGCATCCCGATGCTTTTTTTTTTGTTGTTTAAGGTAATTTCTGTGCACCCTTCTGCCCCATTTATCATCCCAGTAATGAACACTTCTCCAAACGCTGCCGTGCTCGATGCGGACCCACCACCAGCGCTTGCTGGGCAGCAGCACCCACGTGCCAGCCACCAGCGCTGTGGCATGGTGCCGGTCCCTCGCCAGCTCCCTGCTCTCCATCCTCATCCTTTCACGCTCGTGTCCGTGCCGAGAGGGCCGGCACGTCCCCGGAGCCGGAGGCACCTCCCCGGCCCCTTCACACAATGAGCACCAGCAGCAATTCCAGCTGCAAAGTTTGCTTTCCTTGACACACAGTTTACTTTCTCCATTCCCCCGCATCCCGCCCCTGCCACTTACCCCTCACTCCAAAAAGGCGCTCTCAAACAGGCTTAAGCTTTAAACAAATAAGGGTTTGGAAAGCAGCAGCCTGCTCCTGTTTCCCTCCCCACCGCCCCTGCTCTCTCCCCCCCCCGCCTCCACCTCGGAGCAAGGGCGCAAGCGGCGCTGGCAAGCGCCGCGCAGGCACAGAAAACAAACACGTGGAGCCGAGCCAGCTGTGAAGTTGGATTTGGCGCACGCTGCTCTGCTCGCAGGAGGAATAAAAGCACATGGGAGAAGGGGGAAGAGGAGGAAAGGGCAGAGTGAAAAGAGCTGGGGGTGCCCCAGCACCAAGGGAAGAGTGCGACGCATTAAAAACCCGGGCATGTACGTGAGGGTGCCGCTCTCGTGCTCTGCGTGGATGCAGCTCTTTTACATTTTCTGAGCTATTCGGCACCGTGCTCATCCCCCCCTTCCCTAGCATGTTTTTGCACACGCTTGCCTCCCTGCCATGTATATTTTTGATGCAGCACAAGAAAAACAAATACGCTTTTACCCCCTGGGGCTTGCTCAGCCCGAGGGTTTCCTATCCCTGCTGCAGGGGGTCAGCCCCCGGTGCTGGGATCACTGACCCAACTTCCCCAAAGCCTCAGTGGAGATTACGTGCCTCGAGGGCACGCATTCACCCTAATCCTCATCTCGCCAGCCTTTTTTTTTTTTTTTTTTTTTTTTTCCTTCCCCCCACCCCCCAACTGTCCCTTTCTGAAAGGGCTGCAGACAAAATATTCCTCCTCTTACACCCCAGCTCCCAGGGGATGTCTGCTGGGGCATTATTTGGCTCTCACCGGTACGATCCAGCCGTGGGAACGGCATTTGCAGGCTACCTACGGCCTCATGTCAACGCCGGAGCCGCCCCAGCTTTCCTCCGTCTCTCTCTATCTCTGAGCGACACTAAACAGGAGCCCTTGCACATTGCCTGGTTTGGGGTAGAGTCCAGCGATTCGACGTGGTTTGCCTGTGGTTTCCACCCAAAGCTGTAAGCCAGCCCTGGTTATTTTGGCAGGCCCATGGCTTGGAGGTGGTAAGGAAACCAGCAGCGGCCCAGCCTGGCCACTCGGCCCCCTGCAGGCAGATTTCCAGGGGTCTCATTACCTCCCCTGAAGCACAGTGAGATCTTTCCCCTCCCCAGAACCACCGCGAGCGCCTGTCCCTCAGCATCACTCCAAACCACCGAGCTGACCACAAGACACGGTGCTTTGACATCCCCCCTCCTGCGAGCCACGTTAGGGACGTCTGGCCGCAGCCAGGGAACACAGCTTACCCTGGAGAAATCCCACGATTGCTTTTTTGTTCTCTGATTGGATTTTTGGGGTGCCAAAACGGCTGTGGATCACTGCAAATAAAGCCTTGCTTGAAACCGCGCAGCCCACTCCAATCGCTTTCTTTTGAGGGTTCACATTTTGGAAGACAAAGAGGGACAGCAACTCGGTCACAGAAGTTATGACTCCACATTTCACTTCATCTTTTGGACAAAACACAGCCCTACCTTGTGCCTCAGCTTCCCGGGCTGAGGAAACAGGAATGGCAAACCCCAGGCGGTGCAAGCAGTACGTGCGTCAGACAGCTTGGGATTCTCAGGTGCCAGACAGGTATGCGGTCTTATTATTTATCCTGCTTCCTGGTAGCCCCAGGATTTCTGGATTAGCAAAGTACAGATGTCAGCATCCTAGGGTTACAGCTTCATCAGCTGAACCAAGCAGGGAGGGGCAGGCTGATTACAACAAGGGGAAAGAAAAGAATTTGCACCACACACAAAATATTGCGGTTAAGGGAGACAACATCCAAGAGATTATTGACAACAGAGAACAGGATAATTCAGCGGGCCTCGTCAGACTAAACTTTCCGTAATCACAGACTCCGGGGAAAGTGTTTGTCAAGCAAACACTGCAGCGTTCAAACAACATTGAGCTACAAACATTCAAACAGCCGGCTGCCAAGAACTAAGCAAACAGGGAAGGAAGGAGAAGCAGCCGAGTCAACGTGCCACCATGTGCCAGCGCCCCGTGGTCGGCTGTCGCAGCCCACCCGAGCCCATCGTGGAGCCAGGGGGCTGAGCTACAAGAGGAAGACCACCACTACGGCAGCAGAACGAGAAGCAAGTCACGCCTTCAAAATACTGTCAGAGAGCCAGATAGGTGCGGGCAGAGCAGACTGAGGAGGCAAAGGAAATGTCTTTTAGTCGTGCAGTGGAGCACAGGAGGGAAACTTTGCTTCCCACTCACTCAAAAGCCTGCCCGTCGGTCAGTGCTCCCTATCCATGGTTCCACCCCATCCCGACAGGTGAAACCCAATATCACAGATACTCATTAGCTACAGATCAGGCCCCTCTTGGCAGCCTAGAAAGAAGCACGCAGGACACAAGGCATGTTTCAAGGCCAGCACTGGGCACGTTGCTCCTGGTGACCACTGCGCCCACAGCCTTGCTGCTGTAGCCACCCCGTGGCACATCTGGGACCATCTGAGCTACATGCAAGAGACCAAAAATTCACACGTTGCTGCCACAGCTGTTGGGGAGAGGAAGCTTATGGTCTCCAGACCAAAGTTACTGACACCTTCTTTGGAGATGAAGGTCGTGGCTATGTTCAAGAGGTTTGTGGGGGGATTAGGAAAGTTATTTTCTCCCTATCTGGATGAAAGGGGGTTATGAGAGATTGGAGGGCTAGAGAGACTGCTGGTCCCCATGAAGAAAGATATTTCAGGTTTAGCAGCCACAAACTCTCTGCCTGGGTGTATACTACGGGACGTTTATGCATTTCGTATCATGAGGGTGTTCATGCCATTGGTCCAGGTCTCCACACCATCAAACTGCCCAACACCACAGATTGAGCCCTAGGGTTTTTTAATCAGGAGGGGCATGACCTCCTCTGGAGACCTGACACAAGTGCTGCAAGAAAACATCTTAATGAAAAGATCCTGTGGCTTTAACTTTCCCTTCCCTGTATTCTTACCCTCAGCTACTGGGCAACATCCCTGGGGCAATTAAATCAGCAGCCCACGAACTGTGTGGTATTTGTGGCCCAAGGCAGTTGCCAGTACAGCAGAATGTACCTGTGTAGGCTTCGCACCCTGCCATGCCCTCCGATGCCCCCCTGGCAGGGCTCCTCTGGCCCCAGGCGCTGAAGGACAAGGTGTTTCCAAAGCGTCTTGCACGTCATGAGGCCCCCTGATGGGAACAGCTGAAGCAGAGTTCAGCAGCATCCCAAATCCCACCAGGTGCTTCTGGCAGGGCAGGAAACGGCACAGCGGTCCCGACTCCCCATGGGGAGAAAGCTGATTTTGTTCTCTGAACAGCAACCACACCATTTCTGGACCCTTGCTGATAAACAGACGCAGATTTCTCATCCACTCCGTTTTCCAGCAGCAAGAACCTGGGGCTGCCACCAGTCCTCAGTCACAACAGCAAACTTTGGCTTGGGACTGTTCAGGTCACCTGGGCTATACAGCAAAAAAGCGGCCAACATTTTAGGACTACAACTTTGGAGCTTCCCTGCGTGACAGAAGTGGAATGACGAAGGGTTAAAGCTGGTATAGCCTCAAAACCGCTCTTTGCTTTCCAAAGCAAGAACATCTTTGGCAGGGTCCCCATCTGGGAAATGACATCCCTCCCTCCCCTCACTTCCCCCTCTTCTCCCCCTGAACTCAGAACAAAGCATTGCACTGCCCAACATGTTCCTCGACTGGTTTCATCTTGGTCCAAATGCTTCTCGCGTTTTAACTCCTGCCAAAAAGAAATGCATTAAAAAATAATATAAAAAAAGGCATGTGTGGGGCAGGGGGAGAGGAAGCAGAGAGAGTAGAGGGAAGTCATTAAAATTGAATCTTGATTAGCTACCAGTGGTGGAGAAAGGAAACAGAGGGGAGAGGTTTTTCCCTTGTGATATGTCGTGTCATCTTGGGGCCAAAACCAATGGGCCCAGAGGAGACAAGACTTCTCCACACAACCCTCCACCTAGGCCCAAAACTAACTTGCTTTGCCTGTCCAGACCGTCACCAGAAGAAGCACCTTCTTCCTCAAAATGTTTTCCTGCCTACCGCTGGATACATTTTTCACCTCTCCCATAAGCTGCAGCTCTCCTGGATGGTAGAAAGGGGCACCCAGGGCTGGTGGAGACCACACGCTCCTACCTTGTGCTGGTCCCTGGACCACAATCTGAATATTTTACCCCCAAAAGGTTTTGCCACAAGGCCAAACCACCCCCCAAGCCCTCATGGGAAGAAGGTTGGAGGACGCAGCCCAGCCAGCTGGCCCGTTTGGTGGCCCCTCTGCCTTCAGCGCCAAACACGAAGGCCTGGCCTCGGCAAAGCCACCGGGAGTCCTAGAGGAAGAGGGTTGTGTGTACTTTGTAGGTCAGCTGGATGGGCCAAAAGATGAGCCCCAGACGGCTTCAGGCTCCCAAACAGACACCCTCCAGCCAAAAACACAACAATCACATCAGTTAAAGAAGCATTTAAGGAGAGGGGGAAAAAAATCACCACAGAAAACGCAAGCCAGTTTGGACAGCCTGCAGATCCTGAAGCCGGGGACGCGCGGAGGATGTTTTTTGTTCCCTCAGTACAAAAGCCCTCGGCTTCCCCTCCTCCTCCTCATTCCCACATTTCCCCACTGGGGCTGTCAGAGACAGTTCAAGGCTCCTCAGCAGCCCGGGCAAAGCCAGCCCTGGCTGCCCCTGGAACAGGGCCAGAGGGCGATCCCCCAGAGCCCCAGGCTGGTGCTGGAGGCTGCCGGGCCCTGCCGTGGTCAACACGTCAGGAGGGGAAGAGATTGACTCCTTTTCTTTAAGTATCTCGTTACTGGTATATTTTTAAACACAGCTGGTTGCAAATTTTTATTTTTTTTTTCAGCAAAGCCATAAATAAATAAATACTTTAAGGAAACTTCCTGTGATCCGAGAACTTCACCTACAGCTCTAGCCTTTTGCAAGTGGCATTCTCTCTCTGGTATGTGTAAGCTCCGCTTGCTGACGCTTTCCCTCCCATAAGGACCAAATCCACTGAACCATGGATAAAATTTCAGGATTTCATTGCCTGCATTGTTTGGGATTTTAACAGCCAAGCACCCTTCTGACCAGCGTGCCGGTCTCGTTCTTGTCCCACCTGATGGCCTTCTATTTGTCTTGCAAAAGGTGGTGCCTTCTCTCAGGACCCAAAGATATCCCCCAGTCCTGTCTGCAAAACACTTCTCCCATTCCTTGTGAGGGTACTGCCCAGCACCCTGACCTGTCTTCCTCATACCAGATCATCCCATCCCTCATCAGCTCTCACTCCTCCATCCTTGTCAACTTGTTTTAGCGAGTATTCTGTTTCTACAGCTGTAAAAAAAAATATTCAAAACCACCACCTGTCGTGACATCCTACGTAAAATAGTAAGGATTACAACAACACCCACCACCTTCTATTAGCGATCTGCTAAGGAAAGCAAACAGCCACCCACTTGAGAAGAAGTCTGACAGGGGAAGCAGCATTTCTCCCCCAGCCCTTCCCCTGTCCGCCAGACAAAGCCTGTTCAGCAGCGTCTGTGCAAGACTTGGCTGTTACGTAAATAGGAAATCATGTCTTGGAGCCATCTGAGGAAAAAAAGGCCCCCAGCCCGAGGCCCTGCACACAGAGCAATGGAAGTGCTTGCCCCCAAAAGGATGGCTTTCCACAGCGCTTCTCGTTTGAGCAGGATGGAGCCCATTAAACCCTGAAAAAGATGGCTCGGAGCTCCAGGCCTCCTCACCCCAACGCTCAGCCACTTCTCCTAGCCCAAAAAAGGAAACAAATCCACGACCAAATTGCTTCCAATATTTTTTTTTTTCCAAACTATTGTTATGTGACTGCATTTGGAAGTAAGAGAGAAAAAACAAATGCATGACTGTGGTCAATGTCTGTGCTGGAATAGGGGAAGAAAAAAAAAATAGACCAAAAAACCAACAACCCAATCCTTGCTTTATGTGCTTAGTCACTTTTGGAGAGGACTGTACCCAGGGAGGAGACTGGGCAGAAGCAGTGACACACCATAACCAGCCACCAGGCCCTGGGGGGCTGGCAATGGGAGATGCAGAGCAGACAGGAATCTAGCATCCATTTCTTAATGTACGCCGATGAGCACAAGAAATTCTTGAAAGATGCGGCCTCTGGTATTTGCTCAGTTGTCTATTAGGGAAAAAGAAACAAAACTCTTTGGGTCTTCCAAAGATCCTCACGTTACCTGTCCAGTAAAGGAAAATAGGGAACATTCGAGTCTCTGATCTTACAGAGGTTCTTTTAAGACAACAGCATTAGGTACTCTACAGAACTGCAATAAAAAGACATCCTCTGCCTCAAAGAATGCCTCTCTAATTGCTTACAGAGCCTGTCAACGCCTTCTTTGAGAAGGGAAGTCTGTGACTGTCCCATAGCACCAAATACCCCTAGAAAAAACTTTCACTGTTCCGTGCAAAGTCATCTGTAGACCAGCTCAGTACCTACCCCAACACCATCCCCTCCAAAGTACACTATATACCGTCACTTGCTACAGACCACACAGGCAATGTGAGAAGTGGGAAGGAAGAAAGACTTTTTCCTCACTCTTTAGCAACTGGGAAAACTCATCCATACAAGGGAAATCCAATCTCAGATGTATCAGTATGGAAAACAGTGATCATTTGTTAACTTGCAAAATTCCATAAACTGTTTTAGGATGAAAAGTACTCCTCGGTTTTGCGGAGATGCTGCTCCATGATTTCAAGTCCTGTTGGGCATCTGCCATGCCCTGTTCTGGGATGGATAAAGCAAACCACTCTCAGGTAGTTACATCTACAACACGCTTCAGGATTTAAGTCTCTCATGAAAGAGATAAGCTATCTAAACATAAAGTGTAACAACGGGACAAAAAGCAGCTTCCAGAACTCCCTCTACAAGCCTAATAGGGAAACGATGATAATTTCCCTCTGTTCTTCTCGCCAGCTGAAGTCTGTCTGTTTTCCAGCCCCCCCTGCCCTGCCGATAACAAACATCTGGTAGGGGCGTCCTCCCTCGTGCAAGAGGGGAACAGACCCCTCGCAGCCTCTGGGGCTCTGTACCTCAGCAAAGCCCCTGGGAGCCCCTGCTATAAAAGCCACAGAGAAACCTCTGCCAGCTTTCTCTATTGACTACAGAAGTGTTACATGGAAAACGATTTTTTTTTTATTTTTATTTTTTTTACAGCCCCCAATAAGGGCCCCAGTAGTTAAGGAGACCTTCAGGAACAGCACGCGAGGAGTCTGTGGTGGAGGCGATCCCTCGAAGGCCACCCCAGGCGTGACTTTCCAACGCTCTCTATTTTAGGATCTGCCTTCCTATCCCTTATCTACCAGCAGCTTTTACTTATCGACTGCTTCAGCAGAAAGCCCTGGAGGCTCCAGGCTGCGGGCTCCCAGCCAAGGCTGCCTTGCTGTGGCTCAAAGATGTCCTGCTGAGGCCTCCTGGCCTGCCACACGCCGTGTCTGCCAGCCTTGCTGAGCCTCTCCTCCGGCCACCTGAAGGGAGCTGGGTCCACACAAATACCTCCAGGCCCACACAAACACCTCCAGGCCCAGCATTGGGAGATCTGAAATGCTGATAAATTTGCCTCTGGACCCCTGGGCCCCGATCTGCGGGTAATGAGGGGAAGGAGGGAAGCAGAGCCATGGCTCCCCTTTCCAGGGAGGCTGGTCTGTCTCCAAGAGCGGCCTCCGGGGAGGCTGCAGCCTTGCCTGCCTGGGCAAGGGCTCCCCAAACCCGCTCCGACACGCCAGAGCCCTGCGCTCGCCCCGGGTCGCGCTCCAGCAGCGCGGAGGCACCGCCAGCGGTGCCTTATCAGCCCTCCCCAGAACAAGTAAGGACAGGGGCGCTCGGGATACGGCCCAACAAGCCTTGCTCGGCCCCGGCACAGGGACCTCAGGCAGAAGAGGGTGAATTGAAGCCAGGAAATTGGGAAGGAGGGAGGCGTGAGGGCCCAGCAGCAGCCCCCACATCCTTTAGGAGGCAGCACGTGCTTGGGGAACGGGCATGCGTTCGCAGGACCCGCTGTAATCCCAGTATCATTCCCCATGGCCAAGTCCAAGAAGAAAGCAGAACTGAGAGGGATGTCTATGCTGGGAAGAAGGGAGATGTTATTTTCACTAAGCATGAGGAGAGATGGGTGGCACAACCCTTTTTTTTTTTTTTTTTTTTGTTATCTTCCCCACCCCACAGCATCCCGGGCTACCTGCACCAAGCAGGAGCTGGGCATCCAGGCACCCAGCATGTCCCCAGCCCAATATTCAACGTGGTCGGGAGCTCTCAGGAAGAGCAGCTCTTTCATTCCTCATCCCTCCTCCTGCACCTCCCTGCAACACACGGTATTTATGTGCTGACTGCAGAGCAGCAAGCAACGCGTCCTCTTGCATCTGGGCTGCAGCATGTGGGCTTGGCCTTGGCAGTGTCTGCTAGAGCTCATCCTTGGCTCGTGTGCTAAAATTAAGTGCCTCCAGAGCAGGAGGAGCACGGTCCCAGACCCCTGGAGAAAGAAGGCACGCGGTATTTATGCAGCGAGATCGTTTTGCTCGCAGCACGCACTTTCATTACGCTGGCTCCCCGCTCTCCCAGCTATCTTTCAAAGCACCACACCACAACCAAAAACCAGCTGACAGGAGAGAATTGAAGTCATTCCCTTCTCCTCAGCCACCAAGTCCTGCAGGGGCAAGACACTACCAACAATACGTGCAGTGCCAGGGGCCCCAGGTGGACAACCACTCACTGGAGCCACCATCCTTCGTTGACTGATGCAAGGGCTAATGAAGATGAAACTCTGCTATGGACAACTCTCAGCTGGAGAACTTTGATGCAAAATATCCCCAGTGATGCTCTTCTGAAGAGCAGGGCAAGGTGGAGGATAGAGCATGGGGCTGGGTATCAGGCAACACAGTGTCCATAGTAAGCTCCAACCCCAACGTGCTGAGCGACCCCAAGGCACACAAGTCCTTCTTCATGCTTTGTTTTCATCTCTGGTCCTGCTTTTGTCTTGCTGTTTCAACAGTGTCTAACGTGGCTGGGTCCCCGTCTCAGTTAAACCTTGTAGACACTACTACAATACAAATAATAATTGAGGTTTTGGAATACAGTGGTGGCGTGGCAGGCCTTCCTCAGGCCTTCGCCCAGGGAGCCAGTGTTAAGAAACCTCTACTTATCTTCAATGCTTTGGCTACGCACAAACTGGGTTACGCTCAGATTTTTGTGGCTGCTGAAATCCGTGCTTGTTTGCTTGGTCACTCGTTTGGGAAATTTTTGGGAAGGTGGTTCTTTGAAGTGGCTCGGATGGTAGGAGTGTCCAAAGCTGTCCCAGGGGAGGCAGATTATAGGGCAGAGAGCAGGCGAGGTGGTCAGGCATCAATGATAAACACAGACTTGCCACTTTGCTCTTGACATTGTCCACTTTGTGCTCCTTCTCCCTCCACCCCAAATCTGCAGCCAGGCAATCATGAGGAAAACCCTACCACTGTACATACAGCACGTATGTTCCTGCCTAACTTGGTGTGTTAACACAAATAGTTGACCCTTGCTTGCACAAAAGCCAGCAGACTCCATGAGGCAATCAGCAGGGTCCCACAACTTGTGCTGTGTGTTTTTGGAGCCCATGGGCTGCACGGTCACCGAGCGTGGCTGACCATCAACCTGAGACCTTCTTCCTCTCTGCTAGCTGGGAAGAAGTCTCTGACAGGACCTGGAGCTTGGGTGCCAAGGCACTAAGCTACTCATGCAATGTTCACCACTGCTCAGGTGGTGCAAGAGGGGCAAGGTCCTCCAAAGCAAGTCACCCTTGCGCTGTCTCACACTCTTCCTCTACACCATTAGGTCAAGTGTTCAGGCACAAGTTGGCACACAACAAGATCTACTCCTTGCCTCCTCTGAAGCAAAAATCTCTCTTCTTCAGGCCATCTCCAGCTTTGGATGTGTCCCTGGTGATGATGGACACATCCAGAGCAGCTTCCATGCCTCTCTTAGGAGCCCTCTGTTCTCTGTCTTCTCACAGCCCTGACTCACCCCACAAGCATCAGGCTCCAGAGGTGCCCAAGAGCTACATGCCAGATGTCCAGCTTGGCCAGCTGAGGGGTAAGGAAGTCCCCATGGGGATGCAAAGGCTGGCAGATACTCTCCACCATGCCATTAAGTCACGCCAGGTGCTCCTGAAAAATCCCACCCAGCACGTTTCTGAAAACATCTCCTGACACCATGACTCGAACCCACCCCTTCAACCTGACAGTGCTTGGGTTTGTTCAACAAGCAGCTTTCGGTGAGGGGGAAAAAAAACAACAAATAAATCGCATTCACCATCAGCTTAGATTCAGGGGGGCCAAAGGAATCGCTCAGGGACAGCAGCGGGCTCTGAAGAAGTGGGGCCAGCTCGTCCCTTTTACCACCCACGGCCAAGGAACGTGCAAGCAAGCACCACCTTCCTGCCCCAGAGGGGACTGCCATCCAGCAGAGGGCTGGAGCCACGAGAAGGCTCCACGTCAGCTACAGCCCAGGGAGCAACTTGGGACAGAAGGCGCTAGATGAAGTAAATTATTATTCAGCATCCAGAACGCCATTGGCTTCCAAATAATTGTCTATTTGTGTGCGTGCATGCACAAGAATCCTCGCTCCGTGGTCTCTGCCAGCATATTCCCAGTACTGCCACTCTCCGGGGACAAGGCCCATACTTGTATTCAATCTTGGTGTTGGATCTCAAACACTAAACTTTCAGATTTTGTTTTAAAAAACATTTTCTCTGGCAACCGGGCTGTTAATGGATTTGATGTTTTTGCTCTTGCCTCCTACCTACCTTTAAAAGCTTGGCACCAGAGGGCTTCTTTGAAGATAAGGCCAAATTTGCAATTTAAGGGGTGGAACTTCATAAAGCTAGACACGGAGGGATGGAGAGGAGGAGGGAAAGAGAGGGAAAAAAAAAAAACAAAAAACAGGAGCCACTTTGCTTGTCGAGATACACACTGTACAGTAGTACATAAGACTACAATGGCCTCTCTGTACCACCGCTGGCTGCAGCCATAAATTTGCTGCAGCTGCAGGGCTGCTACCTACGCTAGGCTCCTCACGGGTCCTGCTCAACGAGCGGCTCCCCTCCAGCAGGACAGCCAGCCTGCCCCCAGAGCAAAACCAGAGCCCACATCCACCCAGCATGCACGGGTGGACGTCCCCTGAGGTGACCGCAGCAGCTGAAACCCACGGCGGTCCTAATCCGAGAGGGTTTTTGTGGCAGCCAGCAAAGCCACGGCCTCTGCGGATCTCCAGCAGCCCTACCCTCGGCACCACAAGGAGGCAGGGAAGCGCCGCTCTCAGGTTGTGCAGGTGGAGAACTGAGGAAACTTGCCCTAAGCCAGGGGGGAATCGGGATGCAAAGAACCAAAGCCAGCTCTCCTGCCCTAAAAGGCTGGCATCACTGAGCCAGGTAGCTGCTCTTCCTCAAAGTACCACAATAAGTGAGAGTGACATTACCAGGGGAAGCTGCTTTTTGCATATAAATGGTATATTTCAGGCCAGTGCACCCACATTTGAGGTTTATTTCTCAAACACTACCTCAGTAGGTTTGCATCCACACAAGCTTTCTTTACCACACCAAGCCCAACATTGAGCTCTGCCTCACCTGTCCTTTGTTAGTTAGGCAATAAAACAAAAAGCAACCTCCCTGGGATACCTGAAAGCTGCCAACGCAACTCTGACAGGGACCTTCACACCCTTTTTCTCTCCACTTGTAGGATTTAAGGAGCAGAAGAGCCCGATGCACAGCCTTTAGACACAGAAGCTTGTTCAGACTCGCTGGCATGGCAGGCAGCGAACCCATCCTTGCACTTGGCAGGGCTGTAGGGCCACAGCTCTGCACAAGTGCAGGACTTGCTGGCTAATCCCTTTTCCAGCGCAGACCTTGCAGAGCAAAAATGGCATCGCCATCGCAGGGCTTGGGGTGAAAGACTCGCTCCCTCTGCCAGGAGCAGGAGCTCACAGAAGGTGCCCGCTTTCCAAGCCACCATCTGGCTCTCACAGACACACACCATGGCCCCAAACCTCTTGTGATCCCCACGGCAGCAGGTTTTCATAGCAGCAACACGCTGCTGCGTGGTTTGGATGATGCCCAGCCAGCCTCCGACCCACTGCACGGGCACAAGGTGCAGTCCCCAGCCCCACGTCCGAGGGGAGCTCGGGGAAGGTTTTGGCCACAGGGCTGCAGCATCCCCGGAGCAGCCGAGCTGAAAGGGAGGGTAAAATTTGGCTCTCACCTCTGCGCTGGCATGCTGCCCACAAAGAGGGCGAAGAAGCTCGAGCACGTCCCACACGCTCCCCGAAGCACATTTTCCTCCATCGGTCCCAGCAGAGCCAAAATAAATTGGCACTGGCTCCTGCTCAAGCCCTCCTGTAAGGCACAAGAGCAGCCCGAGAGCCCCTCTCAGCCACTGAGCCTCCTCTGCGCCAGGTGCTCTGCTAACAACTCCATCAGGCACAGCTGAGCCCCTCAGCCTGCTCGTCCTTTTGCAGGGAAGAAAAGGGGCCCTTTGAATAAAAGGAGCATGCAGGCTCCTCAGGGCAGGGATCTGTCGTTCCCTGTTTATGTACAAAACCCCGCACTGCCCGCGGCAGCTTCAGCACCGCAGGCTTTTCCCCTACAACAAACAACTCTCCGAGCTCCTCCGCTTCCACCGTGCTCCAGCCCCTTTTGTCTCTGCTGTGCTGCTGGAGCCCACGCTCCTGTGGAGAGCAGATTTGAAGGAGCCTTGCGCGCAAATGTGCGTGCAAAGCAAATTTTGGAGGCTTCCCATCCTGCGAGCGCTGCGCTCAGCCAAGGAAGCAGCGGGAACAATGCCGTGGGATTCAGGGCCAAGAAGGACTGAACCAGGCACCAGGAAATCAGGAAAGATGTTTGCGATGCATTTGGTCGAACAGTTGTTCAAAAATACATTTAGGAGAAAAAAAAAAAAAATGGAAGCCGGTCTTCTCCGGGACCTGCAATCCCTTTATTCATTACCCTGCAAATTGTCCTTGTGGCCTAGGAGCTGGAATACTTAACAACCTTTTAAGCTGAGCCTTGACCACAGGAGCACCAAAGTACACAGCAGCAGGTTTTTCCCTCAGGATGTTTTCAGTCTAACCAGAAACAGGAAGTCTCCGAAGGTTTTGCAAGAGAGCTTCTGCGTTGTGGGATACCCCATCCCAGCAGCAGACTTTGCAGGGCAGAGCTCCTAGCCTGGGAGGCTATGGTTTAAACCAAGAGATTTGCAATCCCTGGTCCACAAGACGCAAGCAGTAACACATCAAAATACCCTTGCACGTCAAAGAAGTCCAAGGGAATTGCTCCTCATACATCTGAGACACGGTTTCAGGCACTAAAATGACCAGCTGACCATTATTTGTTGCCCAAGAAACTCGTGTTAACCCAGAGTTACTCTGGCCTACTGCTGCTGGGACTTTCTGAGGGCTGAGTGATTGAGACTTACCAACCTGGTAGGTAAGGGGCCCTTTGGGAGATGGCCTGTCTCCACCTGGGCGCAGGGAAAGGTTTTGGAGGTGCAGAGGAGCATGGCCAAGCTCGTGTCACCTGGTGTGTCTGAGCTCTGCCCTGAGACACGAGGGACACTGCTCTTGATGGCAATTTGGGTGGCAACTCATCCCACCTGCACAGGGTTCAGCCCCGTTTCCTGCAGGGGCAAACTGAGGCACGGAGCTATGAAGGAAATTGTTTAAGCTCATGCAACGCATGTGCATTGGTCACAGTCCTGACAGCTCAACATCCAAACCTCTGTGGCCACCTGAAGATTGTCTTTCCTCCCCTGTCACTCATACCTTGCCTGGTATTTTAGTCAAGCATGGTCATCCAGTAAGGAAGGAGAGAAACAACAAAAAATCAGGTCTGCTTTAAACAGATTAGTTTTCTTAACTGAGGGAAGGAAGTGTCCCCTCAGCATCTCTGGAGAGAGTGGGGACAGAGCAGGCTGCTCGCTTCCCAGCCCCACCTGCACTGGGCAATAATTCACCTGTCCTCTAAAAGAGCAAACCTCCAAACTGAGAGTCTCACACCTGACTGGCTGGGAAGGCCTCTGCAAACAGCAGGCACCCAGCTTCACTTTGCAGTGATGAAGAGCCTCTCGTCCTTTACTTACTGGGGATATTGTAGCCCCTACAGGGCTACAAAGCATCCATAAGACTCACATGCCAGTTTGTAGCACATATATTCACCTGTAGAAGTTCTCCTTTGCACCAAGCAGAGAAGAGATGTTTGTGGTGTCAGCTGGGATATCTCTCAAAGAAAGGTGTCATGGGTGTGCATGTGTATGCATGAGAGAGAGGAGAAACTGAACTTACTTTCCAAATCTCCACAGGACCCTTGTGCACTCTTCAGATGAACCTGCCCCATTTTCCCCAGTGGGGAGGACTGCTCCCTACCTGACTCCAACCCTCACAGCAAACACCTCTTGTCTGTGTTGGAGTGTGGGATGAGTCTCTGTAATTGTAGCTGGGAGGGGGTGGGAGGGTTTAAAAAAGTACATAGCACAAAACTCCATTTATTTCTTGTCAGAGAATATCACTCACTCAGCAGGGAGCTCACAGCTCTCCCTAATTGTCCTATTTACTTTAGAAGGTCCCAAGATGACTCCCATTAGCGAGGGAAGTTATTTCACCTTCATTTCTTTAGGTCACTTAAATAAACAGAACAAATCTTCACTGCAAACCCGTGAAATGTTTCTGCTGAAGTCCTTGCCAGAGCCATAAACCTCAATATCCAACCCACTGAAAAAACCACGTGCATGTATGTATTTATGCATATATATGTAGGAGCCCTCCTTCAAACGTAGGCACACTGAGGCAGTTCAAAACAAGAAAACAAAGTTAAAGCCCTACTCGCAAAAGCACCCACATTCTTCTAATATTTTCCATGATAGTTTTTTAGCCCATGGGAAAATAAACTTTAATGGCAGATTGTGAATTAACGTACCAAAAAGATACCATGGTAGGAATATAGAAATTAGAACTGGACACCAAGGAAATCAAACAATTTAAGACACGCCTGGAATTACGGGCGGGCACACAGTGTGTGTGGAAGCCTGTTATCCCACTTGCATAATGCTGCAGAGAGGTCAAGAGAGTTTCTTTAAAACAAACAAGGACAAAAAAAACCTTTAATGGACCTGAACTGCCTTTCCCACAATGCCAGTGAAATCACACTCGGGGTGCCAGAATTAGCCGAGGAAGCGCTCAAAGACACCAGATTTCTATTAAATACCTTTTGCCAGCTGGAGGTATTGGGAAAAGTCCCTTGTTACTTTTCAAAGTAATTATTAGCATATGCAGAGCACTGGGAAAAGTCTCATTTGGACACGGCTACAAATGCTGCATCCCGCTTTGTCCCCAGCACATTTGCTAGTTGCAGCCACCACCGAGACCTGCCAAAGCTCCAGCACCAGCAGCAAGGCACACACGCACGACTCCTCCAGCATCCCGCCGCAGAGCAGAAAGTCACTTCCCCCAACCCAAATCGCTCCTCGTCCTTGCACCAGCGATAAAAATCTACCGTTGCACAAGAGAAGGACTGAAATTTTGCTCACGGATTACCCACCCACGCTCGTCTTTGCAGGAGCAGCCCCTTCACACAGCACAAACCAAAGTGTATTTGGTTGTGTTTGCAGGGGCTGCGACTTGCCTGCAAACTCCCATCTGCTTTTGACAAGAGCTGGAGCAACAGGAGACGAAAACATTTTTTTTTTTTTTTTTTCGCACAGCTTTTCCCTCTCCCTCTCTCCACCGCACTCCTCGGCCAGCCGGTGGCGGGGACAGGGAGATGTCGTGGACCAAGCTTTAGGGGAAGTTTTAAGCAAAGCGCTGGAGCACTGCAGCATGGATGTGCTCCGGGCCCTCCATTAACACTGCCTGGCCGAGGAGGAAGGGCTGGGGGAGGCTGACCCGCTCCCCAAATCCCACCTGCCCCAGCACAAACCCAAACCCCGCGCAGGCTGGGATCGGCGGGACATCGCTCTTCTCTTGTCACCTCCTTTACGCGCCCGCTGACCCCTTCCCAGCATCCCGACGGCAACTTCCCCAACTCCGGCACAAAGCCGGGGGGCTGAGGAGGGGGAAAGCCCCTCGCCCCTTTGGCTGGATGCCCCCCTGGCCCGCTCCCCTCCGCTTCACTCACCGGGGGCTCCGGCCCAGCAGGCGGGGGGAACGCGACCGTGCCCGAAATTGAGCGAAGCAACAAAGAGGCTTAACTCCAGGAGCTGGCAACTTCCAGGCCGGATCTGCGGGGAATTCAGCACACACACACAGAGAAAAGAAAAATAGTAATAATAAAAAGAGGAAAAAAAAAAAAAGAGAGAGAGAGAGAAAGGAAAAAAAGCCTGTTTTGGGGGGAAGAAGGGAGGGGAAGGTGGGGGCCCTTGACTTGGGGGTTGCCGGCGGTGTTTTGCGGCTGGTTATATGTGGAGCTGAGGCACGGCGGGGAGAGCAGCGCGGGTGGAGGAGGAGGAGGAGGAGGAGGAGGAGAAGGAGGAGGAGGAGGAGGGAAGGGGAGCGAGGACGCGGGGAGCCAGACCCTCCATACGGGAGACGGCTTTTGGATGACTGAACTCCCAAACAATTCCCTGCTCCGGCTACTCCTGCCCCAGCGCCTCTCCCTCCTCCCCTCCCCCTGAGGAGGAGGAGGGATGAAGAGGAGGAGCCAGAGGAGGGAGAAAACACAAAATTCAACTCCCTTCCCCAAAAAGCAAGGCAGCGGCCGCCTGTTCACCCCTCCACACACACACCCCCAGCAATAACAATAACCAGCATCATCTGGCCACTGCCTACCCCGAAGGGAGGCCGCCAGCACCCACGGGGCTGCTGCCCGCCCGGCCGCCGCACTCCCCCCGGCAGGCGGAAGCGGGAAAGTTGGGCCGAAAAGTTTGGCCTGACAAGGAGGGAGGCCGCCGTGGCGGCTGGGGCAACAACGGGGTGGCCAGCGGGATGGTGGCGGCAGGGCCATGGCTCCTCCGGGCCCGGAGGGGAGATGGCCGCCAGAGCTCACCACACGGAGCGGCTGCCTCAGCATGGGGTCGGGAGGGACGGGCAGTGCCACCGTGGGCATCACGCTGGGAAAGTTGTGTGGAAGTTTCGCCAAGCACCTGTTGAAATTCAAGGGGTCAGACAGCTTTCCTATGGGTCTGCCAGCTCAGCAGTAGGCACCCGCCGGAGGTACCTACGAGCATCCATGCCCCGGCATGCCCTGACCTGCAGCCTCACAAGCCGGGCAGCTTCTTCAGCCATCCCTGCTCTTTCTGGCAAACCTGCCAACACCGAGCCATGCCAGGTTTCTGTGTTATGCTCAGCTCTGCGTGTTGCATGTCTGCAGGAGAGTTAGATCCTTCCTCCAGGCTCTGGTGATGGCTTGCAGGGTGCGACTGGGCAAGTCCCTGTTGACACTGCGTGCCTCAGTTTCCCCAGTTGTGCGAATGGAGTTCAAACATCTCCATTGCTGCCTCACAGACCAGTTTCCTCCACAAATTAACCCTCAAATACAGCTTCTCTGAAGGGGATGTGGAGAAAAGTGAGACAAGAAGAAGACTTTTTCTTCCAACCATCCCCCCTGGCAGGTGCTAACCCTTGGGGAAATCATTTCAGGCACAAATCTTCAAAAAAGGCAAAGACACCAGTCCCTGGGATTAAACCAAACCAGCTCCTGCTCGCTGCCTCCCTCCACTCCAAAGGATGTATATGTGCCCAACAACACACAAGCTAGTAAAATTACCCCAGAGGTGCTGGGAAATCCTTTAAAAGTCCTGCAATAAAGACAAGTTTGAAACAAATCTGCTGCCACTGCAAGGTCAGACTAGGACTGTTTACGAACTATGAACAGGTTTCTCACACCTTTGCCATGCACAGGGCATAGATGATACACGTGATACAGTTTTTAAATCTGATTTTTCTTGTTGATGTTGTTTCTGCTTGGTTTTGAGTTTTGAGTTTCCTTGTTTTATGATGGGGTACTGAAAATTTCAAAACTCATTCGTCTGCGGGGTTTCTGGATTTCCAAGGAAATATGTGCTGATGGCTCCTCGACTTGTACATGAATGGGCAGGCTTACCAAGTTGAACACAAACTTCCTTCCTCCCCAGCATTAACTTTGCTGTCCAATTATCTTTTAAAGATCTGTTTCCCAGAGTCCAAGCTTTTTCTTTTCATTGCCCAGCAACACAGCCCTTAGGTGCTAAATCCATATGTAGACACCTCACTAAGTGGGCTAATTTTTACAAGTGCTGAGACCTCTAGCACCTGCCTTATCTGAAAAGCAGCGGTTTCCTAATTTAGAGCAGTCGTAAACTGTCCTAAATTAAAACAGGAATTGAATTAGCCCTGACGAGTTTTAGGCTTACAGAGGTGGGAAGAAAGAGGTGAGGGAGAAGAATTAAAGCTACCCTGTGCAAAGAAGTGCCCTGGGGCTTGTTTCGTGCTAGGAAAAAAAAAAAAAAAAAGGCCAGGATTGCAGCCCCACAGGATTGCATTCCCTGTTTATCCACAGGGAGCAGGAAACGTGGGGTGCAGCAGCACCCTTCATTTACTATTCTTCCCACATCACTCTATGAAATGCCTTGGGGATGAAGTAGGAAGCTGGTTCATGCAGCCATGCCCCCTGTGCACCCACAGACAAGTTCACCGGCTCTAGGCTGGCACCCCTTTACTAAAAAACCACCCACCAGAACTGCCCTCAGGTTGTCATTGACCTGGCTGAAGTTCAAAGCAGCGAGAAAGCCAAAAACCCCTCCTTTAGCCCCATTCTGTAGGGTTTCAGGAAGCTTTTACCGTGGGCAAGCTGCGGCTGGGGGGGACCTGTCCCCCTCGGGAGGTGCCGGAGCATCCCGATCCTTGGCCCCAGCCCTCTGCGATCCCAGGCAAAATTCCCACTGCTGCTGCTGTCGGATGCAAAGGCTCCTCCTCGGGGCCGCAGGAGCTCCAGCTGTTTGACATTGTGCGGAGCAAGGCGGGGGGCACCGAGGGACTCCGCATGAAAGGGCGAGCTCAAAGGAAACCGGACCCTGGCATGTCGGCACGATACGCAGTGGGTAACAGGCTCAGTTAAATTTGCTCATTCAGCCAGCTAAGAGGGAGAGTTTTCTCATCCGCCCTGCTATGTTTAATTCATCCACACATGCCTCCCAATTATGGACGGAGCAATAAACAGACGGGGATGCTGGGGGTGGGGGAGAGACGGGCAGCCCCCAGCCCCCAAACCTGGGCTCCCCAAAAAACAGTGACCTGCACACTGCTGTCCTGGCTGTTTTCCTGGGGGGTCCATCAGCACTACTAACTCTGACTCTATGTAAATTTTAGCCCAGATTTGTGCCTCTCTCTTTTCAGAAATACACATTGCAGGAGGTATGTGCACAGAGTGATGCTTCCTGGTGTCCATGCCCAGCCTTTGAGTCAAGTGAAACTCCAGCAAAAATCCACGCAGCATTCCTGCCTCCATCGAGGCTCCTGGACTTGCCCCCAGGTCTTTCTGTTCCCACAGGAGGCATGGGGCCATGGAGCCAAAGGCAAGGTGCAGAAAGCCCTCTTCAAAGCCATGTGGCTGCCTTGTAGGGAATTCATGGTGAGTCTGATGAGAGAAGAGAAGAAAGTGGCAAGGATGCATCTCCAGGAGCTGACCAGTCTGAGGGCAGCAGCCTCCAACCCAAGTGGGGAAGCGAATGGGAAGCCCCTGGTTCAAAGGGGTTTCAGCATGAGTTTTGCTTTGTTTACCCTCTTGTAAAGCTATTTGTTACTTCGATAATCCATAGGAAATGGGATCATTTCTCTCCCGGCTTGTCAAATTAAATAAACAAATAAAACCTTGTTTGGCTGGTGAACAGCTTAGAAAGGAAAGTGTATTTGTACAGGGATTCAGGATCTAAGCATCTTGCAGGGGCAGAAGATTAAGAAAGTAATCAGAGAAAGAAAGAAGGAAGCGATTCAGTCATCAAAACTCAAGAGAGCCAAATTAAAGAGGGGGGGTGGGACGGGATGACAAGAGATAGGGCCTGGCTATATTAGGAAATCTGTGCTGGAGTAAACTCAACCAGCCTGAGGTCAGTTTAGTTTCACCACTAGGACCTAGAGTCAGGGACTTAGACTTGCTTGTGAGAAGCTCGCCCTGAAGTTGGACAGAGATGTCCCACTTTGGCTGAGATGTTATTTCAGAATACGGGTGTGGTGTAACTCTTGTAACCTGAGGGGTAAACTGGTGGTAGATCTGCCTGGTTTCGGGTAGGGGCTGGCAACAGGGTGGTTTTATCGGTACAGTCCCTATTTCAGACACAGTAAAACCAGCATATAAGAAAGATTCCCCCAGAAACGTGTCATTCTCCTTTTGCACAGTGAAAGTTATATTGGTATAAAATGTGTTACATGTAGGTATAGCTGTGCCTACACTCCGGGTGTTGCATTATATGCATAAGGGGGACTTTCTAAAGAAGTATCGTTCTGTTAGTGGCAGGCTCATTGATACAAAATATTTGGACTCCGGGGCTTCCAGGTCTATGAGATGGTCAAGTTCATGTTCATTTGTCTCCTTGTCTTAAAAAGTTCAGGAATCTACAGTTGGAGAGATTGTCTGGTGTTTGGGGAGTGCTTTATAATGCCACTAAGCATTTTAGGTGGGGGACAGGGTCTTTAAGCAAAGCCTTTGTTAATTGGAAATAATCCAATGCAAAAGGCAAAACCTTTCGCTTGAGTAAGGAGCTCAAACACCCTAAGTAAACAGCCTTTTTTCCCCCTGAGATCCTGCTTTCCAATGCAGGATCGTGCCAATACAGCCACGTTTATGATCATGACCACAGAGCAGTGTGGGAAGTCCTGAGCATGGACACAGGAGCACCACGAACCTGGCGTGTGCAGAAAGAGCTCGTGCTGATTCTTCAACACCTGCCCTCCTGCATGTGGCTTCATCGCCAAAATCCACCTCAGAGTTATAAGCCTGATGGGACAGAACATAAAATCAAGACCGTGCATTTCCTCTTTTGCTGGGACAGTGATGCAAAAAAGCATTTTCTTCTCATGCTAGATGAACCACTTTTTTTTTCTCTGTGGAGATGCTGCGTGGAAATCTGGTGCTACCATATAGTCAATAGGAGTCTTATTCCCATCACTACAGGGTTTAGGATTTCACACTTTTTACTGATTCCCTTAATCTGAAGTAAGTCTTTTGGGGTTTACAGACATCAACAGCCAAGATAGGGAGGCATCCTAAAGGTGTTCTGGGTTAATGCTGAAGGCTGAAAAGACCCCTTTAGCTGGGGTGCAGTCCCCGAGTAATTACACTGATGATAAATAGCTACCTGTCATGTCTATCAGCAAGGGAGCTTACATTTTAAGGCATGCAGATCTCCTTTACATCACATTCTCTCTTTGTGGCAGTCGGTCTATTCACCTATTATTTACCCGTAATCTCTCCTCCTCCACCGCTTCCCCACACACCTGTTGCCTTGCCTTCCTTCTTTTTCATCACCTGTGCCTTGTTCTGCCCCTTGGAAGAGCCCTCCAAAAAGTCCTCATCCCCACCAGCCCCCCGTCTGTCCCCGTGCCCCCACCCTGCCATCACCTGCATCCCCAGCGTGAAATCCGTCCGGATTGACCCTGCACGGAGAACTTTTGAGCCAGGTCAGGCTCGCTAGGGCATGCAGTGCTGATAAAAGGCAGCTCTGATGGGCTCTGTCAGGGATCCCGGAGAAACAGCCTGGAAAAAAATCTGTGAGCCCACGGCCCAGCCTGGAGACGACAAGGCATGTGGGGAAGCACCCATGGTGCAGGTGGGTCCTACTCAGCCAGCCCCTAGTCCTTCCTGAGGACAACTCCCCTCTCCTGGAGGTCCCCCTGGCCAGGGGAGGTTCCTCACCTCCCAAGGAACATCAGAGGTGCCACCCTTCATAAGCCGACCTTGTGCAGCCGTGTCCCTGCAGCTAGGCAAACCTGGGGAGCCCGCAAGAGACTGCCCTAGGAGAGGGGTGCTCCCTGGTGTGCTCTTGTCCAACTCAGACAGAGGCATCTCCTAAAATATCATTGTGGTACCGAGCTGCCTTTCTATCTTTGTTCATTATTCCTGGAGCGACCCTTTCATATCACCCTCAGCAATATCCCAGCCCTCTGGTGTTTAGACTTGCAGCCCCTGACTTCTGAACTGCTTTAAGTGCCTCTCCTTTGGGTTAGGCTGGCTATGCATTGCCTGCCTACATTACTCCTTTAACGCTCTCCCCTCCAAAATGCTACTTTTGTCTCGGAAACCGAAGGCTGACACCCCACTGCAATCTGCGGACCGTGTAAAAGAAAGCTGCTCTTACAGCTCCGTGCCTCTCTGCGCGTCTGCCCGGTTTTGTCCTCTCATTAGGCTGTGCACACACACACTCCTGTTGCATGTTAAAGAGCAGGATAGCAAAGCACCTCCCAGGCATTTCTTTGTAACTTTAGAAACCAGGTCCCCCTTTAGAAAAGAGAAGCACGGCTGATAGCAAGGCCGCGGTGCTCAGGGGTATACGGTTTCTGAGGACAAGGGTTAGATGGACTTTAAAAGGTTATACAGCTTAGTGTTTCTGAGCCTTTTTTAATCCAGAGAACAAACTAACCTTTGGGGGAAGAAAAAAAAATAATAAAAAATCCACAGATTCTTTCACAGAGTGATACCACACAGCAGCCAGCATGCGCTGCCAAAGAAAGATCAGCCAAAGCTTTGAAATTCTGCTTTTTTTTTTTTTTTTTCATTTCTCCCAGCTGCTTTTATTTGCCGCTGTTTCATTTGGCTGCATGTGTTAGATGTTGCACGAGGCGTGAGGGTACGGGGGGAGGACTCGGAGGAGGATGCTGTGGCCCAGTTGTGGACCACCTCCTGAAGCCCTGCGAGCCATCGGTGCTCCCAACACCCTTGCGTAGCCTGCCAGGCAGCACCAAGGCCAAGATCCATGCAATCCCCTCCTGCCTGCCACAGACCATGCCTGCAGGCTCCTTGTGGAAGGCAGAAAAGGGGCGCAATCCCTTCCATACAGCTCATGTTTTTGGTGGTATAGGAACAGCTCACTTCGTTACTTCTGGGCCTACTTGGGCCTGCTGTTTTGGACCACCCCAGCTTAGTGCTCACAGCCCTTTGGTCCTGTTTGTTGGTCAGGCAAATAGTCTGAGTTTGGGCCCAGTTCTCCCTCAGCTACCTGGGTGTAGGAGCCCCCAAATTCCCAGTGGTGTGGAGGCAATGTAACGCGAGAAGTGTGTGAGGCCCTTTCTTCTGGCCTCCTCTCGTAAATCACCTCCTGCAGCAGCACCTGAAGTCATTTTGGCGAGACCAAAGCACGCATCAAGAAGCTTTTGTAGGGAGCCTGGGCAGATCAAATGCTCTCCGAAGGTTTGCTGTACCATGCAGGCCTGCAGACCATGTGGCTGGGGTCGCTGAGCACTCGTGGAGTGAGGGCATAAAGCCACCAGGAAAATCCACATTTCTTCTGCTCATTGCGCTGACCAAGCAGAGTGACCCCAGCTGAGCGATCAAGCATAATCTCCTTCCCCTTTCCTCTCATTAGAATATAGGGTCAGTTTGCTCGAGAGGTTTCAAGTTATACCAGCTTTCTGGTAGTGAAACTTTCCCATGAGACTGAAGTGCAGGGCAGCTTGCTTTTTTTTTGTGGCTTTTCCTACAGTGTCCCTTGCGTGAGCTGCAAGGACAGGGAATTCCCCTCCCACCAGAGCAGCTTGTGCAGCTCCTTGCCTGTCTCTCTTGGTGGGAGAGACATAACAGGAGATCCTACAGCCTGCTTGTGAGGGGTGAGGGATGTACCAGTCCCAGTTAGACCATGATACTGAGTGATAACCGAATTGCCTCGTGTGGTTGTGCTATGGTGCTCACCGCCTCATCCCTTACCTGCTTCTGCTGCCTCATCCTCCCATCCCGTCCTTGTCGAGGTCTCTCCATGTGCCATCACTGAGGATCTTCGTGTGTGGGGTCAAGGCATGTCTCCAAAACATGTAAAATGAGGCTGTGCCACATTAGAGATTCTTATACCCAAAGAAGATAGAGCAAAATACAGCCCTGAAGACCCCAGCGTGACCCGATGCTGCTGCCTCTCAGGCACGTTTCTTGGGTGTGTGGGGGATGTCAGATTTTCTCATTTAGTGCCAAATTCTTCCTCCTAGAGTGCATCCAAACTAAAAACCAGGCCCCCAGACCCTGCCCCCTTCTGAAGGCCTGCTCGCTGCTGCTCAGAGGACAACAACCTCTCCATGGTCAAGAGGCTGGACTTCCTGTAGGGAAGCACGACATCAGTATCAAACACTGCACAGCTCGGCCGGTTTTGTTCGTGCTACCACCATTACCATCGCCACAAAATTAATATATCTCTACCCAAGAAATATTTGCGTAAAACACATTTTTTTTAAACAACCCTACAAAGGGTTAATGTATTTGGGGAAAACCCTGGGGCCACCTTGCCATCTGGCCCATCTGCCCTGTGTCCTGTGACCTGGGATTTCCTCAGGACCCTGAAGGAGCCGAATTTCCTCCTTGAACTTCAGTGGGAATTGGTGGTGGTGGGGGTCTCCCCTCCCTTAAAAGCTCAGACAAGCACTGCTCAGGCATCTCTCTCTTCTGTTTGTCACTCTTTGCCCTGTTTGTTTATTTTTTGCACTTCTCACAGCCCGGACAAGGCAAACAGGCTAGTCTATTGTTGGTGTGCATCTCTTTCACTGTAAGCTTTGTTTATGTCTTAGCACAGTGATGCAATATTTGGGTTGAACGCTTCAAGGGGAAATGTTTATAGAACTAAAAAAATATTTCCATTTGATTTGTTTATAGGAAGTTTTTTCTTGTGGTCTTTGGTTTTGAAAAGGCCTTTGCATGTTTTCTTTTCTGCCCCCCCCTCAGCGCTCCCCCTTCGCAGATTTGAAGTTTGGAGCCAAATTCAGCCATGATAACACCGTGACTGACTCATTAGGTATTTCCACCACAGCTCAGCACTGTGGCGTTGGAGTATCTTCCTCCTGGCACCCCAGCTCTTCTCAGCACTGTCATCCTCCCCTGCACCAGCTTCTTCAAGCCTGTGTGTGGGGTTGAGGGGCTCCAGCCCTGGACCCCCACGACCGCCCCTTGCTCCTGAATTGCCCCTGCCTCGGGCCATCCCTCAGGAAGGGCGAGCTGCACCCCGGGGAAGAGCTGGAAGAGTTAAACGGGAACGGTACTGGGAAGGGAAAACAAAAGAGTAATAGGAAAGGCATCTTCGTGTGACCAAGGGCTTAACCGAAACCAGGCCTTCTCCCTCCATCCCAGCCGGGAAAACAAGGGAATATGTGCAGGCAGCCGCCGGCCGAGCGCGAGCATGCGTCCTCCTCCGCAGGCAGCAAGGCACGGCCGAGCGCATCCACTCCCCCTCGCTGCCCTCTGCATCCACTTGCCATACGTGTGTCTGCCAGCAGGAACAGGACAGAGAGCACCGGCTGTAACAACACGTCCCGGGCTGCTTGAACCAACAAATACCAGCCCTCCACATTTCCCCCACGCAGCCCCGCACCTATGTCACCACCGTTTCGGCCGGATGGCCCCCGAGCCCAGGTGCAGATGGCTTTCCATGAGCTCACCAACCAGCAGGGCTCCACAGACCATCGTTTGGCAACAGCCGGCATAGGAAAAATTACTCTGAGGGCTGTCTCCAGCTACTTCCAGCTGCTGCCTGTGCAGGAATAACATGAGATCACTGGCTCGGAGGACGCCTTGGCTTCCTCAGCCTCTGGCCATCAGCAGGTGGCCCTGGAAGTGGAAAACCTTGTGAGCTGTGGCACGGGGAGCTGGCGCCTGGGCACTGGGATCGCACCCAGATGTATAAATAAAACCCAGGCTCTCTTGCCTTGCAGGCTAGCAGGCTCTGCCACACGAGGAGAGGGCAATTGGTGTTTGTTTTCCCCCCAGTGTACACCATTTTAGAAAACAGCATGCCCTGTCTGGGAGCATGACGGCTACACCACAAGTAGGCTTGCCTTATCCCTTCAGATTAGGGCTGAGGCTGCCCGAGAGCCACAGACACTTGTGCATTTGTGCACCCCAAGCAAGCTGGTGAGGAGTGGGGCTGGCCTTTGTCTCTGCTGAGAGCATTACCAGAGGTTTCCTCAATGGTATGTATGAGGCTGGGTGAAGGCCAATGTATTTGTACAGGTGAGAATTGTATTATCTGTGGCTTCTTGGTCTACAACACACCTATGGGCCACCATAACCAATATATGCTGGTCTGTCTTGGCTCTCCTAGTGCAAGAGAGACACCGGAGCATCATGCTGTTAGGGGTTTTAGTACACTGAGAGCCAGACGGAATAGAGCACCACAGGAAAACAAGGACAAGGTAGACCAAAGTGTACTTACAGGTCCCATAACCACAAGCGTTGCTCTGGGACATCATTGGGAGTAACTGCACTCCCCGCTGATGGCGACTGCACATCTGCTTGTGTGCTGCTGTCAGATGCTGGATGGTGGTTCCTAAGAGGGGCAGAAATAGCTTATTTATTCTGTTTGGCATCTATATCCATTCCCTCTTATTTCTCACTTCTCCTCCCAACCCATAACCCCCTCCCCCAAAAGCCAAGCTAATGCCTTCCAGATGAGGTGCTAGAAGCTGTTAATTGCACCCGGATCCATCCTGATTTGTGCTTCAGTCAGCGAGGCACCTCGCTAATGGATCTGAGACTTGGCAGTGGGCCTGGGCCTGGCGTCAAAGGAAATAGATGAGAGGGAAAGAGAGAGCAGAGGGCTGGAGGGAGCGCGGGGAGACCCAGAAAGGAAAATGATCGCTCCTCCTCGCAGCAAGGGGCTGGCTGGTGATAAGGGCCTGCAGCCCTCCCTGTGGCAGAGGAGCATTGCCTTCTCCTGGTGGAAACCCAACACTGGCCCCGGGAGCTGCTCCCTGCTCTGGGGAAGGTTCGTGCTCATGGAGGCAGAGCTGCAGCACACCTGGGCCTCATGGGGCTGGAGATGCTGGAGCCCTGGGGATGAAGAGCTTCCTACCGACCACCAAACTTTAAGGGTTTCCTCTTCAGTGGCTTCTCAGGAGCCGCCTGAGGTGCAGGCTTGCTTCTGGACACGTGGGACAACACCAACCCAAGGTGATCACAAAGATGGGATGCTAAGGCTGAAAGCACTGGGACCTTTCTCCCTCAGTAACTCCTCAAAAGGATCAGCTTTGTCTGGATGGAGAATCTGAAGGCCCCAGTGCTGCAGCCCCCAGGATGTCCACTTCAGCATCACAGCCTGGGGCTGAGGAAAAGATTGTCACTAAGTGTTTGGGGGTTATCTTGAGGTTGTTTGGGAGTTTTCTTGGCAAGAAGCAGCCTCCTTTCTGTGTGCTGGAGGCCCCAGGAGACCACACAGTGGTTTCTCTCTGTCATGCGTTACCCCTCCAGCACTAAACCCAGTGTCTTCCCTAAAACATTTTATGAAAGGGAGTTTATTACACTCATTTTACTGGTGGAGAAGATGAGGGTCAGAAGCAAAGTAACTTTGCCTAAGGTCCCACGTGGAGTCTGGGCCCCATCTGGAAGGGGACTTGTGGTTCTCAGCCAGAGGCTACCTCCTCTGCTAGACCAAGCGCTGAAACCAGCAGCACCATGAAGTCGTCAGAGAGGGAAGTAAGGTTTAAAGGCTATACCAGATTTTAAAAAATGCCTACTCAATAGAGAAGATGGTTAAACCCATGCTGGTGATCTGGCTGCATGGGCATTTGGTCTTCACTGAAAAAAAAAAAAAAAAAAAGCAAGCAGGAAACACCCAGGTGGAAGGGAAGAGTTGAGCGGTCTGCAGCTACCAGGAGGGCCTGGGAGGTGTGGTGCAGCATCTGGTAATGAACTCGATAATCCTGGGAACGATGCTCCTGGTGGAGGAGATGTGCCAGGCCGAACGTGGAAACGGGACAACCAGAAGCAACCAACGGCAGTGGGAACCCAGTTGGTTGGAACCAGTAAGGAACCGTGCTGAATCCCCTTTGGCTGTGAGTCCCATTTTCATCAACTTTGCAATTCTTGGCAAAGATCTGAGGGAGTTTCCACTAGACTGTGATTCATTTGGTGAAATCTGATCTTGGCCAGCAGGGGAGGGAAGCAGACAGACAGACAGACTGACAGAGACACGGTGCAATATGAGCAGAGGCAAGGCTGTCAGGCCTCTGCAAAGGGGGCAGAAAGAGACCTGTTCTGCCCGATAGGGATCTCGGTGGGCAATCTGCTAGGGGAAGAGGTAAGGAAGTAGGAGAGCAAACTAATTACAGACATTGTGTGTGTTTGTATGTGTCTACAGACTGATTAGCTCATGTCTCCAAAGCATTTGGAGATGGAAACCAGTTAATTATCCTTATTAATTTTTCCCCTTTTGCGGTCCTGGTTATTTTTGGAGACCATTTTAAAGACAATGCACCACCCAGGTGCTGGCTGCCCCAAAGCCTGCTGGAATTCCCAACGTGTCTTTTCCTTCCCTCACACAAAGGACAAAACCCCTACGAGAATGATTCCTGCTTCTTGAAATGAGGACAAATCAAATAATGAAAAAAATAAAATAATAATGGCAGGGAAAAATGACGTCTCCCCACTGGCATGCCCACATGACATGATGTGTGTCTGCTTCTGTGCCTCTCAGGGGACAAAGACAAGGTGGCTGCCCGTTTCTGCACTTGCTGGTGCCCTGAGATACTGGCAGATGGGTACCCGAATACACCAAACACCTGGCTTTAAACTTCACCTGCCACCTATGAAAAAATAGGAAAAGTCTGGCTGTGGAGAAATTCCCATCCCTTTCCTTCACCTCCTTGCTGTGTCTTGCTGCCCTGGGCCCAGGTGCTGCCCGGACAGCCAGGTGGGAAGCCACAGTCCCAGATCCGGAGATCGAGACATTTTTTCAGTGCTATGCCAAGGCATTAAGCACTGGGAAACTAGACCATGCACACCACGTTACAATAAAAGGGATAGCTGAAGACTTCCAGACCATGACAGGTTTGATCTGGCTTGTTTATTTTTTGGCAGGAGGGACCGAGGGAGGCCAGGGCAGGGACCGAGCATGTGTTATATGTGCCAGAGAGAGCACGTCTCCTCCAAGTCAGCTGTCTTCTGTCTGCTTTCACATGTGGCTGTTCAGTCCCATTATGGTGCTGCGCTATGCCTGGTGGGCTGAGTGCAGGAACATCTGCACCAGGTCCATTGCAACGTGATTTATGAAGCCTCTCTGAGGTCCCATCTTTTCCTCCTCCTCCTCTTCCTTTCTGGGACTTGGGGAGTTGGTAGTTTTTGGGGTTGTGTTTTTTTTTTTTTTAAAGACCACTTTAATTGCCTATCAGGCAGAACCCCTTGATTTACTGTGCTTTGGCTTCAGGAACAAAAGACTTCAGGGGAGAAAAAGATTCAGGTTTTTGAGTAGTTGTTTCCTGTTTTACCTCAGCCTCCCTGTGCAGACAGAAGGTGCAAAACCTGGAGTTGTGTAGCACCAGGGAGAACCCAGATTAATTTATCCCATGGGTGCTTGCTTACAGAGTCCATTTCCTCAAGTGTAAAGCCAATTCACCAGGAGGCAGATCTCCGTGCTGCACTGCTTCTACATTGCTGAGTATTTGCTGAGATCTTGGGTCCCAATATTCAGAATATAGGATTCTGACAAGACACAAGCAGTGGTGTTACAGATGTACAAAACTGAAGTGAATGAAGGTGATGGACAGCTATCAGTAAGGGCAGACTTCTGTGATCCAGAGCCTCTTAGGCGGCAGAAAGGGTGCAGTGCCTTTCAGCACCTCTCTGCCAGCGTCAGGCACTGTTATTTCTGAACCTCCAGGGTCACAGTAAAACACCTGCATGAATTCACAGTCCTGACAACATATCCAGAAAAGCCTACTGCACACCAAAAATGAGATATACAGGGCAAAACTCAGATTTCTTTACGGCACCCTTATAACAGCACGTAAGAAAACACAACTACGAGCTGGTGAGAGGCACCCAGAGGCAGACTTTGCACCCCGAGGACTGTAGCCTGTGCACATCTCCCTTTCAGCTAGTCACTTCTAACTCCAGCTCCTAAAATAATACTGCAATGCACTTGCACAACTGCTTGCCTTCCTCAAATCTAAAAGGCATGGTACTAGGAGAGTACCCTGTGTGTAAAGGATGAGCCACAGAGTACAGTAATGAGGAGCATGGCTGAATTCCTACACTTTGAGGAGCTGAAATTGGCTTTTTTCTTCCTTTTTTTTTTTTTTTTTTTTCTCCCTGAAGCCCAGGTTTGGCTTAACTGAAAAGTAGATCTATTTGTTTCTTTCTGCTGCAGAGTATTCCAGCCTAAAATCTGTCATCTCCACTCTGCACACCTTTCACAAGAGGAAAAAATGAAGTGTTATAGGAGAGGTAGAGGGTCAGATACATAGTAAATTATGTGAGAAGCACACACACACTTATATAATTTTATCTGGGCCTCTCAATATCCTGTTGACAGGAATTCAGACTGTCCAGGAAAGCATCGCAGGGAGAAAAAAAAAAAAAAAAAAGTATGCGGACCTATTGCTCTGTAAAAAATAAAAAAATAAAAAGAAGGATAAACAAAACCTTCTGCTAAAGCTATCCAGTGATACGACTCAGGGTGCCTCACTACACTGGGAAATCGGAGACCCAGCTTTAACAGCCAGTGCCACCAAATGAGTCAAAACCTCAAGAGTAACTTTATACCTACGGTTCTGCAAGCAAGCATTGCATGTTTTATAGAAAGCTGAGCAACAATAGCTTCAGAGCCAAGTGGGACCGCTGACTCCATAGCAGTGTCAAGAAAACCACCCCGAGATAAGGTTGCATCCCACAGCACTAGGGGGTTGAAAACCAAATCCACTGGGAAAAGCAGTTTGTGCCTATAAAAAGCCCCATGCTTGGACCTTCTGTCTCCGGGGCACCATCAGAAATCCCGGAGCTACTTGAGTCCCTGCCCCAGGCACAGATAGTGGAGAATGGTCTGTGGTTCTCACCACCCGTGCTGGAAAGAGAAGAGCTGAGAGCAGAGGAGGTGCAGACAAAGGCTAGCTGGATGGTCAGGGGAAAAGGGTGCCTATCACAGGATAGGAACCCGTTGATTTATTTCACCCAGCAAAACGCAGGCTGAGAATGGATATGATTGTTCTTGGTAAACACATCAGAGGGACGAGCACCAGGGAGGGAGCAGAGCTATTTAAGCTTGGGAACAATGTTGGCAGGAGAACAAGTGGGCATGCTCCAGCCAGGAATAAATTGAGACTGGAAATAAGAAGAATGGCTGAAGCCTCAGAGCTGTCAAGTTCTGGAATAGCCAACTAATTGGGGTAGTGGGAGAATCTTAAAACTTGTTAGGATTGTTTGGAGCTTCGCGTTTGTGAGAATGATTGCATTATGCGATTGCTGACAATAGCAAGGGACGAGACGTGGTAAAATAGGGGATCCCTTCCAGCTCTACATCCCTACTGTGAAGCACTCAGGGCTGATTTCTTTCTCATGTGTCCATGCTAAGGCAGGAGAGCTGCAGGATCCTTCGCCATCCAGCCCAACAGGGAAGCTGTTCGCAAGTCAGTTGCGAGCAAGGAGATGAGGATACTGAGGATACTTTCTCAGATGGCTGAAGATGATATGACAGTTCCTCGTAACGAGCTGTGAGGAGAAACGTGTCTCTGGCCCCAAGAGAAACATTGCAGGCAGCGCACCAGGCCACAGTCAGTCAGCAGGATAGAGACGAACAGCAGAGACAAATGGCTGAAATTCCAGAGGAGAAGACCAAGCACAGGCATTTGCTCATTGGACAAGGTGGGACTTCACGTCTTCTTTGTCTTCCCAAGGCAACAGAGGTTGGAAAGTGACTCGTGAAAATGTACGTGCCCATTTCTGTCATTCTGGGCCATGGCAGCTCTGCAGCAAACCTACCTAAGATGTTAAACACTGGAGTCAGTCCTGGCAAAATGGTGGTTTTATGCAGTCATACACTTCCTTCTCTTCACAAGGAGAAGCACTCCTACCCTCTTTACCAGCCAGACAAAAAACATGTGCCTCCTTGTTACTGTTCTCCTTCCCTTTCTTGAGCTGTTCCCACACCCTTCACCTCACCCTCATCTGCTGTAGAGAAGCAAAAAGGGGAAAAATACGGTGTTGGTCCAGGAGAGAGGGTACCAGCAAACAGTCCAGCCAAATATTTCTCTCTTACTCCAAAAGCTGTCGCGCCTAGGCAAAACCAGCATGCTCATATTTGTCCCCTCAGCCTCCTGCCATGGGTAACCCAACCCATTTTAACTCCTGGACTCACTTAGTTGCACATAAGCAGCAGGAGAGACTTGTGCTCAGGGTAACAGAAGCTTTTCTCATCTGTTTTGACCCTACCTGGGGCATTGGGGGGATGAAAAGATGAGGAGGAATACATTGTGCACATAAGAGAGGGAATACATGTCCCAGCTGCTGGCTAGCTCACAGGCCCTCCACATGGGAGTGATAAGATCAAGCTTTACATTCCCTTCCTTTAGTTCACTGCACTCACACCCCCTCCTTTCTCCTTAGGAAACTGGGAGAAAGGAAAAGCAATAATAAAATATTTCAGATGAGAGAAAGAATTCTCCGTGATTGAGAACATTTAATGGGAACCAGCTGCCTGAGCGAGACCAAAGGCCAGTCCTGCTGGGGTTTTGTTGACAGGGTCACTTTTCACAGGTACCTGCTGAGGAAGAGGGAGGGATGCTCAGGAGACGGCACAGAGGAGGAGGAAGGTGCAGGAATGCATTACGCTGCTTTACCTCATTGCAACCCCTTCTCCCCCCTCCCAAAAAAACAGCTCTTGGAGAAGAGCCACGGCGGGACAAAACAGGAGTACGCGTGGTGTGAGTAGCTCTACCCGAGGAAAAACGGGTGGGTGGAAGAAAGGAAAGAGGCGCCTGAAAGTTCAGCGCATGAAACCAAAGCCAAGGCTGGCCCTGCACTCACCTTCCTGTCCTTCCTCGTGGCCAGACAGCTACAATTAAGACGTAATGGATACCCCGAGAGCTGCTCCTGTGCCTGCCAGCCAGCCGCTGATGTACCCACACTGAGATAACCACCCCGGCACAAACCCACAAACCCACCTGGAGGAGTGGGCCTTGGCCTGAGCCCATCCTTAGAGTCCTGCTCTCTGAGGGATGCACAGAGCCCTGTCCTTGTCCTGCTTGGCTACTCACAGCTTGGAGACCAGCATCAGGATGGATGGAGAAAGGAAAGCTCATCAGCTCCTGTCCCCAAACAGCAAGGCTTGCAGTGATCAGCTCTTGGGATGTACAGAGGGATGGGGCTACCATTTTCATGGTGAAAGAGATAATAAAAGCTTTTCAGAAAGCACCTTCAGAAATGCTCTAGAAGTTACTCTGCATGCTCCATCTCCCCTGATTTCTCTTCACAGTCTGTAACAGGGTTGTGTCTCTGTGTGGTTTCTTCAAAAAGCATGAGCCAGAACTCCCTGCTCCCCGAAATGAGGCGTTCATCCTAATCACCACGATGCATACACACCCCTAGGTAAATTTTAGAAGAACAGAGCTGTGGTGCCAGCTTCTGAGCTGCAAGGACTGGTGCTTTGCCACTGCAGGAGCAAGTCCCACAGACCCAGCTGCTGGCAGCAGTGTTTTGGCAGCCCTGACGTAATGATAACACCACCCTCGTCATGGATGAAGCTGTTACGTGGGCTGTAACATCTCAACACAGCACCAGCAATACCTGTCACGAAGCTTCAGGCAGGAGAAGCCCAAAACGGCGTGAGGCTGAGGAGAAGGAATAAGCTGTCAAGCTGTGGCACGGATACGATTTTCCACTCAGTCCCCACGTAGCCACTCAGAAGATGGTAAATCACAACTGAAAGGGCTGGCCAGCAGCCTTACGTTTCCTCATGGTGCTCCTGAGGTGTGGAAAGGTCTCTGCAGAGGGAGGCCCGCCGAGGGGAAGCCTGCAGCACGAGTGCCAGAAAAAGGCCCCATGGCCTCCTCCACCAGCCTTTCTCCTTCCAAGCACCCCTCTCCATTGAGTTTGCCGTGCTCACACAACCACAGAGGCAGGAGCTTCTCTCTAGTCACAAAATATTAACAATTTTTTCCCTGCTTATGTGGGTTATGACAGGCCTGTTGGAAATAGCCTTCTGAGCGAGGCAGGGCCTCAGCGAGAGGTTTTGGGGAGGAGTGTGGGGAAGCTGGGAGGCTGTCCCCAGCAAGGCCACGGCCTCGCACCTCAGCTTCCCCATCCTGCACGCCGCCCCGGCCTCCTCCCTCTCTTTCAAAGGGGATTTACACACGGGTTTGCAGGCTTTCCCCTCTGCCCCATCTCCTCTCCCTCCTGCCCTGCTTTGATGTTAATTGTCTGCAGGGCTGGAGCGCTCCTTGGCTGATTAAGTCCAAGAGTCCTCCCCGGTTTTGTTGACCCATGAATGGGGGCCTCTCCAGTGCTCACTGGAGTGCGGGCTCCTCGCCCCTCCTCCTCCGTGGCGCGGGCTGATGGATTAATCCCGCTGTGTGAGGAGAGCGGGGTGGGAGGGGAGCCCGACGGCATGGCATGGGGTATCCGCAGTGCTTTTGGTACAAAGATACGCCTTCTGCTCCTTTATTATGATTTTTTTTAAATACCAGAAGAAAATACACTTTCATTCAGAGGCGAGATTTGGAGTGGCTGGGGCAAAAACAGCACAGGCAGCACGGGCTGGCTGAGCAGGCTGCACTACACCCGGTCTTTGCTCCACCAGGAGCACCTCAGGTACAAAGCATCCTCTGTGTCCCCAGCACTGCAGCGTCCAGCTCTTCACTGCTGACCTACCTAAGGATGCCTTTGTCCCTTCTCACCAGGCATCAGGAGGCCAAGGGCACCATTTTTGGGGGAAGACTGCTGTCTTTCCCCACCTCCCCGCTCCATCCGCTGTGCTGATGCTGGCCCCCTCCCCAGCTGCCTTCGTGCCCAACGCAGAAAGCCAGGCGCAGGAAATGAAAAGTCTCCCCCTGAGGAGCCTTGTGCAATTTTTCCAGCCTCTCCCTCCGCCCCTGCTTCCCGTTCACCCCCCCCAAACACACACACACACTCTCCAGCTCTGTCTTTCTCTGGCCGGTCGCAGAGAAGGGCCGATGGTGTTGGCACCGCGCTGCTGGCTCCCTGGCACGCTCGCCCGGCCATCCTGCCAGGCTTTTCAGGGCTCACTCTCGCTTTCCAGAGGCTGGAAGTGCAGAGCAGGAGACGGGCTCCCTTGGCAGCCTCACTGTTTCCAAACATTGAAAGGCAGAGAGAGAAAAGTCGGCTTCTCCCAGCTCACCAAAGCCACCACCAGCGTGGATGCTGGCCAAGCTGTCCTAAAAATAACTGCAGTGCTACCGGACACGCGTGCTTCTCGGGGACAAAAGGGGACAATGCACCCGGGGCAACAGGGACAGAGTGGGGCGGGGGAAAGAAAATGGGGCTTTTTCCTCCATCGCCCCTTTCAGCAAGTAAAGGAGCCTGTAATATCCCTGAGGTGCAAGTCAATAGCACTCACACATGGCTCTCTGCTTCTGTGGAGAAGCCACTCAGTTGTCTGAAGCCAGGGTCTTCCCCACCTTCATCTCAAGGCACCAGTTCAGCAGTGTGGGGACAGCAGTGGGGGTGCTGGGGCACACTGGGACCCTTCCACCTTCCCACATCCACTGCTGGTAAAGACAGCAAGCCTAACATGGAAAGCAACTTCTGAGCTCCCCTCCAAGTGCAACGCAGATGCACTTGGTGTAACACAGATACGCTGAGCTTGTAAAGATACCTGCCATGTGTTTCTGCTTGAAACAGAGGAGCGAGAGGAGATGCAGAACCAGATGTGCAATCCAAGGCACTCTCTTCCTTCCCACCGTGGCCAAGACATCTCCCAGCCCCAGCACAGGCAAAACATCAAGTGCTCCTCTGGGCAGAGGGGCCAGAGTAACCAGGAAAGAAAAAAATGTATTTTACCATGAGGAAAAGGCAAAGTCCTGAAGATACTGAACGTCTCCACAGGCTGGAGCAGGCTCCGCCAGCTCAGGCCATCCACAAAGCCATAAGATGCCTCCTCTCCAGCCCAAGTCCTCACCAAACATTTCTTGGTGGGAGAATTTGCAAATTTGCTAAATGTTTCAGGTGGCCCAACTTTTGGGGGTGGGGTGGGAGTGGCACAAAAAAACCTACCATGAGAAAACTTTCAGCTGAAACAATTTGCCTTGCTCTACTTTTTTTTTTTTTTTTTTTTTTTTGGGGGGGGGTGATTTTTTCTTTTTCTTTTTTTTTTTCTCTCTTTGTGGGAAGAAGAGAAGAGAAGAGGGCTTACAGAGGGTTTGGCACAGTCAACCTCGGTCCCAGCAGATACATATTTGTTTGCCTATTTACAATCAGGGCAATCTGAACCCGTTAGCAGATGCAACTGAGTTAAGGCATGAGCATGAATTTAGAAAACAATATGACCCATCATTGTAAGAAAGGCTCGGAGGCAAAATCCAAGTAATTGATATCATAAATCCTTCAGGACACTGTTGCAGGACGGTCGTCACCTCAGAAAAATCAGGGCTGCTGGCTCGCACGCCTTGCACCTATTTTGAGGCATAACTCGACGTTCGTGCTTGAAAACGTTCCTGTATAAGTTGAGGCAGACACCATTTGGCATTTGTTCTGCTCCCGAGGTATTTCAAAGGGTAACTGCCAGATCTGTGAGAAACTGCTAAGTGCCGAAGCTCCAGTGAATGATGTTTTAATTTGGTCTGAGGGCTTTAAAGAACATCTTGAAAGACTTAGACAAGTCTTAAAGAGAGTATGAGAAAGAGACTTAAAACCAAACTATAAAAAAGCTATATCTGATGTAATAAGTTATTTAAATGAGGCATAAATTGAGCAAAGATGGCTTAATTGGTAATGTGGATAAAATGTTGAAATGTTTAACTCTGCAAAATAGCATGGATCTGTGACAATTTATGGAGACGATAAGCTGTTCTTGACAAAATTCATTCCAAATGGCCAGGGAGGGGCTGATTTTGCAAGGTGGCGAGCATTGCTTTTTTTTTTTGTTTTCCCCCCTTCATCCAGAAAAACACTTAAACACATGTGGGGTCGTGGTGGCTGGGCACGGGGCAGGATGCTATGCAAAGCATGCGCCAACCTGGTCCTTCAGTAGGACCTCTGAGCGCTTCGCCACACCTCCAGGGCTGGCATCGCTTTGTCCCTACCCGAGTTCCCCGTGCCTAAATGTCACTTTGCACTTAAAAACGCCCTCCCCGCAGCCCCCAGGTTCCTCTGAGCTGGCTTCCCTCCCAGCAGCCCATCACAAAGCCCATCTTCTCCCCCTCGCCCCTCCTCCCCGGCCCAGGTTGTAAAATAACGAGTTTCTTGTTATTCTTGTTATTGCTGAATGGCAGAGGTCTGGAGCCCCGTGAAGAGAAGGGGGCAGCCTAATTAGGGAAACGAGAGCCATCCTTAATGAGCACTCCTGACTAGGTGGGGATTTAAAGAAAGAGGCGGGGGCAGGGGGGAGAGAGGTCAATTTGTGGGGCTTTCTCTTCCCTACCCCCCTCCTCCTCCCTGTAAACCTACCGCAGTTTGGGGTCTGAGCACGGGGTCTTCTAGACATCACTGTGGTTGTTATTAAATGATATTTCCCTCTTTTGCCTGACTTCGAGGGGGGATAATTTCATTTCGTCCCCTCTGCTGATTTGATGCTGTGAGGGTATGCCAGGTGTTGGGCTGTTCTTGTCCCTTACAGCCTCCTTAAGGTGTCCTTTCTGGGGGACACCTCATCAGCAGGTGGTACCTGAGCAGGGGTGGCAGCCGCTGGCACAAGACTTTGGCACACCCCTGCAGGACAGTCTAGTGTGTGTGCAAACCAGGCTGCACTCACCTGCTCCATAAAACACCAGCACAGCTCCGCTCCTGTTCCCTCCAGCAATGCCTGCACCTACCTCTGTCAAAAATGGGCTGTGCTTGCAAGGCATTGCACTGCAGATGATTTTTGCAGCTCAGTCTGGCCCTGAAGAGACACCTTTGTCACCAGGACCGTGCCGGCAGCATGGCTAGACTGTCAGCATTTCAGATACCTCAGCCTTAGCCCCGGTACCCTGTAGCTCAATGTCAGATGTTTGCTCCGGCCTCCCTTAGCAGACACAAGCCTCTCTGAGTTCCCCTGAGTTCATCCGTCCCGTGTGTACGTTGGCAGGAGCTGAAAGCCCCGTGTGTGGAAACTCACTCGCACAAGCTTTCTCATTCCACACCCACCCGCTTGAATTTCTCTCCTGTTCTGCTTTCACTCGCTCTGGCTGAGCTGGAACCAAACGCCCCCGGTCTCAGAGAGGCTTCAGCCCCCCTGTTCATAGACTGGACTCGCCTCTAACTCCTCAAGAGGAGAAAAAGCAGGTGGGGAGATACACCCCGACCCAGCAGAGCAGGAGGAGCATCTCCTGAGAGCTTGATGCTCTGGGGGAGCTGCAAGGGCATGAAGCTGGCTGCATCTCTGCTCGCCAGCCTGGTCCTCTTCGGTGTGCCCCAGGTCAGCATTAGGCAGTCACCTCCAGCAGCTCCTGTGATGTTTTCTGCAAAGATCTGTCAGAATCCTTGCCCAGTTAAATCAGCACATGCTGAAATGCTTAAACAGGCTTCCAAGGAGCAAGCTTGCAGCCAGAAGCGTGGGAGGAACGTAGTCTGACAGAAAGGAAATAAGCAGGGAACATTTTACCCATAAAAGCACTTTGCTTTCTCTTTGCTTCATAAATCAGCTTTCTCTGATCTCATCCAAAAAAAGGCAGTTAATTCCCCGCTTCTCCCTGCCTGGGAGATGTATTCTTTTCTGTATTTGGATCTTGCCTCGGAGAAATTAAGAGACCTAATTGTTTCCACTGCTCTTTCCAAAATTAGGGAACCAAATAACATCAGGAATGAAGGCTGTGGGCCACACCTCCCAAGGTGCCAAGCTCCTTCGCTTCGTATGGGCTGCTGCTGGAGTCTGGAAACGTTTGGACGGTGTGTCGTAGCTGAAGGCCAGGTTAGGCTGGAGGAGGAACCCGCTCCCCACCAGCCGGGGGGACAATCATTCACCCGCAGGAGAGAAAGATGTGCACAATCTGTGGTATATCAGCCCCGGAGCCAAGATCTGTGCTCTGCCATGCCTGTTCCCGCTCCCATGGACTACGCACTTAACATTCCTCCAAGCCTACCAGACAGGCTGCTCTTTATCAGATCCATTTCTCTCTTCTGTTTATGGCTGGAGGATGCTGGGGCCCCACTGGACTCCGGTTTGAAGTCATTAGGGTTTTTTGTGGGTGAATTGCTTGGATTAACAAGAAAGTCTCGGCACAAGAGCCAGCAATTTTCCGCTCCTGCCCTGACATGTAAGCTCCCCAGTGATCTCTCCTAGCAAAAATGACCGTGTGTATCCAAAGCATCGTCTCGGCTTTGCTGCCACCTGTGATGACCAAACAAGAACAGGTTGAAGACTAAAAACAAAGCAAATTCAACCTGCACTGCTGGTTTCAGAGAGCGTGCCCAATACATGCTCCTGTCATTTCCTTTCTGTTTCACATTGGTTGTCCCCTCAATGCATGCACCATGCCCTATGCTTTTCTGGTTATTCGTTGGGAAAGCCAAAAGATTCAAGGAAAATATGGGGAGAAAGGAGATGGGGGCATTTCTGAAGCAGCGGTGTTTTAACAGGAGGTGGTAACAGCCAGTGGCACTAGGTGGGCATTCCCAAAAGGCCGGTCTACATGCTGAAGGAGATGCACACATGGTAGGCCTCGAAATAATGGCACTTGTCTCTCCAGCTGTTCCCAATGAGCTGTGTCCCCTGGGGTGCCCACAGAGGAGGTCTGACACCAGAGGATGATCTCCTGAGGTCCTTGTGGCTCCGCTGTGGTGCTCAGATGTCAGGACATGTTCATGTGCACAAACCCACCTCCGCGGGCTGCTGGCTGGGCCTCTCGCTCAGGCCTGTGGTTCTTGTCCATGTGGGAGAGTGCCACCAGCAATGTGTTGCCCTTTGCATGGCATTTCTCTAGCAGGAGAAAGTTTGCACAGCTCATGGGGAGAGATTTTAACGGAAAATTAAACCATTTTTGCTTCTTCATCCCAACACGCAGTTACCAGGCCTCTCACCCTTTAGTTCCCTACCTTTTCTGGGCTACAGAAATGTATATAAAAGTCTAGAAAACCTCTGTTGCAAGCTATTTTCTGTCCATTATAACCAGGCAGAGGTGTGTTGAGCATGAAGTTCACTACAAGGGACTTTTATGATTGTGGCTGACTTTCCAGGAGGATAGGTTGGCATATCCTGCTTTAAAAACACAGTGTATCAGGCACACACTTGGCAGTAGCTCTGTATGTCCCTTTTGGTCTGAGAGCAACACGTTTGCCACGGCTCTGCTAGCAGGAGGTGTACCAGCACATGGGACCCTCCCATTTGCAAACCAAGCACATGCAGCATTCGGAAATTACCCCAGCTATTCATTTTTCTGCTGGATTCTTTCCCCCGCACCTCCAAAAAAAAAAAAAAAAAAAAAAAAAAAAAAAAAAAGTGAACGCATATGCCCAAACCTCGGCATTTTTCACGGAGCACAAGCCTTGTGTTGCAGCCAGCCGAAGAGGGAGTGGAGCTGGAGCTGAGTGTGTGGGTGCTGCATGGGCAGGGAAGGCATGGGGAGAGCCCGCTGGTGCACAGCAGGTGCACAGCACGGATGTCACACGTCGGGGGGTGTGTGTGACACACCTGCACATGCATGTAGCGGTGTGTGCACTCGTGTGTTTGTTGTGGTGAGAATTTGCCTGGGAGGCACCTGGTGTGCAGATTTACGCAGAATGGGGCATGCAGGAGAGCTGCCAGCACCTCTGAGAGTGTAAAGGCTTGGGGAGGGTCTCTGCAAAGCCTCATTTTCTCTGCTGGGGCTGCCCAGGGGACTGGGCTGTGAGCTGTTTCTGAGCCTCCTCGCCGTGGCTGTGAGCTGTTTCTGAGCCTCCTCGCCGTACCTGCTTGAAGACCCTGTTTTGCTTTATAACTTTCTTCAGCTCTTATTTGCTATTCCTTCCTTTCCCTCTTCCTGGCTCCCTTTTTGTTATTCCTTCTTCTCACATTTCCTCCCTCCACCGCCCTTCCCATTTCTTCTCCCTCCCTCTCCTTCCTCACTCCGGCTGCTTCTCCCCAGGCTCCCTCCACCTCATCCTCCACTCTCGCCTCCTCTCCTTCCTCTGCCTCCCTTCGCTCCTCGCTGCCTCCTCTCCTCCCGCAGCGCTCCCATCCCATCCCGCGCTCCTTTGTTCCCCTCCTCGCCCCCTCTGCTCGGCCTCTCCCCTGCTCCTGCTTTGCTCCCTTCCCTCGCTGAAAAGCACGGCCCCGCTCGAAGACCCTGGCCGCCGGCCAGCCTCTGGCGAGATGAAGGGGTCCCTGGCACACGCTCAGCCCCGCGCTCCATAGGGCATTGTAACCGCTGGTACCAGGGCTGTAAAATCTTTAGTGTCTCCAGGAAAGACGACTGTAAATTCTTCAGAAGTCCCACCGCGGGTGTAAAGATTTCCCCCTCCTTCCCCGGGCCCCCGTGAAAAGGGGCTGTGTAGTCGAACAAGGGGCTCGCTCCTCCCCTCTGCGAGCGCCCCGGCTCTGGTCGGCGTTTCGGCGGAGCGTGGCTCTCCCCACGGACTTCAAGGAGAGATTTCGGTACCCCGCCGGGCAGAGAAGCGGCTCCGGCGGCTCTTGGTCACTTAGGTATTTGACTTTATAAACATGATTAAAAATGCTAAGAAAGCTCCGGCGAAGGGGGAGGCCTCCCCTCTGCACGCTGAGCAAACAGAAACACACGAAGCATTGTCGGGCGCTGAACGATGAAGCAGCGAGGGAATGCGGGGAGAGCCGGCGGGGTGTTAAAGTAGGTTTGCTCTCGCACATGAAATTTGCTTGGCGAGCAGAAAGGCTTTTTAAACTACTTTGTAACTTGGCGGATCCCAAGCAGATCATCTCAGGGGCTTCTAACATGGGGATTTGGCTCCGGCACGGCACATATCCCAGCTTCTGGCCCCGGGGGCTGTGTTTAGGAGGAGTCAGGCCTGGTTCCTGTCAGGCCAGCGGGAACATGGGACCAGGACAAAGTCCACAAAGAGTGGAGCGCTGGAGCGAAACAGGCCACAGCGTCATGTTTTATCTAAGGCATGAGTTTTCTGGCACTGGGCATGGGAAGAAAGAGCACCTGGCTGCTACACAAGGAGCCACACAGCTGAGGTTCATCTGTGGCACCACAAGTTGGACACACCAAACACTCCTCCTGTGAAGAGCAGGAGCAGCAGAGAAACCATGCTGACCACAGCAAACAGAGCAACAGGAGCCCAGAAGGGCTGAGGTGGGAAGGGACCTCTGGAGGTCATCTGGTCCAACCCTCTGCTTGAGTAGGGCCTCCTGGAGCAGGCAGCCCAGGACCATGCCCAGGTGGTTTCTGAAGATCTCCAAGGAGGGAGACACAGCCAGACACACCAACGCCAGCAGAAGGGAGCTGAACATGTCCACACAATTCTCATTTTCATCCTGAAGGATTCAACACTCCTGCAAATACCCATTCTGTTCTTTCTCATAGGTTGCACTTGAACATACAGCAGTGGTGGTAAATTCCCTGGAGCTCTTAGGTCAGTGCTGGAGTTAGCAAACCAGCCTGTGTCATCTCTAGACTACGGTATTTGGCAAAATCGAGGCTTTGGCAAAATTGCATGTGTAAAAAATAGCAGAGGGTTTTGAAGATAAGGGGTGCTGTGAAGTTGGCAGAGCCTTGTGAAAGGCTGTCCAGAGCACCTGGCTCGTTGGTTATCACCACAATAGCAGACTTGCCCAAAATGGAGGAGGGCTTTGAGGGGAAGTTGCATGGCTCTCTTGTTCTGCTGCTCCCTCTCACTTCTCCTTGCCAAGGTCTGCAGCGAACTCCTCCTGCTGAAGGACTGCAAGGCAGCTTTCCACCTCCCCACTGAACTGCAAACAGTTACAGACATCTTCCTCTGCAGCCTCCTCCTCCTGGGGCACTTTGAGCATAGCCAGGCCTCAGGGATGGTTGTCTCCATGGTATCTTCTGAGCTTTCAGCATTGCTGACCTGTTGTTTCTACACGATCGTATGGATCAGCTCCATCAGGTCAGCTTAGACCAGATCCTCCAGCCCCACCAAAACCCAAAACAGGAATGAACATGCCCTATCTTTTACTTTACAATAGGTAGAAGTGTTTGTTCAGCTCTCTGGCGAGCTGCTGTCTGTGCCCTGGCAGATACAGTAATGAAGTGGAGATCACAGGACCTAGGCTTTATTTCCAGCTATGCCATTTTTAAAGGGTAGTGTTTTGGATTGGGCCACATCATTTCTGCCTCAGTTTACCCCTGTTTAAAAGAGGGTTGCATGTGCCAACTGTTCTTGGCACTTGATCTTGTATCTGCTGATGGAATAAGTTAGCTATTTACTGGTGCATATCTGAGGGCCTCCTTCTGTAGAGTTTGGAGAGCTGAGAGGAAGTTCTCCTGGGCTTTGGAGCTGAGATGCCCAGGTCTGCAAAGTCACAGCAAAGCAGGGCAGCGCTAATGTGGGCAGAAAAGAGGGGCTATGGGCTACACAAATCTTCACCCTCACAGCAAATCCATACCTCGGGCTTCCTCCAAAAAGCCCCCTCCAAAAAGACCCCTCCACCAAATAATTTGGCCACTGGTCTGCCACAGCCAGGAGGAGCAGGGAGGGGGGATCCAGGTGGCAGCGTGTGTCCCGCGTCCTCCCAGTGGCCCAAACCCCTCCAAAACTCATTTTTCAATAGGCCACCAAAACAACCACTAGATGTTTAATGACTTTCGATCTCTCCTGCCCCAGACGGGCTTTGAAACAGTGGCTCAGATGCCAAAGTCCCAGTAGCAAAGTGGCTTTTTAATGACACGATTCTCGCCCGAATTCCAGGCACAGGGGGAGGCTTTGACACTGCTGTTTGTTTTCTTATTGGAGAAGTTCAAGAGAAGCTCAAGGCTTAAAAGCAAACCCTTGAAAGCAAAGCATTCCTAATCACATAAAAGTGTCTGCGCAGGCCGGGGCTGAAGAGGGGGCTTGTGACTTTAATCTTTGCATATCCCTTTCTTTCTTCAAGCATCTCTCCCGCTCCCTCTCACAGACGCGCACACGCACACAAAACTCTCCCCAACGCCAGCAGCATAATGCTCGGGGAGAGGAAAGCGGAGGAAGAGGAGGAGGAGGAGGAAGCCGGCCCGCCTGCCTGCCCCCATGCTGAGCCCGAGCAGACTTTGTGAGAAAGCTCCTCTCCATCTGCAGCCCAGCCCGGTGGGAGTCAATTAATTCTGAATAACCTAAACCGACAGAGGTATTTGCATTCACAACCTGACTGATGACCGTATAAAATTGATTTATGAATTGAAGTACTTTCCCTCCCCTTATCCCCGATTCAGGCCATAATTGATTATACGTGCTGCAGCGAAATTAAAGAAAAGAAAATTAAAAAAAGAAAAGAAAAAAGGGAGGCCCCACAGACGCTGCTCTATATTCTCAAGCTTTCCCGGGATTAGCCGATCTATTCATCACTTATTTTTTTTTTTTTTTTATTTAAAAAGTTGCTTCCTTTCCCCCCTTCCACCGGCTCTCCCCCCAGCCCTCAGCCCCAGAGGCAGGGCAGCTCTGCAGGCCCTCGGCACGCAGCCGCATTCCCACAGCACCGGGGGCGAGGGGATGGCAGAGCCGGCACCCTTCCTCCCAGGGCACAAACCCCTCCTAAAGCAGAGGGAGCCCGAGCTGGAAGAGCTCAAGGCAGCAGCCCCCGAAGCTCACGCTTAACTTGCTGCCTTGTAATCGCCCCATTGTGGGCCGTGGTGGGGTGGAGACTCGCCTGGGCCCTTCCAGCCGGTCATCCCTAATAAGAATAACGAGAAAGTGCACGAAATCTGGCTGGGAGCAGTCGTATCATACAGCTCCCAGATTTCCTCCTGGCAGTGTATAAATATTGAGCTGAATCCTGCAGCCTGAGAATTGATGACCCTTTTAATCTTTTCCTCTCGTTATCCACCTACTCGTCCCTATCTGTGCTCCCATTTTCCTTATCTACTCGTTGTCTTTCTTTCCATCCCACATATGGGGACGCAGAGGAGCAGAGCGGTGGTGGGAACCAAACACAACCATACAGCTAGCCCATGGGAGAGCCCCGGGCAGAACACAGGCCACCTGTTAGTCCCACTCTCTTTTCTCTCTGCTTCTTTCTAAAACCTTAAAAATCATTTTTTAAAGAGTATGCCCCTCTGTTTCCTTTCACTTGAGTGGGAAGAGACAGATGAAACCCCTGGTGGAACGCAGCTTGCATATGATTTCATTAAAAACCATTTGCCTACAGCGTGCTGTCAGGCTCACAGGCCTCTCGAGCACATAGGTTTGTATCACGTCTTCACATCGTTTTGCACAGCTGCGATGTTTATGGCTCCTTTCGTGCTAAGGGAAGCTACGTTAAAAGAAAGTAATTAAAAGAAATCTTTCAAGCAGCTGGGCACAGGACAGCAACATCATCAGAGCACACCCTCCAATGAAGCAAGGCCATGATCCAAGCGTATCAAGGCTGGGATTTTCAGCTTGCCCAGCATATTTACTTCAACCTCCACAAAGTCGTCTTGCTTGATTTGGATAATGCTGAGCAGAAGATAAAGGGCTCAATCCATAAACATCAACCAGATCATTTCCCTCAGTGGCTCACAAGGACTTTGAGCAAGGGCCCTGTCCTCCGCCTGGCAGCGGCGGTGCCAGCTGCAGGGCTCCAGGACAAGTGCTTTGCTTGCCTCTACCAGGCCTTAAGAGTCAGACTGAATACAGAATAAAGCCCATATCTGGGCAAATAATGCTGTTATGTCACAGCCTAGGACCTCATTTGGGAAATAACTGTGCATCTCCTTCAAGAGTTTATAGGGCCCTGCCCCTGGAAAGTGGTGCTGTGGCCACCCTTCCTATTAGTACGGTCTGGGATGCACCATCAGGGCCTGCCACCATCTCTGGCCCCCCTCCTGTTGTGAGGCTTGTCAGAGATTTGCTGTGTAGGGAGGATCTGTTTCACCCTGAGGTGACATTAGGAGCAAACACACCTTGTCCTGACTCTGGAGGTGTCCCCAAAACTCCTCCATCTTCCTGCTAGGATGAACAAACCTCCCATTTCAAACAGCTGTGGCTCCCATGCTCCACAAAGGGCATTGCATGTGGGCTGGGGACTTATTCAAGTCTCTGCTCTGCCCAAAAACCAACTCTGGTCTGTCATGATGGCTCAAAAGAAGCCTGTGCCCAGCTGTCCTTGTTTCCACCCTCAAAGTGACTCCCAAGATGCCGTCTTAAAAGCACAGTTTAGCTCCAAAGCAAAGCTTGTGAAAGCTTGGCCCGGGCCCCAAATTAACCAAAGTCTCACCAGGAGTGTCTGCCCAAATTAACGCAGTGAATAAAGACAGCCCATGGCTTGAGGAGGTGATGGCAAGCAAGGTGAGTGAGTGAGCCAGCAGAAACCAGAGGGTACAGACTACACGAGGGCTCACATGGCACCTGGTGGCTGGAGACCAGCATCAGCAGTCACCCAGGCTGCTCGCTGTTGGCTTTCTGTCCCAGACCAAGGCGCTGGGTTTTGGGAAGGGGCCAGCAGCCCTCGGGGAGGAGAGCACTGCTCGGTGCTGCCAGGAGTCTCGCAGATGTCAGCCCCTAGAAAAGCAGGCAAGCGGCAGGGACGTCAGTGCAGATTTACATCTCAGGGTCGCCATGTCCTTAGTGGTAAACGGGTGGACAAAGAAGCTAATCGAGGAGTCAGAAAGGGCAACTTGGAGGGGAGCGGCAGCTGGGAGTGGGGAGGCAGAAATCAACGCAATTAGCAAGAAGAACAATGCAAGAGTGACAGTCTAGCATGCCTTCCCAATTTTTCCACATGGAAAGAACAGCACCGTATTACCTGAAAATGAATTTTTTTTTTTTTTTTTTGCTGTCAGTTGAGAGAGCAAATGGGAGGCTTGTGCTGATGCCTCTGCCAGGAACCACTTCTTCTCGGGCACAGCAGAGCCCTGGCTGTGGGCAGCATGCCCATCTGTGCAGCTCCTGAAAAATCACTGCAAAAGCGATGCCAGCCCCACTCGCACCCTCGCAGGAGGGCCTTGGCATTGAACGTGGGCTGGGGTAATTAATATTACACATTAACGTTGTACTGAGTGAGGTGCCCTGAAAACACAGAGCATTTAGGCGGCCTGTGCTCCACAGAGCCCATGGTGCAACCATTACAAGTGGCCAAGGACCAGTGCAGCCATTTCTCAACAACTGTTTGGAGCACACAGCAGGGTCTCGATCCTTTCTGAGCTGTCTCAGTCTCTTTACAGAGCTCCTTGGGAGCTTGGACTGGAGCTGGTGGCCACTGGATGGATGAAGCACGGACAAGCACCAGCCAGGTGAGGCAAACACAGAACTGTAAATTAATTTAGCCAAGAGCCCAGACTTTTTTACACAGGGTCTACTCAAGCTCCAGAGACAAGACACTGCTATAAAGAAAACTACTGGTCAGATCCAAGTCATTTAGCTCAAAATAAGGATAGTTGGGTGTCACCCTGGGGTCTTTGTGAAACAAAAAGTTCAGACTAGATGGTCTAATTATCTCTTTTGGCCCTCAGACCTATGAATGCATGGCCCATCTTTCACTTATTTTCTGTCCCGAAAGCTGGGTGCAGACTGGGTACAAAGCAGAAATGTCGCACGCTACGAGCAGCGCTGTGCTGTGTGTGCTCGCTGACTGTACTCTTGCCCAACTGCCTCAGGAGCCTGTTTTTCCTACACTTGTCCCTGTTTGGTTGCTTCAGTTATTAAATTCCACTGTGAAGGACCCTTGGGAAGCGCAATTGTTATTTTTCTGTCTTTCTTTCCATTTGCAAGCGCACGAATCCTTTTATCAGCAGATTGTCTCCGCAAATGTCACGGGCGGCGAGGCGCTTTTACATGAGTCAGCCCAAGCCATTAAAAACGTCGCCTGGACAATATTTGGTCTGCGACGCTGTGACGTGGTTGTGCAACTGGCTCCGTGACAAAGGAGAAGCCCCAGCCTCTGCCTCCAGAAGATGAACTCAGAGACCTAAGCGCAGCGACAGAGCTCCCAGCTCTCACCTGGGGAAGGAGATTTTCGCTCAGACACAACAAGGGCTCGTCAGCGGGATGGAAAACGGGGTGCTGGCCTCTCCATCTCCCCAACATCACAGCACAACCCCATCCTGCTCCCTCCTTGTGGGGGGCAGCAGGAGCAGCCCTGTGCCCCCCATCCCTTTGGGAGCAGCTCCCTCCTGCCCCCGTCTCCATCCCCTCGCCCCCCAGCCGAGCCCGCCGCAGCGAGGGGCGCACGCCCCCACGGGCAGGCACAAAGGAGGTGACAGGCGCCTTTATCCCCAACGCCCCCCGCGCCCGCGCTCGCCCGGCTCCCAAAGCCCCCATTGCTGCCAATTCGTTCCGGGACGCCGCCGGGATTCAAGGCTGACAGCTCCGGCAAAGCAGGAGAAATGGGCTCAGTGGGGAGCGAAGGGGCCTGCCCTCTCTCTTCTCCCCCACCACCACCTCCTGCTTTTTTTTTTTTTCATGCCCCCCACAAGAAATACCTTTCTCAGCAAGGCTTTTTAAGGGCCCCCCGCGCCGCTGGCCAGAGCATGCACTGGGGCAATGAGGAAAGCCTGGGCAGGGGTCAGGGACATCTCGGGGAGGGGCTGTCAGCACCTTCTTCCTCTCCCCCAGCCCCTTCTGCCCCCACCTCCAGTGACAAGTCCCTGTCTCCCTGCCCGGGACAAGAGTGACATCTTATTTCCCCCGCCACCTCCACCCACGCCGGCTTTTCGGAAAGGGGGAGGGATGCTGCTGCTGGGTGCGAGGATGTTCAGCCTCCAAAATACTCCTCTGGGTACATACAGCCTGAAGCACAGCTCATCCCAAGATGTACAGTCTGAAATAAAACACACCGGGCTGGCAAATACAGCAGGGACCGGCGCAGGGAGGTGGCAGCTGATCTCAAGGCAAACATTTGTGCTGGGAGGTTTGGGAGCGAGACAAAAGGCTGTGACGGTCTGGGAGCGAGGGACCTCTTTAGCCAGAGCAAAGAAATAAGATACACCTCGAGAGAAGGCATTCCCACGCTTTCAGCCCTGGAAGAAAATCTGCCCCAGGTGCTGGCTTTCATGATCTAAAGCGGGGTGTGTTTCACACGGCCCCCAGCTTTGGCACCACTGCTAAAAGCCCCTTAGAAATGGGGTCTGCTCGCTCCTAACTCAATCTCTGTATCTTTATCTTTCCTTTTTTTTTTTTCTTTTTTTTTTTTTCTGATCCACACCCAGCTGTGCAGACCAGTCCCTGCGGACCGGAGAGGGATAACAAAACAGCACGTCAGTTTTCCCCCCCCCTCCCGTCGCTGCTGCAGCCTGTTTGTGTGCCCTTTGTCCAGTCCCTTCATCGCCCGCCCACCCCGGCCACGAGCAGCCCCCCGGCCCACGGCTTTGTCTTCTGCCTGGAGGGAAAGCTAAGTCAGGGCGACGGCGTCCCACATGCCTCCTTGGGCTAAAGCTATTCTTTCATCTGAAACGCTTCCCAGTTGGAGATACGAGCGGCTCAGATTCAGTTTCTTGGATGGGAAGGCTCCCCTGAAATATGGATCCTGGCTGGAGCAAGCCCAGAAAAAGAGCAGGCTTTTGGTTTGGCTATGTCTGAAGTCTTCAGCACGAGCCCACAGGGCCGAGCCTCGCACAAACAGCTCATCCCGGGAGAGCGCTGCTTCCTGGAGAGATGAAATCTTTCAGAAACTGAGCGAGAAGAGATTTCAAGTCCCTAGGAAAGAAACCCTCCTCTCTGCTCCCACCCACGGCTTGGCGGCGGTACGGAACCGTGAACCCCTGCCCCATTCCAAATCAGATCGAGACAGCAAGCTCTGGGCTATTGCAGTGGGAAAGAGGAAACTTAAAGTGTCCCTGCTTCGCTGGGAATGGAAAAATTCACGGATGTCCGTGAAGGGCTGGCCAGGCCCAACTGGCTTATTTATAATGAAGGCAGAGCTGGGGGAGTCACGCAGAGCTGGAATGGGGTGTGCGCTATTGCTTGCAGGCCGCTGGTCCCGGGGAAGGGAGCAGGGCAGCAAGAAGTCTCGGTATTACAAAGGGCAGAGGTGGTAAATAGTTCACAAGAGAGGCTGACAGCCCTCCTGGTCCGCCAGGGGTATAAGCCGTGTGAAGAAGGGCTTCTAAACGCAGCAGCCTCCGTGCAGTTTCTGCATCTGGACAAAGGATAGGTTTGTTTTGGAAGTGCTAGCAAAACTGCTGCCTACAAGCCAGAAGGTCACACAGCGAAGGTCTGGCCCATGTCTGGTTAGGAAGCGTTCCTCTGGGGCTCCTCTCTCAGCAAGCAGTTGTAGGCCTAATAAAAAGGCACAATATATTCACCGTTTCCCCACAGAGCAGCACTGCGCTGCAGGACAAGCAGGTTTTTTTATTCTTAATAAAAGCATGCTCGGGTACCTGGGCAAGGGACCTGTGATGAAGAGAGGAGTAGGTTGGAGGTCGGTTTGGTCATGACAGTCTAACTGGGCTGTGGGAAACCTGAAAAAGTGTGTCAGGGGAGGAAAATCAACGTAGCCACCTTAATTAGCACCTCTCCACCAAGTGAGGCAAGAGCTACCTCCTCTCTCCACCCCTTCGCCACCAGCTCCATAGGGCACCTTGTACCTGAGCTGCCAAAAAAAGGCTCTGGTGAGTAATGCTCATCATCTTTTCCAAGTGTATCACCAACAGGGTCAGGAGACACAGCTAAGCACCTCCAGGAACCAGCAGGTAACACACTGACAGGAGTTTCTTGCTTCAGGCAATGCTGGGGAGACAGCGAGGAAAAGGTAAAAGTGGTCTTCGGGATGAAATCCTCCCAAAGTAGCCCCGCTGAACGGCTGGCTCCCTTCCATCTTGCATGCTAATGTAGAAACATGAGTTTCTCAAGCAGGGATGAAAGGAAAACACATGTCTCATATCACACGGGACCCCTGGGACTGGGACGTGGGGTAGGAGGATTGGAGGCAAGAAAGGAGATCTTTCTCCTTTCCATTCCCATTAGCACTGAGCACCACACGGGAAGCAGGAGGTTTGATGTCTGAGGAGCCAAGTGCTCTCTCTGTTTTTGCTGATGGAGATACGGGCCTGGTGGAAATACCCCACCAGTCGGCACACCAGTGGGGACGGAGTGCCTCAGTCAGCTCGCTTGGGTGGCTTGAAGAGACTTTTTCAATTAGCTTTAATTTGCAGCAGGTAGAGGCCCAACTGGAGGTCACACAGAGCCTGTAAAGAAAGGCAAGCTTTCCAAAAGATTAATTTTAAGCCATCATTGGAGGAAAGTTTGGCTGCCTACATTTACCAGGGGTTGGGCTATATTGTGTCAGTGCTCCCCCCGGGACACCCCATGGCTTTAACTCCTGAGTTCAGAGGATGGGGAATAAAGGTCTGCTTTGCCCTCGCCTTGAAACTCCTAGTTCTGCATAAAACACACTGCGAGAGAGAAATCCCTAGTTTTAGAGATGTCATTTAGTGGGAGAGGCTGCCCAAGCCAGTCTTCTCTCTTCCCGATCTGATGTTCTTGAGAAATGGCTCCACCTGGGAGATGGTTCAGTGACAAGCTAGAAGAGCTCAGGTCCCCCGTACAGCTGTAGCTGGACAGCTTCCCCAGCCAGCTCCTTATACCGAGGTGGGGTTGCTCCTATTTACGCCAAATTCTTGGAGAAAGGAATCAGACTTACTCAAACAGGACAGGGCCAGAAGCAAAGACCACGTACAGGAATGCTAAAAGTAGAGAACTGTTTAAAATCTGGGTGGAACCACACGCTGTCCTGCGTGATTCTCAAGCTTAATAAATGCAGAAGCAATACTGTGCTGAACGGCTTATGAGCAACAACAAAAAAGCTATAAAATGCAGCATGTGGGGATACAACGTGGCTCTCCTTTCTGTTTCAGCCAAGCTGAGCTTTCCCAGGGTCCCCTCTAGGACACAGGCATCTGCAAAGCTGGGTGGGGAGACACCTTCACATTTGGCTTCCTTGAAAAGCTGTGCTCCATTCGTGTCACACTACGATGACAAGATAAAATCTGAAAGTGTGTTGTAAGCCAACAATCAAAAAAAAGCAAAAGGTTCCTAAAAATAAACTTTTTTTTTTCCAAATTTAAATTGTTGTGGCTAAACACCCTTTGGCCCAAGAGATGAATCTGTTCCTCAAAGAGTGGTAGCAAAAAATGTGCTGGCCGCTGGCCTCCCTTGCTTGGTGTGCCGTGACTTTCCCGTTGGCAAAAAGGACAGTGAATTTCCTTTTAATTGCTCCTTTTACACTGTGGGAGCAGCCCAACCAGGGCATGACTGCCACTGTGCCTGCCTCAGCCACAGGTGAGAGAGTAGGAGCAGGAGCAGGTGCAGATGCCACGGGATATTTAACGCCGCACAGCTCAATTTGGAAAGGTTTCTGCTGGGGAGGTGGGACGTGACGCCCAGCCAACCTGCCCTATTGTGTGTAATTTAAAAAGCACAGGCTCCTCGGTGCGTCCGAGGAGTGATTTGATCTACCAGCACTTCAAGGGGGAGAGGGATTCCCGATATCAAAGAGCCCTTTAATCTGGCAGAAAAGGGGCATGATGAGGACCAGCTGCGGGGAGCCGAGGCCGGACAGCTTCAGACTGTGAAGTCAAGGTGCACGTTTTTAACTGTGAAAGTAATTAATCCGAGGAGCACATTACCCAGAAGGGCAGCCGGTAAATCAGGACCAGATGTTTTCCTGGAAGAGATGATATCACCTAGCTGGGGACTGCACAAACTGCGAGGGGGAGAGCCCCAGCAGTCTCCGCCGATGGCCGTAAAGCCCACGCTCTGCACAGGAATGTGTTATATACGTGTGTGTGTGTATATTATATATCTCGACAAGCATGTGGATGTGTAGCTTTACACGCACGCACAGCCCCAGCTGGCGCAGGCCAGCATCGCCCCGGCCAAAGCTCCGTGCTGCACAGCCTATTTATTTACCCGCCTGGGTTTTACAGCGGAGCACAAGCGCAGGGACTGAGCTCGGGGGCCTCCGAGGGCGCCAAAATTTCCTCAGCATCCCACCGGCAATGGACGCCGCAGCCCCGCGGGTGCCTTTCTTTGAGCATCGCCCGGAGCCTCCATTGAGAATCACTGGGTTGGGCAAAATCCCGCATTCACCCTCCTTCCCCGCCCCCGGCTGCTCGCCCTCCTTGCCCAGACCTCACAAAAAAAATAAAGAGAGAGGGAGAAAACAACCCTCCACGCTGCCGACAACAGCAGCTACCAAGCTCCGAGCCCCGTAATTGATGGCTGCAGCAGAGGGACCCCGCTTTCCTAGCTGCCTCCCTTGCCCCCAGTTCCTCCATCCTCCTCCTCCCCTCTCCCCTTTTATTTTTTTTACTGGTTAACAATTGTGCACAGTGCTAGCCCTGCTTTGCATTTACTCCCTTTCTCATGAAATAATGGCATTTTTTAAAAGTTTCTTGCAATACACACACAGCTTATCTTTGGACACGCTGGCACCTTTCGGTGCAGGAGCAGCAGCAGGTTGTGCTGCGGCCCTGAGCAGCACAATGGGGATGGGCTGGGAGAGGGGGGTGAGTCTCACAAGGGGGAATAATGTGAAAGGGAAACGCTGGCGCGCACAGGGTGACCCAGATGGACAAAGTGCAGCGAGGCAGCTTAGTTAATGGGCTGCATTAAAATTAAACAGAGATGGTGCTCCGCTTTCCAAGCGATGAGGCGGCTGCAGGAGGGCTTCCCGGCCCCCGTGTGCTCCGAGAAACAAAACCAAAGAAAACCTTTCCCTCCCTCGCTGCCCCTCACGTCCCCAGCAGGCGTCAACTGGGGCGGCCCCGCCGTCATCGCCCTGCTCGGGTCACCGGGAGCCAGCCCTGGGGGGATCCCAGCCTCCCTTCCTTGCCCTCAGCCCACGTTCCTGTGAAACGGAGGATGATCTCGCCAAAATTTCTGTAAATGTGGGTGTGTAGCAGGTCACTGCTCCTCTCAGAGAGGTGAAGGCTACCCAGCAGCTGGGGAGCGGAGAGAGGAATGCAGCAGGCGGCCTTCAGGAGCAAGCCCAGCTTTGGGGAGGGGGTGATGATAACGGCATACATCCATCCACACTCCCAGCCCTGTCACCAGGAGGATTTATGCTGCTCTCACAAAGGACCTAAGGAGTCATTAGGCTCTGCTCCGGCCACGCACCTGCTTCGTTGCTCGCTGTACTGCAGGGTGACTCACGCCTGGGGTTGAGGGCATGCTAAAGGGCTCTGCCTCATCCTAGGCTTAAAGAGGTGTTTAAACACCTTGCTAAATTAGGGCCTCGCACCTGAGGAGAGCGAATGGAAGAAGTTAGCAAAGTGGGACGGAAGAGCAGCTCTTTGAACAGAGATCCCTTTAGGAGGTCGGTAGTGAGTCTGCCTTTAACAGAGATGAATGAAAATGTGCAAGACTTGGTGTCCCCATCAGGATGTGGGTACTTGTTCCAAACAGAGTCTACAAGACACAGAATCGACCATCTCTTTATTCCCTTTGAATTGCCAGGGAATGGCAGTTGTGGAAACACAACCAATGCATTTCTGAGAACTGCACTTACTTTGAAATGGCGGTCCTGCAAAGACAACAGGCAAGCTATAAACACTGTCCTCAGACATATGAATCCCCTGAGCATCATATGAGCAGTTATGCATCAAAGGAATGTCATACCTAAATCAAAAGCATTAACAGGTGTAGAGGATGCTGTTGCAATTGAACTTGAAACAGGTGGGTCCCACTGTGGGACCAGCAGGGGCCCAGGGGGATTCACAGAATCACAAAATGGATGGGGTTGGAAGGGACCTCTGAAGATCATCTAGTCCAAGTGCTTCAGGTATTCACGGTGCTGCAGCCTGACCTTCCAGTCCGCCCACCTGCCTCCAAGTTGCCTCTGTTTTTTCTTTTCCCCACAGTTCAGATCCTCACAGCTGTGAACTGCAAGGTAGCTTTTGGGGCTGGTCCTTTGCAATGCTGCTCCCAACAGACCAAGCAGCAGCAAGGCATGGTGCCCACCAGTGTGCAGAACCACCTCAGAAACCACCAGGTGAAACCACCCTGGAGGAAGGTGTGCAGTTCCCCATAAGGCTGCCTTCAAAGTTTAGCCACTGCCTTTGCTGCAAGCAGGGCTCTGCCCCAGGCCCCACGCAGTTCAACAGCTTGGCTGGCTGCAGGAGAAGGGATCATGGGGACAGCATCTGCAGGGATGCTGTAGAGAAAGCAGGGCAGCATTCACGAGCACCGCTGAGCTGGGAGGAGTTGAAGCCGTGGGGTGTGTGGAGGGGAAGGCAGCAACAGATTTCAAAACAATCCAGATAAATTGGAGAGCTGGTCTCAAATCAGCGGGATGGAAATCACACCAGAGCAAGCACAGAATGCCTCAGCGAGGTGCTGGGACTGCGGCGCAAAGCGGGGACTAATTGCACAAAGAGCACGGCTGCAGGACAGGCTCCCGGCACCACAGACAAAAATCTAGTCAATGCTGTCATGCTGTTTCAAAACAGACAAGTCTCTCGATGGGACGCATGAATACGAGATGCATAAGCCAGGCATGGGAGAAAACAACCATGCTGCAGTTGGCAGCGGGGACGCCGTGGCAGCAATCTCCAGTGGGGTAAACAAACTGGGAAGCGCTCCGAGGTGCAACAGCAAGCACGATAAAAGCTTTAGAAAACAATCTATGAGGGGAGATTGAAAGAATTGAGTTTGTTTAGTCTAGTGAAGAGAAAACTAAGTGGGAACATAACAGGATTTCAATACATAAAGGCTCGTGCTAAAGACTAGAGTCCAAAGGAGCAGCACGAGGAGAACTGGGTTTGCAAAGATTTAGGCCAGCTGAGCACTAATGGGGAGGCTTTGGAGCCAATTAAGGATACTGTAGGCTCTCCTTCACCTGTACATTTTAGGTGCGGACATCTATGACACCATTACCAAGTGCCCAGTAGTGTATTCCTTCCCAGTCCTGCTCTCCACGTGATCCTGCAGATTTTCTTGCAGCCCCTCTCTGATTTCCAATAGGCAATGGAATGGGGCAACCCCCAGGAGAAAACTGTCCTATAAAGGGATCATCCATCGCCCTCGCCTCCCCACTCTAACTCATCACCTCCCCAGGCCCCTCTGCACACCCGGGTCTCAGAGGGTTTCCAAAGCTGATGTGTGCTCTGTTATTTATTTACATGCAGTGAACTTGCAAGACCCCTGCAGAGAGATCCAGGAGGTCTCAAATAGCCACATGCGTACCAAATAACAAGACCCATCCCACAGACCTTACTTTAAAGACCTTAAATAGACAAGGATAAAAAAAAAATTACTTCCCACTAAGAGGGCTGGGGGCTGCAGCAGGCCTTGTCAGGAGAAGCTGAGAGAAATGGACCTGTCCAGCCTGGAGCAGAGAAAGCTAAGGGGGAATCTGCCTTATTTCAATCCTCATCCTTGGAGATTTCCAAAATGCAGCTGGACAGGGGCCTGGACAACTTGATCTAGCTTTGGGAGAAGCCTTGCACTTAGTGGGGGCCGAGGCTAGGGCCCAGCTGAGGCCAGGGCCCAGCTGAGGCCCTGTCCCACCCAAACCATTCTGTGACAGACACACCGTGGGTACCTCAGATGGCACCTGGGCAACTGCACCACACCACTGGCACTTCATAGAGCACCTTCTCCACCACACACAGGCGTTTCTACCCCTTTGCCCCACGAGCCTTTCTGAGGTCTTTCTGTTCTGCAAAGCTGGATCCCCGCCGCTTGCATCAGGCCCCAGCCCATTGTACAGCACTATGTAATAACAACATTTCTCGATCGTGATTCACAACAATAGCTACCACCCAAGTTCTTGGCTCACGGCGCAGCCCAATATCTAACAGCGTTCAGTTCAACCTAATGTGATCCCTGTCCCCACCCCCTCCGATTCCAGCTTCGGAGCTTGGCCGGCTTCGGGCCCACGCTGCTCCTGCTCGCAAACCCCAGGCATGCTGACTGCTGCTCACAACGAAGGGGGAGCACTCGGAGATGAACTTTTGGCAGTGCAAGCTCTAGGGAAGGCTGAAGTCCCTGCTTGCCTGTCACTGATTTATTGACGCCTCCCTAATTGTGGAATGCCAACCATACATGGAGATCTGCAGAAAGAAAGGACTTGGCTCGAAGGAAAGAGAGGTCATCGCAGGCAAATCAGATGCAGGCACCAAGAAATATTTTTGTTTTGTTTTGTTTTTTCTTTGCTGCTGCAGTGAATGTAATAAATAAATGTGCATCTGCTGAGCTGTTTCTACTCAGAGTTCTCCCTTGTTCCAGATTTGGCCTTAACTTTTGTTAGTAACCTTGATCAGCAGTGGTCTGCCCACCAAGGCTATGTGTGCATATGAATTAGAGAGGGAGAGACAGCGTTCATTTCCAAAGCAGACTTCTTTTCATCCTCTGCCAGCCATTTTTTTGGATGGAGGTATCTTTTTCCTTCATTTTTTTTTTTGGTCATAATGTAAGCATAAATTTGAAAATGATCTGCAGAACTAAGATTTAATAAGCTTGCTCACAGAGCAATAAGCCAAGAAAAAAAAAAAAAAAAAGAGAGCAAAAATCACAGACCTTTTCTACAAATGGGGGGGGGGGGGGGGTCGTTTAAAAGAAAATTTAATCTTCAGCAAATGCTAGCGAACAACATTTGTTCATTTTGGAGACTAATCTGCAACCATTCCTCACACGCCACTCTAACACATCTCTGCACAACCCTCGTCTTCACTTCCCTCTCCTGGTTCTGGTTCAGCAGCCAGCATCTGCCACTGATTATGGGGGCTTAAGGTTTCACCTCTGAGGAGCAGCGTGGGAGCACATTGAGGTCCCTGCATCTACATGTAGCTGCACACGTCTCTTTGCTGGCATTTCACTCACGCTGTCACTCCTCCCTTCTAGATTTGCTCTTCCAGACTCTCCTCACATCAGCCCTGTCCCCCATTAGCCCTCTCAGTACACCATGCCCGTGAGATGGATCCTGTGTTTTCATCCCAAAACCACAGCTAAGGAGCTCAAGGCTCAGTTCTCGTTCAGGGCGAGTTAGCTGACACAAATCAGATGAGGTGTAGAGAGTGGGTCACACGCACAGCTGACCAAGGCAGAGATCTGACACAACTTAGGACACTTTTGTTTGAGCATGGTCAGTGCTGAGGAGAGAATAATTCCTCGCAGAGCAGGAGCGAGGAGCTGCAGCAGGCTGTGTGTGGCAAGGTCTGCACAGCACCTTCCTGCACCAAACCTGGACCCCACGCCTGGAAACCTCTTGCATTCCCCTGGCAACAGATTCACTTTCCAAAACAAAATGAACTCAAACAGAGTCATTTCCTATGAGCGAATTTGGGATGGAACATAAAGCACAGGCGGGGAAATATATATGTGACATACTTGCAACAGCAGGGAGAATGATTTCATCTAGCATCCAGCTGACTAGTAAAGAGAGTCAGCAGCCCCCGAGGAGAAAGCCATTAACACACAAACACATTTTATGCTGGCCAAGGTGAGAAAGGAATGGCTGTAGGTACTGAGGTGACAGCTACTTTAGGATCAAAGGAGAAGGCTGAGAGGAAACTATAAAACTAACTTCAGATCTGGCTGGGGGAGGGGGCGTGAATGGAGGAGAAAACTTAATTAAAGGTGGCAAATAATGACTATTTTTTCTGGGAAAGGGGCAGCGATGATTTCACTTCCAACATCACACCTGAGCAAACATTATGCAAAGATGGCCTGAGTTAGGACTTCATTGCCAGTAGAGCGATGCAGATCCAGCCTTCACTTCAAAGGCTAAGAAAAGTAATTGCAAGGGAGGAATTGGTTTGCCAGCGGTGCTCACTTTTGATTCCATCTCTTCCAGAGTAGCTGCAATGGATAGCTGCTGGGCATCGCTGAGGATGTGACCATCTCATTCACGCATTTCTAACAAGATGAAACAAAACAAAAAAAAAAGAAATGAGGTGGCACCCGTGCTGAGGTGGGTAGCTCCATGGTGACTCTCACCCAGATCTGCTAGGTGAAATGCTATAGTTAATATAGTGCAAGGAGAAAACATGGGTATCAACAGCATAGGATGGCCTACAGGTCACCAGATGTAGGACTCATCACAACAACAGGTCTCCTGCAAGCCAACAAGCCAGGAAGCAACAGCAGCTTCCAACCACAGCCCAGGCTTTGATAGTAACGGGAGATTTTTGCACCCAGTGAGTTCCTGGGACAGGAAGGCAGCAAGGTCTACACCACTGAAGAGAATGGAAATGGAATGGGTAACAACCAATATTAGCTTCACAGTCTAGTCTTGACAAACCCATCCAATTTCCTTTTAAAACAAGGAGACGGATCTCGTAGGCTGGTGAGAAGCAGCAGACGTCAGTATCTTTACTTGAGCTAAGCTCTTTGACACTGGCTTGCATGAAATCCTCTTAAACCAGCAAGGAATGTGTGGTCTGTCTACTGCAGAGCAGATGCAGCACTGGTACCCAGAAAGTCGTGAACAGGACCAAATACACACATTATACCAAATACACATCGAAGAGAGATCCACAGGTTTCTCCCTGGGTCTGACTCCAGTCAGTCAGTGACTTGGACTTTGAACAAGAAGGAAGATGATTAAATTTGCAGGATGTCCAAAGCTGGAAAGCTCTGCAAGTACACTGAAGGCAGGAACAGAGTTTTTTTTAAAAACGGCTTGATGAATTAGAGAAACAGTCAGGGGAAAAAAAGAACGGGCACAGTAGGAATCCATGCAAGGCTCCACACTGAGGAATAACTGGCTGCACAAATATGGATGTGGAACCACTGGAGCTGAGGTTTAGAGCAGATTGAAAACCAAACTGTTTGTCATCAGTGCCATGCTCTTGGAAGAGCCAAGAAAAAAAAAAGATGTGGGCTAATTAGATACAGTCCAGAGGAAAGAAAAAAAAAAAAGAATAATCAGATGTCTAGAGAACGTGATCTTGGGGAAAATCTGAAAGAATTGTTGAAGTTTAGCCTCAAGAAAAGAAGACCAAGGAGAAGCACAAGTCTGCATGTTCACAAATGATTGCTGCAACGGAAGAAAGGCACTGACCAGTCTTATCTGCCTATAAGGGAAAGGTTAGGATACATTAACAGGCTTAATCTGCAGTTAGAAAGATTCAGGCCTGATGTTATGAAACTATTAGGGCAAATAGATGGAAGAAACGCATAAAGTATCCAGCTGCGAAGCCTCTGTGAGGGGAGAGCTTGAAGAACAGGCTGGAGAGCTGACAGGAATGACATAAGTGTCCTGCCCCAGGGATCTGGAGGGGGAACAGAGATCTGGCGGCCGTCAGAGCCTCCTCTGGGGGAGCTGGCTGAGGGAGAGGGCTGGGAAAGGTCCTCCTGAAACGGAGGGCCTTGCTAAGAGCATTCAGCGGGGCAGGTAGCCAAGGCGTTTCTCCTTGCCCTCCCTCAGCCTGCTCCCCTAAATCACCCTTACCCCTCTGCGCTTTCTCCCCTTGCAGTCACTGATCTGCTGTGCTCAGATCTTTTCGCACATCTGAGGAGCTGCAAGGGCCAGCCTAGACTTCCCCTGCCACGGGGAGGTGAAGGAGGCCAGGCCAGACCCAAGAGCACTGAAAACCCTGGGAAACAGGGCTTGCTGCTCCCGATGCTGTTGGTGGGGGAACAGCTCTTGCTGCGGCAAAAGGAGGCTCCCTGCAGTCACAACTGCCAGCAGTGACAGCAGCAGAGGTTGATGCCCATGGGAGGTGAGAAAACCATGGTTTGGTTTCACACTTCTTCAGCAACCAGCGCCTTCTCCTCTGGGCAAAGCAGAGGGAAAGGCTGCGAGTCTGGCACCCAAGGCAAGCGCCAATGTTGTGAGCACCTTAGCGCGTGCTGCAGATCTCAGTGGGAGGCTTTTGTTTGTTTTTTCACTCAAAACATTACATGTCGAAGCCAATCGACATCCCTAGAGTGATCTTAACAAGGTTCTGCTGCTGGTTACAGGGCAGTAATGTAAACAGAAGATTACTGGTGACCACAAGCAGAAAGAGGAAGAATAAATGGAGGGCCGGAGAATTAAAAGTTATCCTGGGCTGGGTTCACCATCGTGTTACTTCTGTTCCATGAAACACCTGTGCTTGGAAATGGAATTGCATTTCCAAAACAAACAGCCAAAAAAGAAAAAAAAACAAACAAACACAAAACTATCCCCAATACTGAATGAAAAGCTAGTCCCTTAAATAGTTAATGTTAACCACAATCAACAGAAAACTTAAGATTTTTCAGATCACCTAAATTGTCTGATTCAGATTTCATTGAAGGTAACAGTGCCAGCACATCAACTAAGAACAGACACACAGCTGAGCAACCTGGCCCTATAAGCCCATCAAGTTCAATCTGAATGACTTGCCTTCAAGGAAAGATTGGTCCTAAGTGGCCTTCCAGGTGTTAATCAATCATTTATTCAACAGCTGTCTCACATTCATTGCTAATTATTACTAACAATCTTTTGGCCTTGCATTAGCAACTTAGCAGAAATGCACTTAGTAGTATGTTAGCCTTCTCTTTCCTTTTATGTTTTTACTGGCAAAAAGCATCTCTGATATTTATTTTCTTTCAGCTGAACGCTGGTGATAGACGCAGACCACAACGTCGCAGAGACTTCACGACACACTACACAGAGCAGACTGTATTGGGGCCAGCAGAAAGCAGCACTGCAATTCGACAGAGGTGCAATGGTTTCACGTACATAGGACCCAAGTCAAATACCCTCTGTCCCCTGCTCCTGCCTTACAGGCCATGTCCAGAGCACATCACAGTGTTGCCCTCCTGTTTCACCTTGGGCACAAGCATGGCACGCTGCGTTACTGCACAATTTGTTAGCCTTGGCTCGTGTTGGCCCCATCTCCTCCCCAAGGACGCTCTCCCGGTGTGTACAAAGTGCTGGGGTAAATAAGCACGCTCAGCCAAACCCAAGTGCAGCCAGGGGGAAATGACAAATGCTTCCTTCGCGACAGAAGAGGACCCATTGTCAGGAATCAGAAGAATCATTTCCCGGTTACAGTAGCCTTCAGATACGTTGATCCAGATTCAAGCCTCCAATAAAGGCTCCGCGAGTGATATATTGGCTATTCTGCTTCGCTGACTGACCACTCGAGGGCAAGAATGCAGCTCCCAGAGGCGCGACACAAGGGCTTGAAGAGCTTGGCTGTATTTTCTTCCACTTAAAACTGGGAGAGGTGAATAGCTGGTGAAAGTGAGGAGGAGATTGATGGCTTTGGAAACTGCACGGCCCTCTCCCTATACGGGACAGATTTGGTACAGGCAGCCAGCTTCAAGCCTGACCTTGCCCTCCCTGACCTGTCAGCAGCCTCAACCCTGACCTTGGAAGGACCACCCTTCTCCTGGGGGAAGGACAGGAGAAAAATTGAGTGGAGATCAGGTTGAGATAATTTTATTCCACAGGAGAGGACAGTCTGTGAGGCGTGTAGAAGCTGGGTGTCCTTCTCAGGCTTTGGTATTCACTGCACAGCCACCTCATGGTGCTCACACATGGTCTGGGACTGCCAACTGATCACACTTCTTGGAGAAACTTCCTCCCATCCTCACTGCACTTTGGATGTCGTGAGAGCAGTCAGACCGCATTCCTGATGGAATGCTTTGAGCCCCTACCTCTTCAAAAGTCATAAAAAATCTCAAACAAGCTCTTTCCAGACCCAAATCTTTTGGCAGCATGAGCCCCAAACCCTTCTCGTAGCTCTGCCTCCCCCGCAAAGAAATCAGTCCCTTCCCCAGGAGCTGCCTCCCTTCTGCTTTCCCTTTCCCATAACCAGCCATCCCTCACCCTCCTGTTTCTGTAAAACACTCAGCACACACGGCAGCTGGGGGGGGGAGGGACTGAGGGGCTGGTGGAAGCCACTCAGATTTCACATTTATTTAATAGCCGTGGCTGTGCTTGTTTGATTTATCTTCACACATACGTTTGACAGATATGGTCTCATAAAAACTCCACAGAGTAAAAACACCAAAAAGGCCTGCAGCCATTCTGTGCTAGCGTGCAGTCTGGCTCCAGCTCTGGAGCTACACAGAGATCGAGCTCGCTGTGGCTGGCAGCAATGCTCAAATGGAAAAACCTCTGAGTCTGCAGCACCCAAAAATGCAGGGTGCTTGGCTGAAATGGACCACGGTTCCCCAGGTGGCAGTGTCTGGTCAGGAAATAAAAAAGGCCCTGATTTCCTCTTCCCATGAAATATCCCACTGCGCTTTATATAAATTACTTCATTCAAATAACTTATATTTGGGAGACTAATCTTATCCTACCCCCAAATCCTGGAAGACAGCAGCGTTCAGAATACCTCAAGAAAGTTTATGAATTTTATAGCACTTTAAAAAAAAAAAAAAAAAAAAAGCTTTAAAAAGCTCTACCAAGCCACAGCAGAATAAGTTTGCTTCACCCTTAACTCATGAGGAACTTAGGAGCTTGGTGTATTTGTTCCTAAAAGTACCTTAAAATTTGAGGTCTCAGAAAGTCTGCTTCAAACTATCATAGTTCTGATAGTGGAACTGGCTGTACAATTTGTGCACAGAGTGGCTATTATATAGTCTGGGTAGACTCTACAAAAGCACAGCCTCCTGTAAAATATGCATATTTCACAGCTTTTTTTTTTTTTTTTTTTTAAAGGAGAGCACACCTGAAGCTCTCATTCCAAGAGAGGCAAAGTGAAATAACTGTAAATGAAGTCACTGGAGTGTTAATGGTGCTCAAAGGTAGGATTCCAGCTGCATTCAGGTGGTGTTTTATTATGCATATAAATAACAAGCCCCCAAGTCTCCGAGCTGGCAACACGGTCTGGAAGAAGGTGCTCAGGGCTGAGAGTGAAAGACCCTGTGTTCCAGCCTGCTACTGCGGTGGCCACTTTGCTTCTTTGTACATTACTCCCACATATAAAATAACACTCTTAATACTTAACAGTCACAGAGAGATAGCACAGCTCTTGTCTGTTAACAAAAGAGAATGGGGAGGCTTGCATGTCTGCCCCACGATTATCTCAGCTGGTTAAAACCACTGCAGAAGATAAGTGGTAGAATCTGTGACGGCTTCTCTGTGGGCAGACAAGATACTTTTGTTTCCCCCTTTTGTTAGGGGCAGTTTTTCCCAGCTATGGAAACACCATCTTTTCTACTTTAAGCAAATAACTAAAAAGTTTGCAAACACCTCTGCCTCCAAGATGCACTCCCCAGCTCATCTGATTTCCAAGAACTGAGCCCACTAGACAAGGATTGCAGAGCCTTGCCGTTTTCTCCCCAGTTCTCAACTCCATTGCTAGCAGATGGAAAACTCAACTCACCTTCATTTGAGGTTTCAAGGAGTGGTAGTATATGCTCCCAGACCAAGGGCCAGCCCCACACCACAGACTCACCTTTTCTAGGCTTTGTGCCATTTGAGCAGAGATCACCTGTGGACAATGTATTAACGCCAACACCTGCTGTTACACACCTTAGCATTGTCATAGTGCCCACACATGTTGGGTAGCTTCTGGGCTTGGACACTCCCTACTTGCCCTATGACAAACCAACAGCAGGGAAGAGGTCAACCTTTGCTAGAGGTGGCTCTTTCCTCACTCAGTGGCAGAGTGGGGTACAAAAAGCTCCCTCAGAAAGCTGCAGTGGGGTGGAAAGGGAGGTTGCTGGGGTGCAGGGCAGGCACTGAAACAACTGTATGCAAGTTTGGGCCATTACAAGAAAGGGGACTGTATCTCCTACATAAAAAGGCATAAAAGGAGGCCGCCCTCCCCCTGAAGACAGCCACCCATATTCATTATTTCTATCCCTTCTTCTTCTTTTTGGATATTTACAGAGCCACGAGCAAGGTACTGACAGGCAGTCAAGGAATTCAGCCGCTGGTTGGCTGTGCAGGACTCAGGAGCTGGAGGGTGAAAGTGATGCATGGAAATTAAGCTAATTTTAAACCGCAGGCAAGAGAAGAGACTTGCTAGCAGTTACTTAAGAGAAGCTGCTGACTGTTTAAATACCATTAAGAAGATTAATGTCGGCCCGCAGAACCACTGAAAAATTAGGGCTGAAAGGGACCTCAAAAGGTCAGACCAGTCCATCCCTCTAACCCAAGGCAGCATCACCTAAACCTCGGGCATCCCTGACAGATGTTGCCTAACTTGATCTTAAAGCTCTCCACTCCCCAGGCAGTCTATTCTTTATTATCCCTGTCATTAGAAAGTTTTTCCTAACATCTAAATTGAGTCTTTCCTGCTGTGATTTAAGCCTTTTATTTTTTTTTCCTTCTTTCTCTTTTTCCATCACAGACAAGGAGTAAAGATTGTGCCCTTTTATGTGCTTAAAGACTTCAGTTCTCTCCTCCTTTGGGATGGGGAATTTCGGTTCTTTCAAGCTTTCCTGGCAGGTAATAGTTTGTAGGCTTCCGGTTGTTCTCCCTGCTCTCCTCTGGGCTGGATCCAATTACTCCACATCTCTTCTCATTTTCCATCACCTCAACACCGTGACATAGCCGACTTGCATTCAGCTTTTGATCCTTTTTCTGAAGAAGTGCTAGTTAACCCGCCACTCCCTCGCCGGGCTTTGTGGAGCTCGTATTGCTGCTGAAGTGTAAGACTTTCCACTCACCCGTATTGAATGGCCTCCTGTTTCTTCCAGACCCTTTCCCCGCTTTGGCTAATTTATTTTTAAAATTTAATTCTGTCCAACACTATATCCACAGTTTTACTTCAGATATAAAATGTCACCCTTGACTTTAATAAGAGAAGGAAGAAAATTAAGCAGGTCTGAATTGAACAGGGGGTGAAAGCCCACTGAAAACAACCTTTCATTTAGCTGGCACAGGCTCACCAGGTGAGGTTATTAAAGTGGGTTTGTGCCTACAAGGGTCAGTCCCTATGTTTTCCCAGCTGCCTTATGGCATCACACAGAGAAAGATGTTGAAATTTACGCAATGTTACTGCAGTAAGGCCTCTCCTGCTGGCTGGCCAACACCTAAAACCCCCTTTTTGTTCGGCTATCTCCATCCCCGCTCCCTGGCCTTGCACACCTGTGTGTGTCGCACCCTGTCACCCCTCAGCCCAACCACCCCTCGCCTCCCGCTGCCCAACCCAGCAGTGACAAACAAAACAAAACAGAGGCCGTTTATATATGACAAATATATCCTTTATTTTCCAGAAAACGGCCAACACCGGGCCGGGGACGAAGCCGGGCGGCCGCACACCGAGTCCCGCCCGCTCCTGAGGCAGCTCCACCGGCGCCATCCCCGGGGCCAGGCCCAGCCCCGCCGCGGGCCGTGGCTGCCCCCTGCCGGGCCCGGGGCGGCTATATTCAGCGTATAATTATATTTAACCCTTAAAAAAGGGCTTCTCGCTATCGCCAGTTGTAGTAATTAGACTTCTTTGCCCCCATTTCAGTCATGGTTCGCTACTGGGATAGCACTGAAGAGCGCAGCTGTGCTTTGAGGGACTGCGTGAGGGGACCTAAGGCCAGAGGCTGGGCACGAAGCGCTCCCTGCAGCTGTGTGAGGATACCACGAGGCCCCAAATCCCACAGGTAAGTTCCACCTGTATGTAACACAAACAACTGGGATCAGTTAACTGGGAGCAGGGGAAGCTCAGGTCTGTATAGTGAGAGGAACCAGCAAAAGGCTAGAAGACGGATCAAATCCTGCTGCAGCCTCACAGAGGGAATGCTTTCCTCCAACCCTGATAAATCACCTACATCAGCACAATACAGACACCTTTTTCCCCATACTACTGTACCTAGGCCCTGAGAGGCTCTTTGGGCTTGCAGATTACTCAAGACAGGCTGATCTCAGCTCATTTCTTGCTCAGTCTGTACTACCTCACTCAGCAGGAATCCAGGAGCACCTCATGCCCCTGGCCCCACGCTGTGTGCCCATCTCGCCAGCAAGCGCAGCTGTGGCTTGGCTGCCATTCCCTGCAGCCTGCAAGGAGCCCACCTGCCTGATATGGATGTGCCTCCCAGCAGCGCCAGCAATTAGCACATGCAGGAGAGGACCCAGGCAGGCAGGCAGGCTGCACCCCTCCTAATTGACTGAAGGAAGAACACTTGAACTTGCTCCAAAAGGAAGCAAAAGCTTCAGCCTCCCTGCATTCACTGACTTGCAGAGCTTGCCCAAACGTGCATGTAGGCATCAGCTTGCAGACAGGCAATTTAGAGGAAGCAGAGTTAGGCTAGCACAAGTCAGTTGGAGATATTGACCCTTCTGGCAGTTTGGAGGCACACCTTGAGCTCAGCTTAAACATGCCTTTCTTCCCTTCTCCACTCTCTGGGGAAACTGGCTCTTCACTTCCCTTTGCAGTCATTATTTTCTTCAGCATGACTCATTCCAACTGCAAGTCCATTGTATCCTTCAGCACTGTCTATCCAGGCCCCATGAGCCACACCACAGAGAGTCCTGTGGAAAACAAATCAGAGCACCTACACCCCTTCCATATAAGCAACTCCTGGGGACAAAGAGGCAAAGAATTTACCAAAGTGTTCTTTATTGTTCCAGTGTCACACAGGTTGCAATAGTCCAGTTTAGCTTAGGGCAAAGCTGTAGACCAATACAAAAAGCAAGATCCCCTAGAAAACAGCCACCCTCCCTCAGGTGATGATGGCACTGAGATCGACTAGTGCCGTGAAGAGCTCTGCTGGCAAAGCACAGCTAGCACACACACACAAAAGAAATCAAGAGCAATTCCTGAGCAAACAGCTGGAGCAGGCTGCCTGACAGCCTTCACTAGTGTTACATTCATCACAGCAGTGAGTTCGGGTGCTTTGCAGTGAGCTATCAGGGAAGAATAAGTGTTTGCAAAATGAAATAGAGGTTTTAGCTTAAAAGTTTGCCCTATGCCATGAATATAGGGAAAGTCAGCTTAGCAAGGAATGCAAACAGTGCCACAAAATGACAACTGCAGGTGCAAACGAGGAAATGCTAGAGGCGTGATAGTGCTTCAACATTTATTTTCCCCAAAGACACATAAAAGAATTAAAACAGTTCTAAAAACCACAATGTTTTATAACACTTCGCGATACATAAATACTAACTGTGCTTCCTGCTTAGACTAAGCAGCAGGGAAGTCTTTTATTCAGGCCTTTATGTCAGAAAGTGCATAAAGCTGTTTAAATTATTCAGGTACAGAACAAGTGACAGGAGAAATGCATGGCAGTCATTCCAGTTTAGTCCAAGACTGTGAAGTTCTCCTGAGTGGGATGTTCTGCTGTTGGTTGGAAGCCACGCTCAGCAGATACTGCTCACACTGGGTGCAGAGGTCTGCAGTCAGCCAGTCTGCCATGGTCCTCGAGTAACAGCACAGAGGCCGTGCTAGGCAATGAGGCTCCAAAATAACAGGCACGCTGGAGCAGGAGAGGAAAAAACAAAACAAAACAAAAAAAAACATGAAAACTGACCTGGGTATCTGTTAGAGGGTACAGAGTTTTTCCACCCTTCCCCCAGGCCAGATCCAACATTAAGTGATTTATCTAAATGCATGAGTGTGGGCAGTCAGCTCCACCTGGGGAAGCTACTAAGCACCAGAGCAGCTTCATTTACTGACACCTCTGTTGACTAACACAACATTTCAGCTAAAGGGTTAATGGATATCTGATTGATCCAGGGTTATGGCTGAATCCTTACAGCATGTGCTGTAGGATGTTTCTTTGACATCTGGAAGGATGGCAGTAATGCCATCACTGAGACCTTCTTCTGCAGCATTGGCAAAGGACTGTCAGTGATAACATCAGTAGTGAACACTGAGGTAAGAGCATTTGAACCAGAAACCACTGCAGCTATTTTACTTACATTAAAGAACAGTTTCAGAGAGAAAAGATACCTGTTCACCCAGTAGAATATATACAAACATGTATTTGGAAAGAAGAGAACAGAACCTATGTTTCCAGTCCTAGATATTACACTTACACTCACAAGGTCTGCCTTTTCCACTCAGAAGCTTATTTTGCAAAAATTCCCTTTCCAGGGACAAAAAGGAAAGGGTATGTCTAGGGGAGGACTCAGGAAACCAGTTGTTGCATTACTCTTAGTTATACCTAAACAAATCTAAATGAAGCTAAATGAATCATCCAGCATAACATGCAGTTGACCAGCACAGGACTACACAGAGTAGTTGCTATCACGTTTGTTGATTTGCATGTACAAGTAACAGGTACCACCTTTCAAGGTGAAACCGTATCTGTCCCAGCCTACCTAGAACACTCCCAGTGCTCTACTTCATGCAGCAACTCCGAGTTCTTCCTCTCCTGTGTAGCTGGGTCTTCCTCTCTGGAGAGCCTCACAAGTTTTAAGAAGTGGAGTGGGAGATGAACACACGTTCTGAAGGGCACGGACATCTACAATCACAGCACAAGTCACTCGAGTTCTCAAGGAAAACCTCCTCCTTAGCAAGAAAATTTGCATGGCATGTAGTTGATTTATTACCGCACTTACAAGATAAACATTAATGCAGTGAACTCCCTGACCCTTGTATAAATAGAGCATGGAGTAATCCCAACCACTTTACACAGGATCAAAGAAAGAGGAGCCAGAGCTGTTTCAGCTGAACAGTCTGTCTGTCCTGGCTGCTTTTGCACCTTGTATTATGGCCTCTTTTCTTACAAAAAAAAACTAGAAGGTAGATTTGAGGTATCAGTGGGGTGAAGGAAAGCTTCCTATGACTAGGTGAGGTGTAGGAAAAAAAACAGAAAAAAAAAATTGCTGTTGTAAAGACTAGACTTGCCTTGATGCAGCAGTCACAGCAGACGACACTAAGAGAAAAAAATTCCCAGCATTATCATTTGGGTAAAGCTCAGCAGACAGCAATGCTGTAGCTAAGGGTGACTTTCCCAAAGCAGCCTTAACATGTGATCGTGGCACAATCACTTGATGGCAAAGGGAACAAGTCTAGAACACCCCATTTGGTTTTCCAGCCCTCCTGTTTATGGTAGTTTTAGCCAGCTGAAGCACATCAGCAGTCATAGCTTGAAGGCTTTATCTGCAAGTACCCACTGCTTCTCACCCAGCACCATCAGTTACTAAACTCCCAGTGGTTTGCTTGTAACCAATTCAATGCTTTGCTGCTGCTTCAAATAGATTTAAGTGAGCCTGAATGAGCCTGAAATTCTTCTCTCCCATGAGAAAAACAAATAAGTGGATACTTGTGGGTCTAACATCATTCCCAGTCACAAGGTCTGGAGTCTGCTTTTCCAGTCCTAAATGGAAGATTCTGCTGCAAAGCCTCTCCCAGAACCTCTCAAGCCCTTGACTGAAGTAAAATGCAACCTACAGAGCGAAATGAAGGGACTAATTGCTGAGAAGAACCAATAGCACAGTAAATTTGGTTATTGCTAGCTTAATACTAGGAGTTAATATTGATACCACTTCAGAGGCAAGTTTTTCCATCTCCTCTGCAGCTGTAGAGGCTTCAGCCAGGCTTGTGTAGTAAGGCAAAGCTGAAAGGCTAAGGAACCCGTTCCCATCCAAGTGCTCCAACTGTTTGAATACTGAGTGTTTCAGCACTGTTCTTTCACTCTTCTCCCTCCCTGTTCAGTCCCTTTGTACCAGCTCACCTGCTGCAGAGGTAACAGCTGTAAGGCCACTTCAGAAACATCTGCTTACGGCAGCTGAAACAGATCTGTGGAATGGAAAGTTATATTTGTGAATGCCAACTGGAAATATCTTCCTACCAACAGCATCCACCGCCTGCCAAAGAGCAAGCACATAAACTAACCTTCCAAGGGCTTTAGATCCACATACAATAACAGAGATCCAAAGGATAGCAGAGAGACAGGAATTAAAGGCTAAAAAGGCAAAAAAAGCCTTATTTGTAAGCCTGTGTTTTTATGATGCAGAGGTTTGGGGCAGCTGCCAGACAACAGGAGTTTAAAAAAAGGCTCTTGAACAAACAATAGCTGTATTGTGCAAGAGTGTAACAGTAGCTAGTTAAGAGAGGGAAGAAGAGAGACATTCTTTGAGGTAGACTGCAGCAATCCCAAAGAGATTAAGTCAGGGCAACTTTGAATCCAATCCTGAAGCAAAAAAAAAAAAAAAAGTTATAAGGAAGCTGATGAGTCGCTTGAACTTTATAAAAAAGAACATTCATACACAGCTGGCAGTCAGAAGTGATATTATCTTGAGAAACAGCTTGAGAAAGCTAAAAAAACTTCAGCAGCAGGAACACAAAGAGGGTAAGAAGGCTATTTTAGCATAGGCAGAGAGAGGCAAGTTAAAGCAGGGTCGGTGAGCAAGGTGAGAAGAAAACGGATCCAGGAGCACAAGATAAAGAGGGTGGGGAAGTATCAGAGCTGTCTGCTAAATAAGTGAGGGCAAAAAGCTGGTCCCCAAAACAAGCAGCATGAAATTCTTCACACCTGTGTTGCAAAGGGCTTGCACTGAAGGCATCTGCTCTAGAGGGGCTCGATGGAACAAGCCCTCTAGAGCAGACTGGGTGAGTAAACAAGGGAGCAGCCAGCAGGCCTGTGCTGCAGGTTGTTCCCTGCCCCTCATCTCCCCAGCCTGTGCAGCCACCACTCAGCAGGGTGGTTCACATCAACACGGCTCAGTTAACTGTGGGAGTTAACAGCCTTTGCTTCACCATGTACCAAATCCCAGTCAAATATCTTTGTGATTTTAGAGCTGGCCAACAGGAACAGTTCTGCTAGCACGGAAACAACAGTCAAGAAGTATTTAGCAATGGCTGGGTTACTTCCTAGGCAACTTACGCAGCTTATGTTTGATTAGAAGTCATCACAGCACAAGTATGAAAAGATTTCATGCAGCCGTGGGCCAAACTCAGAACAGCTGCATGAACAGGATAAATTGAGGCAGAGAGCACCTCAGCAGTTCGGCACTGAGGGACGTGAAGGCAGCCAGCTTTAGCAAAGGCACGGACAGCACAACAACAAGGAAAAGAAACTTACCTTTCCTCTTGAAGAGGCACCATCACTGCCTCCCTGGGAGACGCCTTCCCCTTCCAGCACTCTCATTGTGTATCTGGTTCCGATCAGTTCAGCAATGGTTGGTGATGGCCACATGTTAGGAAGGTGATGGTCCTATCCAAAGACAGGAGTTAAGCATCAGAGAAAGCTGAAGGCACACGTATTTGGGGAAGCCATCCTCAAAATTGGGTCCCAGGAGGCTCAGCAGCATTTGTCCCAAAACTCAGTTCTGCTAGCGATAGGCAGGAGGCGTTGACTGACAATACTAGTAAAGAACATGCAGGGAATCCTGCTTAGTTTTTGAGCTTATAGACAAGAATGCAAGCAGCTTCCTGAAGCAGGTCCTTCGGTCCCCATAGCAGTTAATCCCATCCCCAGAGCCAGTCTCTTGGGACTTCGATTTGTCTTACATGAGGAAGAACTCTTTCATGTTGTTCAAACTGAACGGTAAGAAATTCCACAAGGACACCACAGCAGCCTTGTTTTACACCACCTCCAAGGAAACAAATGTCCCAACTGAAGATTAGCACGCAACTGGGCTTAAGTGAAACCAATATAACGTGATCACTGCATGCACAAGGTTCAAGGTGCCTTCTGGAGTCACCACCAGATGTATCAGAACAGCTTGCCAGCTGATATGCCCCACTTACACGTTCCCTGCTTTGAAGGCCACTCTCTAAAGATTTGGATCTTGCTCTGTAAGGAGGCAGCTGCTGTTGGCCAGCGTTCAGGGAACACTCAGATTTGATGTCTGCCAGCATGGGTGCACTCACGGGAGGACGTGTACAATCTGCAGTGAGACCTGGGCAGGAAGAGAGAGTTTCGGATTGCAGAAAGAAAAAAGGAATATCAACTTCTAAATATTCTCCCCAAAAGCTGACTGCTCAATAGCATTACCCCTCCTTTCTGAAAGCACCAAGGCCTGCTTTCCCAGCCCTCAACCTCCATCAGCCCTGATCACAAAAAGCAGAGGTTACAGTAATTACAGTTGTCAGTAGAGTGATGAGCTTTTGATAGTTAGCACCATTTAGTTTAATAAAATGTGCTTTCTTCTTGAACATTCAAAATGTTCATTTAGCTTTTACTGTGATTGCCACTTATGCCTTCGGGGACATGCTATCATTGCTTTGAAGCTGCAGGAGCCATACAAGCTTCAGTCAACTGCAGAGGAATGGTTCCCTAAGTGCACCTCCCTAAACTCATTAATTGATGTCAGAGCTTCTCCTCTGTCAAGTGTCTTTAGGTGATCAGAGAGGTGTAGCACAGTGAGCCCCAACCTAAGGCTTTGGCAGCCCAGCAGGCACTGACTCTGACTACACTTTATCACCACTGAGTTTGGATTTGCACCAAAAAGGAGACTGACCTGTGCTCTTGCAGGACACTGATGACCTGGCTGAGGCAAGGTGGGTGCTGGAAGACAGCTTGGGAGTAGGCTCCTGTGGATCAGAGGATGAGATTTTCTTAAGCTGCACACAGGAGAGACCAAGCCCACTTGTTCAGAAGCACTGCTGCTAAACAAAACACCCAGGACCCAAAACTGACCAGAAATAGTCCAAGGCTTAGTCAGTAGTGGAGGGGAGAAAAAAAAAAAAAACAAACTGTGGTATATTCAAAAACTTTGTGTTCCAAGAAGCAATTACAAGTTAATTGCCCCCAGCAAGGAAGCTCTGGTCAAGCTGGTGACATTTCAGATTCCCCTGTTATCTCCCTCACTTAGCTTAATGAAGATTTTAGCTTTATCTGGTCAGGAACCAACTACTCTAGGTTCTTCCTTCACAGCTTTCAGAGTACCTTGCCATTTTCTTGGCTCCAGCTCACACGTAGCAACACTGGAGAAGAAGAAACTATGCCCCAGTAACCCAGTTCAAACCCAATGCTGTATCTAGGCAGCATTTTCTAACTTCTCTAGATAATTAGGAACACAATTCAATCATATTGCAGTCTCCATAAAGAAGGTCCTTCCAGCAATACACCAACCACGTGCTCCTCAAGCACCGAGCATTCCTACAAGTAGCACAGACTTGTACAAATATAGCTACATTTTTCTGCTTTTATTAATTCATATCCGTTTTCCTCAGTTAAGCAATTGTATTCCAGGCTGATGTTTACAGAAAGCAGATTGCTGATTGTTTGCCAGAGCATCTGTGCTAGACACGATGTGTTAGGGCTCAAGTTCTGTTCCGCAGAGTTTCCAACTACGCTCAGACTGAATCCCAGAATCGAGCAGTGGAGCTTTTCATCAGCAGTCTGAGGAGTTAAGGAACCCAGGGGCCACATATCCCAGTTTACTGAAGAATGGTACTCCTTCAGTTGCTCCACAGGCAGAAGAGTGGGAATTCACCAGTGAAGATGCTTCCTGAAAATAAATCACGTGAAATGCAAATATTCCTAGCATCAGCTGCCTCACTGTGAGGTAAAATGGGAGTAGTTTTGGCCCATATTGGTCAAACTTCTGAGCGTATCAAGACTTCTGCGAGCCCTAATTTTAGAGACCAGATCAGAAGTTAGCTTTTATAGGCTGCAGTCATGCCACAATGAAGTGTTTAAACATCACATGAGCTTCTGTAGAGGCAAGGCCTTCAGTGAACCTAATAATGTCATGTTTATTCACTTTAGATGGACAAGATTACTCACACTAAGATTTAAACCTCATGTTCTAGGATGTGTGTGTACAGATCCAAAGCCCAGACCAGACTATTTACACCTCTCCAGTCCCTTCATTTAAAGCCTTACCTGAACTTCTGGTCCCAGCTCCTGTGCTACAGCACTGACAGTTTTAAACTCTGGACTGGCATATTGAAATGTTAAGAAACGATCACTTGGAGATCTCAAGGCGATTTTAGGCATCACAGGCATTTCTGAGGGTTAGGAGAAGGGAAGAAAAACACACACAAGATAAGACATTTTGCTGTGGCAAGAAAATAACAGATTTTATACCCACAGATCAGAATTTGGTATTTGGTTTAACTTTGTTCTGTTAGATAGTCTTTAGTTTCAGGTGATGGTTAAAATCCTGTTCTCTAACTTAGCTGACAAATTTGAACTCCCTAAAAAAGGGTAGTGTTGAAACATTTTCAAGTCTTAATACACCACAAGTAGATTTTCTAAAGAATTCTTGTGCCATATCACCTTTATCAATATAAAATTCACATTCCCACCTCTCTTGCATTATATGCTATGGGAAAAAAAAAGTGGGCTTCCATTTCAAGGGCCATCCCTTATTTTTAGCCAGCCATGACTTCCCTTGCACGCTTGATGGGTCCCTTTGCAGCAGGTACCTGTGGGCCTGCCCCCGCTTTCCCTTGCTGTGGATGGCTGCGGCGTCTGGGGTCGCTTTGTTTCTGCCAGGAGCTGTTGGTGCCACCTGGACTCCTGTGGCACGCACTCTCTCAGCTTCCTCTGCAGCACCTGCAGGCAGAGCATAGCACCAGAGAGAGACAGGAAGAGTGAGACCAGTGGTGACAACTGGATCTTCAGCAATGGCACTGTTCTACAGCTGCCTCTCCCTAAAAGGGCTCTGGGCCCTGTGCACTTGTGCTTTCCATACCTTATTTCTGGTTTTTGAGGCACATGAGAAGCTTCAGATAGCGTGTTTGCTGTCAAATACTTTTAGAAACTCTCAAATTTGAGGCAAGGCTTGATCAAAGAGTGTGGAGTATTTTCGGGACCACAAAATGTTCCAGATGGAAGAAACAGCAACAGAAATAGGGAGACTGATCTTTCTCCCCTGAAGATTTGTCACCTACCATGTTCCTGACGTGGTATGTTGGCAGAGGGTCTGCCCAAAATTTAAGTATGGCTCACACGTGCCTCTCCCAAACCCAAGCCAGTAGCTAAGACATTAACTCTATATTCTTACAAAACATCCCATCAGCTCTGCAGGTCACCTACAGGTTTCAGATGAGGCTTGGGAGCAGCTACATCATCACTGGGGGTCCTGCGTTTTTGCTCGACGATCACCTGAAAGAACAGAAATTATGCTTAAGCAATAAGGTTTTCTCTACTCCTCATACATCTTTCTGGTCAGTGGCACAGTTAACTCAAGTCAGAATTTGGGAGTGAGGAATGTGGGGAAGACTTAAAAATGGCACAGGGAAATACAGAACGATGAGGTGCTTGCTGCAGAGGGGAGCACTGCAGAAAAGAAGTCAAGCTGCCTCCAGCTGCCTGGTTCACTTATTCTTACTCAAAGGCGATGCTATTTACTCTGTGTGTACAAGCGGAGAACATGTGGGAGTGCAGGTAGAACACCACAACAGCTTCCCACACTTGCTGGGCTCTCATTCATTTGCAAATTAGACCACTGTTTGCTACAGGAGTTTAAAGTAGCTTTGCAGATGGGGAAATCCTCGCTGAAGAGCTTTCACAAAGGCCTAAGTAGTAAGTACTCCGTGCTTCCTTCTAGCATTTGGGACTTCAGACTGAAGCTTGTACTTCTCATCAACCCCGGGAAGAAAAAAGGAATCAAAAGGCAGTTCATCCTGCCACCTGGAGCTACAGTTTTGTACTGCACAGTGCAACGATTCTGTCGTGCACTGCAAAAAAATACAAGTAGTGATGTATTTTCTCCCTTCTGTTACTATCCATTTATTTATTGAACAAATTATCATTCTCCAGACAAATGCCAGAGCCTTTTCGGAAGGCTGGAGCCACAGCCAAGGAAAGTGAGAACTTCTGTAGGGGCGCATGGTTTAGCTGCAGCTGTTAACCCCCTGCACTCAAGGAGCACCATCAAGGGGAGGAAAAAAAGCTGCTGTCTAGCATGGTAAGCAAACTTTACACTTTCTAAAATATTGCTCTTTATTACAAGTAGAATCGTCTCATCTCCTGCCAAGATGTCTGTTTGCAAAGCACGCCAAGGCCACAAAGCCTCATGCCAATGTTTTAGATCTGCTCATCGCTCCCAGCTCAAGCTGCAGCAAGTGAACAGCATCCCAAACCTTCAGAGGCACTCAGACGTTTTTGTATCCGGGCATCTTCAGCACCATCAACATTGCTGGAAGCCCCTACCTCTTGAGTCAGCACCACAGCCCCTGGAAGCAGTTTGGATTTATTTTTTTTAAAAACCCTGCCTAAATTCCTGCAGCAGCCTGTTTACACTGCCTACAGGCCTCTGCCCCAGGCTGAGCAGAGCACTCGCTCAAAAGTGATTTTACACTTTCATGCATCCCACAGCAGCTGAAAAGGCAAGAAAAACTAGTAAGAAATGCCAGACAGTACAGCTCTAGGAGCCTGTGAAGACATAAAGGTCTGAGGAAGAAAGCATAAGCAGGCAAGGGTCTGTTTCATGGAGCTGCTGCCCTGTAGGGAGAACAAGTTTACCATCCAGCTTCATAAAAGTCTGGCTACTCCTGAAATAAAACAGTGCTGGAAATAAAGTGTTTGGGTGGATAAACGTGGTGATCAAATATAGAGTTACAGCTGAGAGGAAGCTCCAGACAGTTCTGGACTAGGAGTACCTTTGAGAAAGGCTTTAAAACAAGATTTGGGGAAGAGGTTTCAGCAAGGATGGTTTAGAAACCAAGTAGTTAGAGCAGGTGGTTGCAAAACTGTCTACTGACGGTAGTCGGTCAGTCACTCACCTTCCGAAGGTTGTACCTCCTGTGCTGAATGTCATCCAGAAGTCGTTCATAGGGGGAGCAGGCACGCTCTTTGAGCGGGGCAGGGCACTGCAGTCGCTCGGTGGCCTTGCGCAGCCTCACCCCAGCCTGCAGCTCGCAGATGATGCTGGGCCACAGGGGTGCCTAGGAGAAGCCAGCAAGGGACAAGTCACCAGCGGGCAGAAACACACAGAGCAGCATCCTCACCCTCCCTGTCACAGGGCACACTTAGCAGCTTAGGTCTTGCAGAAACACAAATGTGTCCTTAACGCCCCCTTCAACCCACTTGTGGGGCACAGTACCAAGATGTAGAATTGCTTCTCTCTACAGAATCACTTTAAAATAAATGAGTTGGTTCCCCAGTTCATTCCTGAATGTCGTCATCAACTTTATGAATATACTTCAGCAAAACAGCTTCTCTTACTAGGTACCTAGGCCCATTTTCTTGAATAAGTGCTTCTTGGAAGTACTGCAGGTGCTAGACGATTTTGTTATTGGTTTTTTTTTTTCATCCTTCTCCATTTTATTACCTCCTAGGAAATGCTGAGAATGAAATCCCAAACCTTACCATTAAAATCCTCTGAATTTTCAGAAGCCAAGGATTGAAGGACCCACAGACCAAAGAGGAAGACAAAGGGAAAAAGATCTCCCACTTCCACCTTTGCAGCAGCTTATGCTAGCTTTTTCAGCCTGGAGACACAATCTGATAACACTGACATCTGCTCATCCTCTTCCTGTATTAATACCTGTTTCCACAGGATGCTCAGGCACGCAGGATAACCCAACAAAAGTTAAGACAGGAAAAAAAACATAATCCACTCAATAGCCTGTTTAGACAACATTGTAATGGAAGTGCTAAGTCAACAGCTTATCTGGATCCCAAAGGCAAATTGAGTAAGAACGAGTGATTGTATTATAAACAGTGAAAAGGAAGTAAAACATTTTTAAAACTGCCTCAGAACAAAGCTTCTGACTTGAATTCCTCTCCCTCTTTCACTTACAGGGTGAAGCACCTTCTCTTAACTTATCCTTTCAGGTATCTTGGTATAATATCAGAAAAGTCTTATGCAAGCTCTGACTGATGGGCTGCCTTCAAGGAGAAGGATGCTCAGTTGGATTGTTTTAGCCAGGCTTTGGAACAGTTGGATCTCAACTCCAGACCAGCAGGACACTCAGACAGTAGCCACACGCTAGCCATATCTCCTGGATTAACATAATTCTTGTTTGGGAGAACACAAAAAAAAAATAAAAATCAAAGTCCTACTGAAAAAAGAGCTGGGCAAACTGATCAGCATTGCTTCCTGTACAACACCAAACACATTTCATTCTTTTCATTCATGGGAAGACAGCTGTTCATAAGAGGTCTCGGTGCTTAGATTTCAAGGTGAAGAGTGTCCTCTGGCACACACGGTCAGCTCTGCTGAGATGGTACAGCCCTGCATGACACCAGCTTGTGGCCTGTGTTTCAGAAGCCCTTTTTTCAGAGCAGCCAGGATGGAAAAGCCTGGTCCACAGACAGCGTTAACTGCGTGGCACCGCTCAAGGCATCAGCTCCAATCTGCGGGCTCCCAGCAAAGCTGGCACCCTGGTTATTTTAAACTCAAGAGTGTGTCGGAACGATGCAATCGAGTGGTGCACAGGGAGTTGGAAACCAGAGGCAGAGGATTTGCAACAGACATCCTGCTTTTGGAATTTATGTCTCCTGAAGGAGCAGAGGCCAAATACACTGGCCTTCAGGCCACACGGCAAAGCCCATGTATTTATTCATGTATTCCCTGCAGAAAAGAGCATCAACTGCTGTTGATGAGTTTGTGGTTTGAGATAGCTTGCCAGTTTATTTTAATAGATCACAAAATTGAGAATATGCCCGAACACACATTTCACAAACATTTTCATACGAATAGTTTGAGCACGCTTCAAAGCGAGTGCTATTTAGACAAAGGGAGCGAGTCCACAAGTCTCTCGGGGCTTGCCGTTTGTCTCCACAGACTCCAGACTACACTGCATTTGTTTATGCCGGGCAGAGCTCCAGCCAGAAGAGCTATTTGTTTCTGATTGAGCCCTAGCTATGGAGGGCCTTGAAAAGAACAGAGGGAGTTGCTTTCTCTGCCCCAAACGCACAGTCCAAGATCTACAGAAGGACGGAATGGAAGGACAGGAAAGATAACGAGCAGGAGATAGGAGCTACATCTCCAGTCTCCCCCTCCTTTCTGCCTTTTTTGAGCTGCTGAAGCTCAAAAGGATGGTCAGAGCTACCAAATACCTTTAGCTTCTCCAGCCCTGAACCAGCACAGACCCCACGCGATAAAATGATCTCATCCACCTTATTCCTGCCACCAAGAGATCAGTTTTCTGGGAGCTGTCAATCCAGCTGCAGAAGGAAGCAGGCTGCTTCTGGCAGGTATCAATTCCTGCCAAGAGATGGAGTTTGGGGCTCATTTTCAGGAAGAAACAGCATGAGAAACTACTTGTGGACACTTATTCCAAAGAGTGCCTCCAATTTCACTTTTAGAAGTGGTTTAAGTTGAACCACAAAGAGGCTCTTTGTGCAGAATAAGTGTCCGCATGAGGTAAGCATATGAAATAATTTAACTTCAAGTTCACTCCCAGCTTGTTTTGCAGACAAGTCTTTAACTACTTAGGCTCTTGAACAACCTAAGAAGTTTTGTTGGTGTTCAAGCTCCCTTCTTTGTTTTATAGAGAGTCATTAGAAAACCTCAGAGAAGCATGGGTGGACAAAAAAAAAAAAAAGCCCAACCTACCATAATGAAGGAATTAAATCCCTTACCCTCTGTTTTTCCTTCTTCTGCAGGGGCGTTTCCAGCAAATCTTCAACATCCATTTTTCTCAGACTCTGAGAAGCGAACAAATGAGGTAATTACGTTGGGCTGTCCAGTGCTTTTTCATCTATCCAGTATGAATTATTAACGTTGAAAAGCTTAGAAGCCCCAAACACCCAGACATTCAAAAGCTACAATAAATCACTACTGTGTTGCAGAGACAGAAGTCATTCACATAATCAAAATAGCCCTTCATCTAGGTACTCCATTTCTAGTGCAACAGGAAGAGTACTTTATAATTAGATCAATTTATGCAGGTAGAAAGGATAGTAGCTAAGGGGTGATCCCAAATATACCTCTTTGGAGGTCTGGATGATGGACACAAGCTTCTGAAGTTCCATAAATTCAGTAAAAAGACTCCTACAGGTCATTTCATAATGGCTCTTAGCCTCAGAAGGCACAGACAAGCGCTCCTCACAGGCCTGAAAGAAGTGGAGCTATTTAATAGAGAGATCTTGAAATGAAAAAACATGGAAGGCTGGAAGAAAGCAAAATTCAATTTCTTGATGTATGGTTAAAAATTATCTTCCTCAGTTCCATTGTATCTTTTCTGTTTGTTCTATTGCAGATGCAGAGGAGCAAAGAAGCAAAATGCCTAACCTCACACGTACAATAACTTAAGTAGCTGTGTGTAATTTATCTATCTTGTTCTCCATAATGTATGCTTTGAAACAAGTGCCTGGAAGGGAAAGCTTCCAACACACACACACACCCCACAACAAAACAGCAGGTGCAGTCACTCCTCATGTTCTTTTTCCCCCTTGCTCCCCTACCCTGATCAGACTGGGGCATAGAAGGTGTCTTGTACCCTTAAATTATGGTTGAGAGGAAGCTCTTAATTTGAGTTGTGACATCTGAGTCCTCTTGCAGAGACCAAATCTTATGGATATTGAAACAAGTCACTTGTCCAGTCACCCAGCTATTGAATGCTGCCTTTTGTGACTATGCACAGAAAGACTTTGTAGACAGAGCTGCAAGAGCCATGCTCAGTCTTCTTTATTAGTTCTTTTCCATAGGTACTTGAGCACACCTAAAATGTTTTTGCCTTCTCCTTCTGATGGGAAAGCCGTGTGTTCCCTCTATGTCCTCCCACAAGCTACTCAGCTTTTCCCCCTAAATGGTCTGTCATCTTGGTTAACACCATTGTTAACCTTCAGCTCCTCCAAAGCTGCTGCATTTACTAAGCAGGAAGAAGGAAACCTGGATAATATCCTGCAGGGTGACCGCTGGCTTCATTGCCTCGTCATCCAGCTTCAACATCAGGCAGAGCAGCTTCTCCAGGGGCTCACTCAGTTCTCGCTCCACTTGGCTGTCGATTCCCCAGTCCAGGGCTTCATAGATCACCACTCCCAAGTACTCCAGCAGCTGCAGACAGAGGCCAAGGAAGCAGTGCAGCACCAAGTGTTGTGAATGACCTGCACGGCCCTCACTTCCCAGCCATGGGGGGCCCTCTGCTGCCCTCACAGCTGAGCACAACGCTCAGGATGAGAAGGGCTCCAAAAGCAACCTGGTGCTCATCAAGTAACCTGAAACACTCCCCAGATAAGCTATTTTACACTTTTAAAGGATTTATCTAGCACCTCTAAACGATCTGTTACCAGGACAAAAAGTCTGTGGGCTATTCCAGGGTACACAACATCTGTGCACATTGTTTTAATTGAGTTCACTCCTAGCATCTTGTTTCATTTTCCAGATTGCAGGGGACAGTGACTCCCGCAACGCTCAGCAAGTACAGACACCTTGGCAGTTTCAGACACCGGCATCTCCCAGGCTGGCCTGCTACCACTGCAGGATTGTATCTGCACACATAGGAAGGCAAAGAGATGGGCTTACCTTGTCCTCTGACTGCTGAATGCTGCCAACATCTGAAAGGGAAACAAGAGAGGAGGTAAGGGGAATGTAACTGCATAGGCTTTGATAAACAGCTTTTAATAGTTCTGTTGAGAGACAGAAATTGGAAGAGTTCTTGGTAGTAAGGAAACAAATCCTTCTCAATAAGGTCAGTCCCACCCGAGGAAACCAGGCCTGCATTTGCTGCAGAGAAATACCAGATACTCTTTTTGCTTACTGTGAGCATTAGCCCCAAACTAACTGATGCTGGTTGCTTCCTTTTGTTTGCTGGTAGGTATCTAACCACAAGGAAGGCCATGGATATTTATCTTCTTTCTTTACTCCATGCATACTCTTGCCCCCTCAGAGCAATGAACTCTGCAGTAGTGCAACTACATAAGACAAAGCTTGTTGCTGTTTGCTAGCTGCACATAGTGATAAAAAAAAAAAAGTCAGTTTTAGATTTGCTTTGAGAGTTAGTGGAAGGGAGCCAAAGCTCAGAGATGAACAGAGCAGGACATGAAACAATCTGAGGCTTTATTTTAAATAACAATTTATATTAACGTAAGTTGTAATAAGCTTTCATCTCAGCTATTCCCTTGGCCCTTTAAAATAAAACATAGGCAACAAAACAGCCTATACAGTCAGAACACACTGAAAAACATATAGAGGAGGAATAAAAAAAAATTTCTCCCACTTTGCCCCTAAGTTTCAACCAGTTATAACAACCCCTAGCATCCTCAGCTGGTCTCACTCTTACCAGACTTATGGTACACCCTGAAGGAAGCAGTGCCATCAGCGTGGATAAAAATGCTCCCAGGGCCTTTTATGAACACGGAGTGGAGCGACGGGGACAGCCCCTGCGCCAACTGCTTCATCTTGCAGCAGCACTGAAAGCAAAGCGCCCAGGCTTGCTCCTCGCTTATGGGGTGCTCGAAGCACCTCAGGACCTCAGCCAGAGACACCTTGGCAGCCCTCTGCTCGCAGCACGGGGGCTCCATGTGCACCCTCACACCTCACATCCCAGGCTGTGCCCCCAACCTAGGAGCTCAACACCCCATCCAGGACAGGGGCTGTTGGCGCAGCAGCCTTTTATCAGTTCTGCTCTCCCACAGCTCCCTCCCTCCCTCCCAGGTGCCATCGTTAACGCCAAATTTGCTCCACATTTTTTTTTTTAAAGGGACGCCGCTTTGACAGAAACAAGGTGAAGTGTATAGCAAAGGGGCTTCCGAAAAAAAGACACAAACTAGCGAGATCCGTGTTTAATTCAACTTTATTCCTTCATCCCAGCAGCAGCCGCTGGAGGGTGCCCGGCTCCCCTCAGCGCGTCCCGCCCCGCCCTGACGGGGAGAAGATGGCGGCGGGCGAGGCGGCGTGGAACCGGCTGGAGCTGGCGTGGCCGGCCGGCAGCCACACGCTGCCCGTGGCGGCCCCGCACCCCGCAGGTCCCCGGGACGGTTATGGCGGGTGGGTTGGCGGTTGTGGCGGTTGGGTTAGCAGTTATGGTGGTTACTGAGTGCCTCCCGCCCGCAGTGAGGAGCCTGCCGGAGCTGAGGCGCCGCTGCCTGGCGGCCGTGCGGGGGCTGCGCGGGAAGGGCCCGGCCGTGGAGGGCGGCGTGCTGAGGGGGCTGCTGTACGCATACCGCCGCAGGCTGCTCCGGCACCGGCCGTACCTGGCCCTGCAGCAGGTGAGTGAGGGCTGTGGGGAGAAATAGAAAATAGCACAAAGCCATATGCATGTAAAAAAAAACACCACAGGTTTCTTCGTCTTTGCGTTGTGCCCGTCGTTAAGTCGCGTCGGTTCAGTCCAACGTGGGTTTCCAGGCTCTCTGCTGTCAGTGCTCTTTGTAGGTTGGCACTGAGGAGACATTTCTCCTCAGAAAGAGCAGGCAGGCACGGGGATGGGATGCTCAGGGAGGTGGTGGCGTCACCGTCCCTGAGGTGTTCAAGGAGAGGCTGGACACGGTGCTGAGGGACATGGTCAGTGGGTGACACTGGTGGCAGGGGGATGGTAGGACCAGATGATCCTGGAGGGCTTTTCCAACCTTAATGTTTCTGTGATCCTATGAATTTGCACTCTTCAGCCTTTTATAACTAGTAGTCAACCCTCTCTTGCTTGTACCAAGACCTGAAGTATGCACAACTGTGTACCGTTAAATATTAGTACAGGGATTTGAATCCCAATTAATTATAATGGGGAGGGGGGGAGGAGCAACCACAGGCCACTCTCTCAGGTACTTCATTTAAGACAAAAACTGAACTCACCATTCACCGTAGTGCTTATAGTGACAGTTCTGAGACCAAGGCACTCACATCTCAAAGCACCAGTTTTGAGATGGAAGGAATTCTCTTTTCTCCAGGTGGAACAATGCTTGAAGCGCCTGTGGAAGATGAACTTGGTGGGCAGCATTGAAACGCTGGCAGAACTGATTCCCAAGTAAGCATCGTGATGCTGTACATTATACTGCCCGTTGACTCAGTCTTCAGAGCTGAACGAGAAGGTGCTAGATCATAGCCATCTCCTTGTCTTTGTATTGCCACAGGAAAAATAAATTCGAGGCCCATGCGGAGTACTTAGTTCCCAGCCAGCCTATGCTGGAAACGGTGGCTGTGAAGGTACTGGGAGGCTGCAAGCTCATTCTGCGTCTGCTGGACTGCTGCTGTAAAGCATTTCTGTATCCTTTTCTCACTGCGTGAACATTCCTACAGGTCACCAGTTTATGAGAGCAAAATCAGGTCTGCTGTAGCACCTGTATTGCTGATGGATTCAGCAGTGCAACTCATGTATGCAACTTGAAGCTTCTTTGATAGCCAAACATCTCATTTTCAAGTTATTAAGTGGGAACCCTGGGCTGTTGGCTGGCTGCTCTCCTCTCCTTGAGCAGCCCAAAGTTTTGATACTCATCTCCCCAAATAATCTAGGATATTGCCTTGCGAGCCGCCTCTAGTTGGTGTGCTCAGCAAGTTTCATTACAGGCTGTTTATTTTTTAGCCTTAACTGGTGTAATCTCCAGCTTGTCCGTTAAGCACCTCTGCTCACAAGAATACATACTTCTGAACACCGTGGCTTCGGGGTTGTTGAGCCGCCTATGGTTTGTGTAGTCAAGTCTTGTTTGTTGTCTGTCTGTTTGACTTGCCTGTCAGGGAGAAGGGCTTGTAATTAAAGTCTTGCTGCTGAGTGAGCTTTATTCAGCTGGGAGGAGAGGGGGAAAAAAATTTTATGAATCAGAGATCCCTCCGTGCTTTTGGACCTGATTCTAGGGTGCTGGTAAAACCACAGCGTTAACACCAGCCTGCCACAGACCCTGGCATCTGGTACTCCTTGCAGCGAGCAGCAAGCCTGCCTCATGCTGAAACGGAAGGGCTGTGATAAAGTTATTCTACATCACTGCTGAATTTTTCAGGGAAATCCGCTTTGCTAGTCTTATGCTCTGATCAGGAGTGTGCCTGAAAGGTGGAAGGTGTCAGCAGGGGGAGCTCCGACTGATACTAAAGGAAAACGTGGTGGTGGAGTGTGAAAAGTGTACTGAGGGGGAGTAGAGGGGAAGGGCAGCTTGGGATCTTTTCTTTGAGCTCTTCCTCTTGAGTTGAAGGAGTTGTTCCGTGAGTGCAAGCACAAGGTCTTGCTAGAGGAGACTCCAATCTCTTCTCTCCTCAGGATTCAGTACAGATGCATATTGCAGAGCCTCATTTCCTTGTACGGCGTGCTGTCAGCATCACTGCGTCTGGTGTCCGAGACCCAGCAGATGCCTTACATTAAGGGTTTTGCCTTCCCGTCTGATATCAGAAACTTTCTTGGAGCTGACCTTTCTTCTGAGGTGAAGAAGCAAAAGGCTGCAATACTAACAGCAAAACGACCCACCAGCTGGGTGAAGAAGCTTTTCCCAGACATGCCAAAGGCAGAGTCAGAGGCTGGGAATGGTTTTGTGACCTGTGAGAGTGCTATGAAAAACCCAAGCATCCCTATGGATGTTGGAGAGCCAGTTCTGGTGACCAGAGAGAACAGAGGTAAGGCCGCATGCCGCGGTGCCACTGCTGTCTGGCAGCTGAGGTGACCGCAACCTATGCCCAACACAGCCAGGCACTTTACTACACAGAGGGGGCGTTTTGACTACAAACTCCCCTCTCCTGTCCTTGGAAGAGGAGGAGAGTGTTGAATGCAGGCATGAGCCTGCTGAGAGGGAAGGAGAGCCGAGAGCTCTGCAGGACAAAGCGGTAGTGTCTGTGTGCAAAGGCATAAAACTCAAAACCTCATAATGGGAACGCTGCTCTCTTCCTCCAGGAAAGCAGCTGGGCTTTGACGTGAAGAGCTTACTTAGACCATCCAGACCTCCAACACAAGAGGTGTGTGTGCCACCATTTTACACATTCTTTATTTTAACTTCAAAGCTCCTAACACTGTGATGTAACTTCTAAAAGGTAACTATTTCTGTTATTCCTTGTTTCAGGATAGATACCTTACATCAACACCTTTTAAAGAAATGCCAGAGTCGCTCTCCTCTTACATGGTGAAATTGCAGCACACTGGGTCTCTCCTACAGCTGTTCCAAACAGCTGCATCTTTTGGGGAGCTATCAGAGGCACTCAGAAAAGCTATTCTGTGGTGCAAAGGCCACAAACTCAAGCCAGCAGCTTATTTTTTTCGTAACAAATTGTTGAAAAGCAACCGGCTACACCATGTGGAGGCACAAGGATGCAGGTATGTTGCACATGCAGGGGGTTCTGGATCTGGCACTACACCTTAATGTTGTGTTTTGCTGCAGTGCAGGGAAATGCAGTGATCTAACCCCTTTTGTTGAGCTGCAACAGGATCACTACTTCAGGTCACTACATGCTGTGATGTGAATGTTCTGTTTGGTTTCATTTGTGAGAGGATTTAAAATGTAAAGAGATGCACAAATAACAGAATAAAGCAGGAGAGTGAAAATGCAGTTTTAACCACAGGCATGTAAGTGGTAACTGCTAGATGATGTTAAGGGTGCCAGGCTTCTTCAGAAAGCCCTAGCTAGTATTGTAAAGGTGCTGCTGTATCTCATGGGTGTGATAAGTAAAATGGCAGAGAACGCCAATAACCAAATCTCTGAGAGCACCAGAGGTAACTTAACAGCTGCTAAAAGTTCTGTTTTGTTTCTGTTTTGCACCTTCCTTCCCTTAAGCCTGCGGAAGAAGCTGTGCTGCGTCAAAACCTCTCTCTGCAAGTACCTCCTGTGTGGCTCACAGCGCAGGCGCTGGCCAAGGCAGTACCTGGGGGCACAGCTCTGGCAGAGGAAAGTGAAATCGTCCAGGCGCTTGAAGAGAACTCGGACTGCACGGCCAAACCAGGCTGAGCTTTTCAGAGTCTGTGAGAACCGGGCTTTGCTCAGCGTGGGGCCTTCAGGTCAGGCTGGACCTCCCATCGCTTGTACAGCCGCTGACAAACTGAGCGTGGCAGGGACCCCGAAGCGGTTGCTTCCTGGCTCCGTGCAGGAAGAAGTCTCTGACAACACGGATATCGATTCTATTTTTGCTGCAATGGGGGTCTGATCTTGGACTGGGAAGATCAGGGGGTGTCTTTTTCTATGTAAAACTCTCAGAATACTTGCAGTGTTTTGGTAACTCGTACCCTACATTCTGCCAAGAAAATATTTCAGTATATTTTTATAAAATAGTATTTTTTTATTGGAACAGTGTTCAAAACTACTGAGCAATCTTTATCCTTTCACCTAGACCTTTCAGGAACAGCAGCTTTGAGTTACCTCTTATTTAAAATCCTTTCTCTGTTGCTGGACCGTCAGCAAATAACTACCACCCAAGGCAGAGGGCTGCAGCTGAGCACATGCTGTTGCTTCGGACCAGATCATACATTATACTCTTCCTTTTTTGCTGCCTCATTTAGGTGAGGGCCTTGTCTTGCAGTGTTATCACTGTTCAGTATTTGTTGTCCTTGTCCTGAAATGGGGAGTTACCTGAATCCTGCTGCTCCAGAAATGGGGCAAAGCACAGCTGGGGCCTGTAAGAGTAAATTCCTTACCCATGAACTTGTCTCCCACTGCCTGAAGTCTTCTCAGTGTGCAATTTCTGCCTGCTTGGCAAGGTAAGGTGGGCTATTCCACCAAGTACTTACAAAATAACGTTAGAACAAGCAGTGAGGTCAGTGCTTTCCATCAGTTACAAGCCAAAGCCCAAGTCTCAAGATCAGCATCACCAGGAAACTACGTAGAAAAAATTCTCAGAACAAAGACTAAGCAGCTTTATTGCTGTATTTACCTGCCCAACAGGGGTAAGAAAGATGTCTAAGTGCAAGTAAAGCTAGAGCTTCAGCTTCCTAATTTAATTTAGGGTAAAAAAAAAAAAAAGAGAGAGCTGTGTCTACATGGATAGAACCCCAACAGCCGCTTAGGTGCTTTAAAAAAAACACAACACATTATGCACCCAGTGTGAAGTGATCCTTATAAATTTTTATGAATAATGAGCACACGTAAACTCAAACTATTTTATTCAAGGAGTATATACAGAACAGACAGCAAGAACTTATCAGAGTTTGGGCTAGAAAACTTGGTTTATCCACTTAACCGAAATCCATTTTCTAAGTTTCCTGTAAACAGATTACCTAGTGATAACCAAAACGGGAAAAAAAAAATAAATCATTAGCCCTCTAGGTGTCTCGTTCATCACAGTCCTACTTCAAACAAAATTGTGCCCTTCAAAGAATCTTTACAGCTCGTTTCTTGAAGTGATAGAATAGTACAAAAACATACCACCTCCAGTTGGGTAACATTCAGCTGCCTGAACACCTCTCTGAAGGGGCAGAGCTGATATCCCTCAGGGATGGTGTCCATCCCGAGTGACCCCTCCAAACAACAAGTGACATTGCTTCCTGCTGGGCAGCAGCTGCCTGAGACATGCCCCAGAGCAGCCTGCGCACAGGATCAGGACCCGTAGTTTGCTTCATCAAAGGCCTTCCTGGCTCGTTTCAGTTCTTCGTTCATGGTCAGGAGGTCTTTAACCCTGGCAAACTTGCGGGGGTCCTTGCGGATTAGAAAGACGATGTCCTCCACCTGTACGCGCCCCTGCCGGCCGATTGACATGGCCTTGTGTGTCTGTAAGAGACAAGACGAAAAACAGCGTTCCTCTGGCCCCTGAGGGTTTTTTCAGCTCTGTGCAGCTTCATTCCCTGGCACTTTTATAATCAAGAAGCTGGCAATTTCAGGATCTGGGCACCACCGTCCTAGTCCCTAGTCCCAGAACTGCGAAGTGCTGTCACCCCACTGCGCATACAGCTCTATACGACTCACCATCTCCGTGATGAACTCGATGACCAGGTCCTCCAGGATGTCCACGGACTCGGTGTAGGGGTTCTGGTCGTCCCCGAAGCCGTACATCATGCACCTGACTGCGGGGAGGCGCGGGGTGAGCCCTGCTCGCCTCGCCCTGTCCCCGCTCCCCCCTCCCCGCCGCAGCCCCGACTCACGCTCCTTGGAGAAGAGCCGCTTCCTGCGGCCCTGCCCGCCGTCCAGGCCTCCGCCGCCTTCCTCCGCATCCTCCTCGAACTGGGCTCAGCGCGGGGAAGAGGCGCCGTCAGCGCGGGGGTCCCACACGGGGACCCGCACCCGGCCCCGCTCCCGCCCAGCCCCGCTCCCGTCCCCGCTCACCGGCGCGTCCTCCTCCTCGTCAGCCATGGCCGCCCGCCACCGCCCCGCTCCGCCTCCGCCCGCCCCACCCCGCCCCGCCGCCGGCCGCCATCTCGCGGCGCGGAGGGGAACGGGACTCAAACACCATGCTGTACACAACAGGTACAGACAAGGCCAATGCAATTACCGAGATTAATATTAAAGTCCAGCAGGGGACTTGATTTTATTTACCTATCTTACCTGCCACTGGGGCACCGATTCCTACATGTAACAAACTGATGAGCGTTCTCTCTTGCAAATGGCTGAACAAAATAAAAGTTCTTGCAGTATTTGGAGCATTCTTGAATGAGAAACTTTTGGCCAACACAGCAGAAAACCCAAATACATCCAGAGGTAAAGCTGTTTTTTCAGGATAAGACTCTGCCTACTGACTCTAGGATGGCTCTAAGAAACCAAGAGCTTCATGTTGGTGCCCCCAAGGACACCTCGCAGCAACCCTACACACACTCAAGGATCACAGGGTCTGATTCAGTCTGCTGCCACTTTAAAGCACTTTTTATTTTTACAAACGGACTTCACAGACACACTTGATGTATTTAGATAGCCAATAAAACACTTCCTAGCATTGTAAAGGATTTTGCTCTGAAGAGAGACTAAAACCAGAAATATGCTTTCTTTTACACGCACCCATTAACTGTACAGGCTTATTTTTAGAAGCTCCTCAGTCAAGGCTGAGGCCTCAAAAATTATAACCTTGACTATGTTGATGCTTTTGAAAGACACTGGTCTTTAAGACTTGCACATAATTCCATCTGTCTACATAGTACTGTATTTACCCCTAGGATCAAACATCCTGCAGGCTGGTTTGCTGTGAGGTAAGATATCACAGAACTACAGGCTTGACCTCTGCTCAGGTGTGGAAACTAGAGATACACAGCTGCCTCCTGCTTCCCTCACACACTGCCACATCCTATGTACTGATTCTGTACCTTGTAACCAGCCAGCTCTGGTCTCCCCCCAATCAGGTGTTCATAGCAATGTTCAGCTGCTGTGGGACCCCTTTATTGTGCTCCAGCTTCCATCGTAAGGCAGATGCAGAGAATGGTTTCATCTCTGGCAACTCATCTCAGTGCAGCTGCAGAACTCCCTATGAGATTTAAATCAGAAGGCAGACGCAGCGCTGACTGATGGTAACGGGCAGAAGGTGAGACTCCCCCTAGGTGTCATTCATCTATCGCACTGCTTCACGCCAACAGCAACCAAGATGCAGATCCCATTAAATGTTTCCTTTCCTGCGTCTACCTGCAACAGGGACAATTGGATGCAAGCGAGGCACGCTGTAATGCTGAACCTATGGAATGCACAATGCAGAGAGGTTACAAGAGCAAAAAACTACAAAAAGTTCCCCAAAAGCCCCGCACAAAGCGTTGGCTATCTCCACTCCACATAGCCTCAGAGCAGGCAGGGTGCCCACTTGCTAGTTTTCAGTCTCTGCTACATCAGCTGAGAAAAATAAACCTTGGGGCATCATTCAGTTCCATGTAGCAAGTACAGTTTGCTTAATATTAGAGCTATAGTTTTTCTTTGATACAAAGACATTCAGTTTCTAAGTAAGATTACTAGACCCCTCTGGTACCCTAACTACTGCAGAGCTTATGTATGTGGTAGCTTTTTGAACATTTACCTGGAGGGATAGGAAATGCTGTATTAAAACCTAGCTTGTCTTTGGAGGTTCTGATTTTTTTTTTCTCCACACAATCACGTAGGTTTATAAAATAGTTCTAAAGTACCCTGGATTAATTCACAGTGCAAAGTTCCTGAACTGATGAGTTTATTAAAGAAAAAAAACTTGTCATTGCAAACATTAATTTATCCAACATTTTATACAAATTTATCCAGAAATAAACTTCAATGCTTCAGGTTATTTACAATGAAAGTTTAGACCTGTAGTTTTGGTACCTTTTGTGCTGGATGAGCCGAGCAGATCGGGAGCCAGTCTTCAGCTGTCCTCTACAGTAGGCAGGTTTCCAGTAACATGGGCTATAAAACACCTTAGCAAGTGGATTCCTGAAAACTCTACAGAACTGTGGAAACAAAGACACGTATATTCAGTCCCTGATACTGCATTACCTTCACGTACTACAAACAAGCTCAGCCACTGGCTGTATCAAATTACTTTAAGGTTGTACTGCACTGGGGGGATGCAAGCACTTCTACAGCGTGATCAATTATGGCCTGCTGCTGTTAACACAACTCCAAACAAAGTGACAAAGCCCGCTACCAGGCAGCATAGGTACTGCTGCCCTTCTCAGCAGCCTTCAAAGCTGAACTCAACTCAGCTGTAGAGGATGGGAAAGAAGGAGAGGGGCGTTCCTGTGCAGGCAGCCCATCTGCCATCCTTGGGGCACAAGGAATTGTCATCCCTAGTGCAGAGAGACCCATTGTAGGTAGCTTGCAAATCATCACCTGAAAGCCAACAGCAGCAACGAAGAAGAGCTTTACCTGACCAGGAATAGCTGAGGAAAGCATCCTTGAGTTTTCTCCTTCACAAACTCCTGGATCCCCAGTACATTCTTTAACAACAGTCCCTTGGAAGCTCGGTCAATTTTTGTTAACACCATCTGCACAGATACAAAAAGGGAAGATTAAGACAGGAAAAGAAGATTACTTTGCTGCTATCCTGGAATAAATCAAGAAAAAAAAGTCCTTCAAATACCCCAGCCATACTTTAGGCCTACGTTACTAACAATAAAGGTGGGGTAGAATGTATTTTACTTAGGTAGGACAACTTGCAAAGGCTCAGCCAGAGGGTACACAGCTGCACAGATTGCCTTTAGCATAAAACTAACACAAGTTTTTGTTCTACCTTTTCAAGAACAAAGCATCGCTTACCACATACGGAATCCCAAACTCTTCCAGCATCTCTACTGCAATATGGTCTGTTTTCTGCAGTCCTACTACACCATCAACTAACAGAAAAGTCCTCTTCAAGCTGTCAGAAATACAGGCAACGTTAATCACCACCGTTATATCATCCCACTGTGCTACTTCCAAATTCGTAAGCATGAACAAGTAATGTAGGATTTGGGCCATGCACGGCAACTGAGATGTCAGCGTGGAGCAGCACCTCCATCTTTCTTTTCTGCACTACCCCTGAAAGCAGCCACCTCTGCTGCATTTTTCCATCCAGCCCCTCGATGCTGCATATGGGTGTTCAGCTCCCACTGCTGAATGGAGGTGCAGTTACGTTCCTTACTTCTGCCGTTTCTGCAGGTAGGCCTCCACCATCTCCACAAAGTCTTCTGGGGCACGGTAGCCATATCCTGGCATATCCACCAGAGTAAAGTACTTCCCGACTTTGAAGAAATTCATCTTCTTTGTGTGGCCCTGGGGAGAGGATTTAAAAATGTTTAAGACAGAGGGTTAAGAAGTTGCTTTAAGTAGCGGAGCAGGAGATGCGCTGCAAAGTATATCCATGCTATACCCTACGCCCCAGAGAAAGCTGCAAAAATGCTAGTGCTGCTTTAAGCTGTTTTCTCCTTTTTGCAATCCCAAATGGCTCTATCCTTAAAATAACAGGCTCAAAATACCTATGCTCATCTCTGTGCCCGGTGCTTCCCAAAGGGCTTAACATCACGACTGCTTGGCTTGCAAGACTTGGCCGCCTGTGCCAGCCCTGGCTGAGGTGTAAAGCTGGGCACTTTTTACCCTTTCCTTTGCAGAAGCCAAGCCTGTGCTGGGTGCGAGCTGGCACGCTCCCTGTCACCTCATGTTTCTCCAGCCCTCGCTCCCTTCACCCTTCTCGCCCGGCTTAGCAGCGGCGCCTAAAACTAACTCAGCGCAGGGCGGCAGCGCGGCACTCACCGGCGTTTTGGACACCCTGACCTCCACTGCCGGCGACAGCGCGAACAGGGCGCGGATCAGCGACGACTTGCCCACGTTGCTGCGGCCGATGAAGCACACCTGGGGCAGCGGGACAGGAGGGCGGGCGCTCAGGCTGCGCCCCGCACTCCGGGCGGGGCCCCCGGCCCCATCTCCATCCCCGTGCCCCCGGCCCCCACCTCGGGCAGGGCGGGCGGCGGGGCGTGCTCCATGCGCACGGCGGAGCTGAGGTAGCCGACGGCGTGGCCGGGCCCGGCCGCGAAGAGCCGCTCGGCGCTGCGCAGCGCGGCCAGGCCGGGCTGGAAGAGGCCGAGGGCCGCCGCCTCGGCGCCGGGCAGCAGGCAGCGGGCCAGCCCCTGCAGCGGGAACACCAGGGCCGAGCCCGAGCGCCGGCTCCGCTCCAGCCGCAGCGCCTGCGACAGGGCCGCCGGCCCCGCTCTAGGTCCCGGCCCCGCTCCCGCTCCCGGTCCCCGTCCCCGTCCGCGGGCCGCCCGCAGCAGCCGCATGGCAGCAGGGCGCAGCGCTGCGTCCCCTTAAACTCTGCTCCTCCTGCAGCAAGGTGGAGCTCTAATGCTTCGAGCTCCAGTCAGGCCACAGTCGCTGCCTGCTGCACGCACAGCGCTAGCGAGTAAAGGTGTGATTTGTGTGTAGGCAGAGCGCCTCTCTCCTGCCAGCCCCCTGGTGCGAGTAAATCACAGGTGGGTTAGGAGAGAAAAAGCAGAGGAACAAACACCGCAAGGACTGGTTTAGGCACAGTGCTAGTGCTTTGTGGTGGTTTAACAACCGAGCTTAATTAAACTCTGCGGTGAAGCCGGTACCAGAAAACCCACCCTGGCCAGAGATCAGCTTTGTAACCATCCTGGTAGGCAGATTGCCACACTTTTAAGCCAAAAGCTTTAAAATAAATAAATAAATAAATACATAAATAAGCAGAGTGGGTGCTTTCAGGTATTGTTGTCCCACACAGCTCACTGCCGCTGGCATTCCCCACGGGGAGTCCCTGTGGGGCCATCCCAAAGGCTGGCAGACAGACAGAGCTGCCACGTAATGCCTCGCTCACCTGCACACACCCTGGATGACAGACGCGCCCTCGCTGTGCAGATGTCCCTCTCTGTGTGGCTGTAGCATTCCCAGACCTTCAGCAAGGCTGATCGTGTTCAGGTGGGAAGGAACAACCTTGTCTGATTTTGTTCTCCCCGTGGTCTCCTGCTGCCAGCTTTTTCCTCCGTAGCCAGGCAGGTCTCCAGGCACCAGCTCAGGACTGCCCTTTTCAGCATATGGGAGTTTTTGTGGCCAGGGCATCCAGAGGCCATCGTGCGACATCATTCAGCGGTGCTGATGGCTCGCACAGGCCACAACTCCGAGACTGCTCCCAGACTGCCCTTGTGAGTTGGCTCCTGCCCCTCACAGATCTATGACATGGTTGCTCAGATTACCATGTTGTACTGGGTCTGGCTGGGATGTTAACTTTCCCGGCAGCAGCCCATACAGTGCCGTACTCTGTACTTGTAGCTGGAACAGCAGTGTTATCACACCAGTGTTGTGTCTACTGCTGAGCAGCAGTGGCACAGCATCGGGCCTTTCTCTAACCCTCCTAGGGGATGGGCAAAAAGTGAGGAGAGAAACATCACCAGGGCAGCTGGGCTAAACCAATCAAAGGGATATTCCATACCATGTGATGTCACACAGCAATAAAAGGTGGAAACAGGAAGAAGAAGGGAGGGGTGGGCTCTTGTTGAGAAGACATTGGTCCTCCTCTTGAACACCGGCTGTTTGCGTTGAGGCCTTGCTTCAAGGACGTGGTCCATCATCGCTCATTTGTGGGAAGTAGAGAGTAATTTCTTTCCTCTGCACTTCCATATAGCCTTAATTTATTTTGTTTGTTTTCCTCACTTCTTTTTATTTTTCCTTTTCCCCTCCCCTTTCCCTTTTATTTCCCCTTAGTTAAATTGTTTAGTTCATGGTAGTCTTTATTTAATTATTATAATTATTTCCCTTTAATTAAATTATCCTTGTCTCAACCCGTGAGTTGTTCTTTGCTTTACTTCTCCCCCTCCTCATCTAAAGGAGGCGGAGTGAGAGAGCGGTTGTGGGGTTTAGCTGCCCAGCACGGTAAAACCACCACACATGTTCTCCAGTAATCCATCCAGAAAGCATTTCAGGAGAGGATCTGGGCAAAATCCTTGATAATTCATAAACGCAGTAAGGCTGGAAAGCAAAACAGACCATCCCTAAAAGCAAAAGGGCAGGCTTCGTTCGGGACCCAGCAGCTGCTCGCTGCAGGAGCATCTCCAGGCGGGTGCCGTTGCCCGCCTCGCCCAGGAGATGGAGATGAGAGCGCAGCACAGCGCGGCCTCTTGCAGGAGGCAGCCCGGAGGGTGAAGTGGGACCAAACTGCACCTGGCACATCAGGGATGGGGCCGGGAGGGCAGCAAGGGAGGATAAGGCCCGCTGCTGGAGGCACGGAGCCACTTGGGGAGACATCTTCTGAGCTGAGGAGGAGGCAGCAGCAATCTGAGGTTGAAGGACACTTAAAACCAGCCCCAGGGCTGTGCTGGAGACAGACAACAAAGCCAGAAGCTCGGAGCAGCTGCCCAGGACACGGCAGTGATGCTCTTACCACAGTATTACCACCCTGTGTGGCTCCAGCTCTAGAGGCAGACAGAGTTTGGGCTTCCAGAAATGCAAAACACCTGACACCTCCACCTGATCTCAGCCAGATTGCTAATACACAACCTTCCCACCTGCTTCTTGCTGTCTCCACCTTCTAGTGCTGAGCTATGTCACCCTGATGAGCATGGCTGAAGCTACAGTACCTCCCATGCTGCAGGGATCTCTGTCTCAGAGAGACAAATGTGATCCTTGCGTCTCGGACCCACCTCTAAATGTGAGAAGCTTTTGTTGCACATAAGCTCCAAACCACACAGCTGAAGCTGCACTGACCAAGACAGCTGAAATCGTCAAAGTGAGTTTCAGAAAGAAAACCGCAGCGACAGCAGCCGGCAGAGACGAGGATTTCATTATGTCACTGCTGCTGGCTTCTCTCACTATAAGAGCTGCAATCACAGGACGCCTAATTTCCTTTTTGATCTCACCCAGCTTTACCTTTGTGTTCCCAACAGGTGCTCTGCCTCTTCTCAGTTAACCTGTACCTACTACCTGGAGGGGGACTGGGATGTTTGCCTTCCTCCAGTGATTCTCTGGATCAGTGAGGCCTTGCAACCATTTGGCCAGGGAACGGAAACCCTTCCAGGTGGGCACATTTCAGCACAGCCATGGAAATGCATAAACCAGCTGTGCCTGTTGCTGTGGGGAAAGAGTTTTGTCTCCTAGAACAAGCAAACAGGCACCACCTTACATCAGCCTCGTGGCTTCACAGTCTGGGGAGGCTAACGCTGTTCTGATTAAATTCAGTTTAGTGCATTAATTTCCTGGGAAGTTCATCTTCTATCCAGAGAAGGTACCTTTGCTGGTAGAAGACAGCAGTGTTATCACACAGAAAGATTCTACCCACCTACATTCCCTGCCTGGAGGGAAGGAGGGATTGCCAGTATCTCCTAGAGGAAAGATCTTAAGCTGTTAGGTAGCTTTTTATTTTTTTTTCCTCTTGGATAAAATCCTCACTGTCAGATCAGAACCAGGCATGAAAATCACTCAGCTTATACTTTGTGCAAGTTCTGCCATAGGTTTTCTTGCATAGTGCTACTGTGAGGTGAGAAGTGTACAGAAAGCACACATTGATACCATTTCCTCTGCGTTCACCTATTCTCAGCACAGGAAGAAGCTCTGTGCTATGAAGAAGTGTTCTTTGCTATTTGTAGCTGCAGTCAGGAACCTTCAGGAGCGTAGGAGGAGCGGTGGCTGTGACTGCTGAGGATCACTGGCAGGGGATGATGAGGATCTCACAGCAAGCAAGATGGTGCAGGAGACCTGCATCATCCAGACACGCAAGAGCTGCCTTGGAAGAGATCTGGAAGACCATTTACATCGTCGTCCTGCTCACCATCACTGCAGTCACAGGAGCCACAGGTAGTTCTGGCAGCATCTTGGGACCAAGCAGCTATTAAGGGCTAAGGGGGAATGCATCACAGTCATGTTTTCTCAATTCTTCTTTGGGGGAAAAAGTCTAGGGGAAGGAATCTTTAGAAAGAGCTGAAGGGCCTTTTCTGATGCAGAAGCAATAACCTGCAAGAGTTTAAGATTTAATGGGAAGGTTCGTTCTTCTTCACAAACTCTGCTAAATACTTTAAAAAGATAAAGCCCAAAGACAATGGGATCTGAAAAGACAGCAATAACCTTTCTCCTCCCTACCCTACATTAACTATGAAAATTCACGTTTGTTTTTATTGGGATCAGGTAAGACAGGTGGTTATGGGGCAGAGATCATGAGTCGAATAGGGATCTCTTCATCCGACAGAAAGCAGGCGTGTGTTTTATTTCCAGTTAAATGTCATACTGACTCTTCCACTGTTCCATTTGACAGCACTAGTACCAGGGAAATTGGTTCATATGAACAGGACAAAATTTGTCATTTGTGCTTGACCTTATTAGGAGGGCTGCTCATAGCCAGCACAAAAGTAGAGTCAACGTCTTCTGTCATTTTTCTCCTGTATCGGGCAGTGATGTAGAGAGAAAAGCAACCAGAGATCTTCCCGTACAGGTGGGCTCTGCAGCTCAGCCAGACTCTGCTTCCCAGTCATGTTGTTTATCTAGTGCTTTAGGGAGGAGAACTCTGCATAAGAAAAGAGTAAAACCAAGGACCAACTTTTGCAAACACAGCCATGAATTTGGCTATTTCTTTCTGTCTAAAAAAGGAGACATGCAGCCCTTGGGCTGGCACAGACAGGGCCTCACTCTGGAGTGTAACAGAGCTGACATTTCCCTCCAAAGCACAGGCCAGAACTCCAAGGCTGTGAGTGACATCCTTGGGCACCTTTTCACACATCCTTCTCCTTCTTTGTCTCCTCCAGGAAACAGAACGGCAGCACAAGCGGGTCACAGCGCTGTGATGACCTGCTCTCACAGAACAAGAGCAACTATGGTGACGTGGAAAATAAGCCCCAAGATAGGAGGCTCTTGCACCTTGGTATTCAGGGCTGATCAGAAGCTGGTGCACAGAACAAACTGCAGTGACAATGTGAAAAGTGAATTCAAACCAGAACAGTTTTATGCCCTTGAGATACAGCAAGTGGGAATGGCTGATGAAGGAAATTACAGCTGCGAAGTGGTAAATCATGAAGGGAATTTCCACCAGATGTACCAGCTGACCGTGCTAGGTAAGGGACTCCTTCCTCATTTCTCTCTTCTGCAAAGGACCACCTCCAGCCCCAGACAGACAAAGCTCCTCTCCTCCCGCACAGGAAGAAGCGTGCACTGAGAAGAGGAGCTTTCTCAGTGGCACAAATGGTCACGCATGTCATTTAGTAGCTCTGTTTCTTCCCTCTCCTCATTTGCCAAAACTCCCTTCTGCTGCCCCTTTCTCCCCCGCAGAGTTACAAGTGATGGGTGTGAAGCAATCCCCAGTACACTACAGAAGGAGTCTGCACGTGCATCTTGTTTTCCTGTAGTCACTCACTAACACGCTACTTTAATATGACAAAAACACAGCAGGGCAACACCTCCGAGTACTGAGCTATTCGACCAAACACGGGATGTTGTTACCCAGGCAGGAAGAACAGCCCCAATTCCTGCTAGCCTGGCATTCAAATCCATTGTAAGCCATATGCATGAAGGCTGATCGGGACAGAAGTCTGATTCAGCCCTGTATTCTGGGCAATTCCCCACCTCCACATCCTGAGATGCCTCCTCTAATGGTACATGGCTTTGGTAACTCACCTCAATGTGGGAGAGGTGTCCAAAATGAGGAAAAAAAAAAAAAAAGAAATCTGTCCTTGTCACTTTGGCACACATTGCTGTGATGGGATGGCACCTCCAACCTGACTCTCCTCTTCTCATGACGTTCCTTTTGGGTAAAGAATAAGAACAGCCTCTGCCAACTGCAGCAACCCACACGTCTCCCCTTCCTGATGCTTTGCAGTGCCCCCAAGGCTGTCCCTGTACTGTGACAACCACAGCATCCCTGTGTGCGAGGCAGCGGCGGGGAGGCCGGCTGCTGAGATCTTGTGGGTCCCAGAGAACAACTCCACGACTGAAATAGACAGCCACGACAACGGGACAGTGACCGTGCTCAGCAGGTTCACAGCACACAGCACCGACAGGAAGACTGTAACCTGCAAGGTGTACCACGCAACTCTGAATGAGACCATGTCCACAGACTGCTCCTCACGTAAGCTCCCCCTTGTGTGTTCAGCATTCAAAATCCTGCCTAGCCCTCTGTTCAAGCACTATGACAGGCATCAGTGACCCTAGGAAGATTGCAGCAGGAGCCATGCAGCTGATCTGACGTTTCCAGGGAGAAATTTGTTGGGGTCAGGGAAAGATAAAAATGCTGTGAGAATTGAAAAGTGCTCTGTGAAATTTTAGTCAGAATGATAGATTTCTGTAGTCTTCCCTCCCACAGATAGGGCTGTGAGAAGACAGGATTATTCAGACGTACACAGAAGAGTGTTGTCTAGAAGGTATGATACTGAAAGGGGCACACGGTAAATGATCTGTGAAATGTACCTAAAAGAACTGTTTCTTTTCAGACAGCGACGCACGGTCTCTTCACCACGTCATCATCCTTGGTTATCTGCTGAGCCTCATTTTCCTTTTTGCTTTTTTTTACCTCTACGTATTCTGTAATAACAGGTATGTGCAAGACCTAGTACACACAAACCCCTCTGGCCAGTCCACGGGAAGTTTAGAAGGGCTTCTGGTACTCCATGTCATGTGCAGTCACCTCAGGCTTTCACAAGCAAGGTAGTTCAGTTTGCACAGCTGGTCTTAGAGGCCATTCATGTGGTGTTACAGAGCTGCTGCCATACTTCTTCCAGCAGCAGAAACACAATGGGAATGGGTAGTTTTATCTGGCTGGTTGATGGATCTGAACAAGGATTGCCAGGCTATGAAGAAAAAGAGGCAGCAAATTGCCTTTCTGAGGTTGGAGCCAGACTTCTGGATGATCTTGTCTTACTCAAATGAAACTATGGAAGGCGGGGGCAGTGAAGTGCAGGAAGTATGAAGGTGAGATCTCAAATAAAAAAGCCTTCTATTCCTGAGATCCCTATCAAAATAAGGGGGAGGAATTCTGTTTTAATGTTCCTGGAGCCCAAAACTGCATTCACGAGAGAGACTGGTCCTCATACTTACAGTATTGATGTCTTGTTTCCTAGGACAATGAGGAAGCAGTAAAGGCCAAGGCACATTCCATCTGCAGAGCTGTGTCTGGGGCTATTTGTAACGCAGCACCTGAGGAGAGATGAAAGAAACTCCCAATCAGCACTGCGAGATCAGCAGGGACTCACCAGTGCCAAAGCACGCAGGAAGAAGAAACAAGCATCCACAGTGCAGCCAGTGTAACTGCACCGAAACGTGGCATGCAGGGCAGACCCTACCTGACCTTTGTCAGCTTTTTTATACCATTTCTCTAGTGCAACTGTAGACGTTATCACCCAGACAACAAGCTGATACTTAAAAAATATGTATAATTTTTTTTTAAATAAAACCAAATCTAACATACATGCAATAAGAAATTAATTTGCCTTGTATGTAAACAAGTCACTCTGTTTTAAATAGATTATATCCTAGTATTTAAGTAGCCTATCTTAGTGGTTAAGATAAATCAGAAGAAGTTTTCTTGCATACTAATGAGAAGTAGCTTTCCAAGTATGGTTATGCAGCACTGAAGCTAAATGTGAGCAGCGTTCTTATTTTCCCTATATGAGTTTTAAAGATGTATCACTAAGAGCTAAAAATAATTTAAAAAAAAAATGATCTTGAACATTTATGCCACCTGAAACATAGATCTCAGGATTGTAATGTAATAAATGGCTCAGTCTTCAAAATAGGACTATAATCAAAGTTTACAATTTATTAAAGGAATAGAGGCAAGCAAACAGCGCTGGGTGCACCGGGACTCTCTGCTCCACCAAGACGCACAACAGTTACATCAAGCAGCTGATTTTTATGCTCCTAGGCTGATATATATTCATTACTACTTCTAAAAAAAACCAGGGTTATTATAATTAGTTTCCGGAATCCAACCCCTCCTACTGGAGCATGCGTATCAGTCTCCGGTGGTCCCTCTGGGGGTCTCTCGTGCTGAAGGCTCATAGTCTTCCTCCCTCTTGTCCTTCTCCTTTGTCCAACTTGGCTGTATGTCAGACACTTGTGCAGCGTCCCCTGCAAGCTTTGCCTTTTAGTTGTTCTTCAGCTCTCCCCGTCTCCTTAATCTTCTGGCCAGATAGCAGAGACTTGCATAGTGTCCCATGCAATAGTCATCATAGCAGTTATTCTGAAACCCCCCAGATATCAGAGACCAAGGAAAAGCCTACAACTGCATTTCCCTTCAAGCTCTCTATTGACAGGAATTGCTAAAACATTCCTTTGCAAGATACAAGAGCTACATACATTAACCACTCTGTTTTTCTTAGACTTGTGGTTATACAAGGGTATGTAGGACAGAAGGTCACATTCATCATACCATGTGGCCCTAGCATTGTTCCATACTGACACGAATCAGATGAACACATTTCACAATCCCCCATCTCCTTTTTCATGGCATTGATTCGTGTTTTCCTTTCCAATCAAGTCAATACTTGCCAAATTGATACCAACTGATAACAATTTTGAATCTTTGTTTTTATTATCATCAGGGAATGGGTTTTCACTTTCCCTAGTTCTGGGTCAACAGGTACCACAGGTATTTGCATTCCTTGTATAACCGAGTGTATTAGTCTGGTAATACAAGGTATTAAACATGGAATTATTAACAAGCCTCCACATATCCCCAATACAACCATCCTTATTGTAGCAAACCAATCACCACCCATAAAGCCCCCTTCCATAATCCTCTTAGATCGATTCCATTCCAAATTTGAACTGGGACATGTGCAATTTTCTTCGTTTCCTTTTCCAAGTTCATCTACAGCTTTTCTTTCTGTTGTGGTTTAACCCAGCAGGCAGCTAAACAACACACGGCCGCTCGCTCACCTCCCCCCTTCCTTCTCTGGGATGGGAGAGAGAAATGGGAAAGTGAAGCCTGTGAGCTGAGATAAAGACAAGAAAATAATAATAACAATAATAATAATGACAATAATAATAATGACAATAATGATGATAATAGTACCACTATTAATAATGTGTACGAAACAAGTGATGCACAATGCAACTGCTCACCACCTGCTGTCCGATGCCCAGCCTAACCCTGAGCAGTCCGGCCCTCCTCCCAGCTCTTGCACCCCCAAGCCTGCCCGCTGGCAGGACAGAGTGAGAAGCTGAAAGGTCCTTGGCTTGGTGTAAGCACTGCTTGGCAACAATTAAAACATCAGCATATTATCAGCACTCTTCTCATCCTAAGCCAGAACATAGCATTCTACCACCTACTAGGAAGAAACACCCTCATCATCAATCTTTAAACTGCAATTACTAAAGTTACATTTTCCACAGACTTCTCCTTCTTGTGCTAGTAAATAATCCAAAGCTAGGCAATTTTGATACAAAGTAGTTCTCATCTTGGTATTTTGCTTTGCAATTAATCCAAGCACATCTCCTGTTTTATTTATAACTATTTCTATTACAGCTTGTAACCTAATTATTCTATTAAGTATATATATTGGGGTCCTATAGCCCCAGGATGCATCTTCTGCCCACGTAGCTGGATCATGATAGGCAAACGCCTTCAATCAAGGGGTTGGGCCCGCTTTCAGGGTCGATTTGGGTTTGTGTCACCATTCAGCCTGTCAGGGTGATCCAGCTTCTGGAAAATGAATCACAATTTTATATAGGTTTAAAAAAAAAAAGGTTCTTACGTTATTTTCTCAGGACAACCTGACCTTAGTGTGGGAGAAGTCCAGTCAAGGCCCTCTAACTCGGCAGTCAATACCCTTAGGGGCTGCCTCCCTCAGTAGACCATACACACCACAGTGGAGGGTCCTGCCCCGGTCTTGCCTTCTCCCTTTCCTCCCTTCAGGCTTGTCCCCTTTATTGGCATCCTTAATTCATGCAGAGCCTTGTTGCCAGAATATTAGTTCTTCCTTAGCTTGAGTTTCAGTTCCCCAGGAGCGGACTCAACCCTCCAAGTTTTGGTAGTTACTGGTCCTTTTATTCTGGATGCGTGGGTCCAACCCCTTTCTGCGGTTCTCACAGCTGTTTCAGTAGTAAGTAAAACAAGGTACAGTCCCTCACATGGGGGGTTCAGTGATTCTTCCCTCCAGGTTTATTTATTAAGACCTTGTCTCCTGGTTGTATCTTGAATAGCAAATCCTAAAGGTGGTGTTTGAGCCATCATTCCAATTTCTCTTAGCTCTTGTAATCTCCTTCCAATAGTAATTATACATTTCTGGATGCTATGATCCTCAACTACATTGTTCCCTAGAGTCATCCCTTGAGAATAAGGCATATCATATAACATTTCATATGGTGATAATCCAGTCTCACTGTGTGGTTTAGTTCTTCTGTTTAAAAGTGCCAAGGGTAAGCATTTCATTCAGGGCATTTGTGTCTCGATCATTAATTTAGCCAATTGTTGTTTTATTGTTTGATTCAGTCTTTCTGCTTCCCCTGAGCTTTGTGGGTGCCACGGAGTATGGTATTCCCACTGAATACCTAATGATTGACATAATAATTTTATTATTTTAGAAGTGAAGTGTGTGCCCTGATCAGAATCAATGCACTGGATTATCCCATATCTAGGTATCAGGTGTTCTAATAGAATTTTTACCACCATTTGTGCCGTAGCTCGTGCTACGGGATAAGCTTCTACCCATTGTGTTAATGGATCTACTATTACCAATAGATATTTTATCCTCTCTACTTTGGGCAATTCAGTGAAATCAACTTGTACTTTCTCAAAAGGCCTATAAGCTGTTTTGAAGCTGTTTTTTGTTGTTGTTGTTGTTGTTGTTGTTTTTTCCCCTCTCCCTCCCGTGGCTGCTTGTTGAAACTCTTTCTTATTTATCTTGTGAACAAAAAACAAAACAAAAACACAACAGTGCAACCAAATTGTTTTAGTAAATGATCACTTAATGCCTTTGTACCCCAATGTGTTTGTGCATGCAAATGTCCCAATGTTTGCTTCACATAATCTTTTGGCAATATCTCTTGCCTGTCTGGTGGTGTCCGTTTTCCTTGTTTTAATTTATCCCCTATTTTCTCCAGTTTTGTTTGTTTGTTTTGTTTTCCATTGCATTTCAGAGTCGGTCCAAAAATTCCATAGGGGTTTCTTTTGAATTTTGTTGGAACAGATTCTCCATTCCCAATTTAACCAGATTTTGGTATTTATCGTTATTTCCGGGGTGACTATAGTCCCAGTGTGGGGTCCGTCAGGGGAATGCAATTGCCAACAGTTCCCTGAGCGGTCCCATTGGCAATCTGAGCTCACTCAAACTCAGGTTGTTTTAAGGGTTAACTGCTTTTCTGTTTCCATGACAACTCTCTCGCACCCATCATGGCCCTCTGCCCCAGAGGGCTCACACCTATGATTTTGAGATCACAGCCTCCTGTGGAGGCAGAACTATTTACATCCTCTTTCCCTGCTCATTCAACTTCAAACAGCTCTGTTATATACTACATGCCACGCCTTTAACACCTTCAACAACTCTTTTAACCCTTCCTTTATCTTTCTCCAGCCTGTACTTTTCCCATGCCAACACCAAAGGCTCAGTCAGGGGCCAACTTAATTCCACTCCTTTTCCCTCTAAGACGCTGAAACAACATATCGGTATAATACACGTCATCTCATTTTCCTTCTCTCCTCTAAAACAACATTAATAGCAAGTTAGTGTTATAGTCGATTATAAAGTGGCCATTTAGTTTATATAGCGGCCACCACTGATTGCAATACTTAGTGAAAGTCCTCTTGCTTTCTGTGTCCCCAGTTCTAACAATATCCTTCCAATGTGCCAATATGCACCCAAGGAGGCTTTCTTTAAAACGTCTTTGGTTTGGGCATTACCCATTTCCTTGATTTCCCATTCCCTTTTATTTGTTTATTTATTTATTACTATTTCTTACTAGTTACTGTCCTTTGTTTCAATTTCCACACAAACCTTTTTACTGCAGGTTTTTACTATCTTTTTCTAATCTTCTTCCCCAATGTCCCAATTCTCTGGGATTCAACGCTTCTTCCCACATACAAACTGTACTATTTCAGATTAATGAGCCTCATTCCAATCATGAATCCACGGAACTTCAGGAAGACAGCTGAAGCACTCAGCCTTCTGTCTTCTAGACAAACATTACCACCTTTTCCACAAAATTTACATTTCAACAGGACCGAATTTCGAGCCGAATGCCAATTTTTCTCATGCACTTTGTTAGGAAGCCCATACAAAACAAGGAATCACTCCTGCTTATCCGTCAATATGGGGGTTTAAAAAGCTATTGAGGCCTAAATAAATTCGCTCTCCCCCTTCTTACCAAATTCCCCAAGGCTCGAGCCCGAACCACCGAAGAAATGACTCTTTCAGTTCTGCTTTGACAATCAGTCAGCCCCCTCCCCCCCCAGTACGTGGGAAACTGACCAAACACCACAGCAAATACGCCAACACTGCTCAACTGTTAGTTACTTAGATAACGCTCCCGCCTTTTTTTTCTTGTCACACTCAAAGCACTTAAGAGCAAGAATAGGATCACAAGATACACCGCCAGGCCCATATATTGGGCACCACCAATCAAACCTCGACTAAAACAGCCCTTCTTTTCGGTCTGTCACGCACTTCGTTCGTTTCTGCCCATTCCCCTCGCGGAGAATACGGAGCCGCAGATCGGAACTCCGCACTCGCTTTGCAGCGACGCTGCGTCTCGCTCACACAGCACAATCACACAGAGAGGCCTCTAGCACATCTCATTCATACTGTTATAAATGAGGTCTCAACTCTGAATTTTGTAATATTTATAAAACAAATATTTCTAAAAGGTATAAAAGGCAAGTAAACAGCGCTGGGTGTGCAGGCAGTCTACGCTCCACCAACACGCACACACGAACATCAAACTTTCTAAATATACAGAACATTGCTTTACATACTAAACCCGATTGTGCCTATACGTATGTACAACCAGGAAAGGTAACAAACAATCCTTTAAGTTCCATGACTTAACAGTCTCCATTTTCCATTCCTTTTCTTGATTACTAACAAGTCTCCATTTTCCATTCCCTTTGAACAATATGTCTCGCTTCAATTTGTCAAGCAACCCGGTCTTCAGGCCTTATGTATCCCGTTCTTCCCGGATCGAAGAGAAGCATATTCATCTCCTTTTCAAGGCCAACAGGGCCTGGATCAAAAGGCACGTCCAGGTCAGCAGGGGGCATAACAGCAAAAGCCTTCGATGGCTGTGGCAGCGGAGGGGCCCATGGCGATGGCATAGCAGTCGGATCAGTAAAGGAGCCCGCAGCTCCCTCACAGTCTGGCAAGCCACACGTTTGTGATTGTGGCTCCACGTAGCTCTTCAAGGCCTCAGAGACTGCTCGCCAGGTGCCGAGCAATCCCACCGCAACCCCACACCTTGACCTCAGTTTGGTCCCATATTTCAGGCTCATAATCTGTCCAGTTGTTCATAAGGAGAATAAGCTGTAAGGTTACCAGGACAGTCTTTGTTTCCAAGGACGTATGATTCCCCATAATGCGCAACTGCTTACCAGCAAGAGGCAGTTGTGTGCACGGCTCTGCTTCTCTCAGCTCGAGCTTCTCTCCAGCTTCGGTGCGCCTGTTTCCAGTGACTTTCAGTACGAGCTCTCTGAGCGGTTTGCTGAGTCTGGCCCAACCTATCTTCATGAGGCGATCAAAGTGCCTGTTCCTGTCCTGGTCTCCATTCTGCCAGCCTGTTCCCCCTCACTTCTTTTTCCTGCTTCTTATTGATGACGTAACTTCCTCGTGTTGCCTTTTTTTCCTTTTTTCTTTTTCTTCTTTCTTGAGGGCAGGCTCCCCTCTTACACCCTTTTCTCCACAGTAGGTCTTTTCAAAACAACTTTTCATTGGTCAAGCAACTTTGAATGTAACAACAACAGCAAACACCCAGACACTTCCATGCCGTAACGGCTGGAGAACAAGAAACCGGAGACTGCATGGAGTCTCCTGAATCACCCTTCTTTGTTCCCTCTAACCTCTTTTACATTCCTGATGGCCTCATCGTTAAGAGTCTAATGTTATCTCAACCATGGGGCTTTCCAACCCCCATGGCCACATTCCCAAATCTCTCCTTTCTTTATTAATATCAACCATTTTCTCGACACGAATTACCACTCCATATATAACAATACCACAAGAATATAATTTAGAATGATAACCAACCAAACAAGTATTGTCTCTGACTGTGTTCTTCGTGGAGTGACTTATTCCACTTTGTTTCAAACCCTTACACTTACACAAATACTTTCAACACAAAATACCTGGACATTTAAGAATAAGACATACAATTATTAACACTCCAGTTCGTATCCCTCCAGCAGCCGAAAACATACCGTTTGTCCGCAGCTTCAGGAGATCTTTGTCTGCTCCTGTGGTGAGCAGCTGAGAGTGGAGTCCCCTCCGAGCAAAACACTCAGGGTGCACCTAGGGGTGTCCGCTCCGCAGCAGATCCTGCAGCCGAGCAGAGTGTCTCCTGCCTGGCTCTCCGAAATGACTCACAGAAAGCTCACTCCACGATCAGTAAGATTGTAAAGTAGGCATGTTTACTCAGTTCTGGGCGGCACGGGGGGGGGGGGGGGGGGGGGGGGGAGTAGTCCCACCAAAGTCGTGCATGCCTAACATGGCAACTTGCTTTCGTTGTATCTAGTAAAGAGTTACATATACATGAAGTTTCCCAACACTCCTATACATATGCATAACCTGTCCCTTTGTGAACAGTCCTCCTTATCTCAGACCCCTTGGTTAAAGTCGGAACCATGAGGTTGTTTTGATCCGGTTCTCGGGGTCCAAGGGACTCCTGTTATCTGGAGGTCTAAGTGCAGCACAGGCACAGTACATCGCAAATGTAGCACATATTCATTCTTAATCAATTGCTCTCTAATTTCTAATTCCAATGTTTCAGCTACAGCATACTTGCTCTCTTCCGGATCCACGGGTATTCTACTATTAATATTAAATGTTCAAAGCCTGACAGACCCTGTCCTCTGCAGACCCAAATATCAGCCAAAATACATGGGGTCTTAAGGGTTCTTTGGGTCATTCTATCATATAATACTGGACCATCTTTAATTTACTCTTTTGTTTTCTGGGGCCCCTATTGTTCCAATTTCTAATCACTATTCCTAATGGACTTTCTGGTAATTTGCTCTCTTTCTTCTGGTCCTTGGTCTTCAATTCTGTCTGACCCATCTAGGGATTTTACTATGGCAATTCCCACAGCCCTTGGTTACCTTAGTAAGAGTGTCTTGCAGGGGGTTTAGGACCTATCACCCACCCACGAACCCTACAGGAATTGCTTAAGTCCTTCACCGGCCAAGTTCCTCATGGGAGATTGGAACTGCGGTTAGAAGACCTCCACACTCACTTCAGAAATAAGTTACGTCTCAGTTACACTCTTACACACACAGCTAACCGAATCCCACCCAACCGAGCGGTATACTCCTTAAACACTTATGACTCCGTCATCTTCATTTGGATCTTCGCGCGCAGAATTATGAGCAAAATACAGTGCTGCAGCCAGCAACGGACCTCATAAAAAAATCAAAATCTTTGCTTACCTTTATTCAGGTTCAAGATGGCATTAGTTCCGACCCGACTCAAACAGGAGCCACCAAATGGTGGGGTGCCTCTCCTAGATTAAATCAGAATTCAGGAACCAAAGCCATCCCAGACGAGCCCCCAACTGTTATAAATGGCTCAGTCTTCAAAATAAGACTATAATCAAAGTTTGCAATTTATTAAAGGAGTAGAGATAAGCAAACAGCACTGGGTGCACTGGGACTCTCTGCTCCACCAAGACGCACAACAGTTACATCAAGCAGCTGATTTTTATGCTCCTAGGCTGATATATATTCATTACTACTTCTAAAAAAACCCAGGGTTATTATAATTAGTTTCCAGAATCCAAACCCTCCTACTGGAGCATGTGTATCAGTCTCTGGTGGTCCCTCTGGGGGTCTCTCGTGCTGAAGGCTCATAGTCTTCCTCCCTCTTGTCCTTCTCCTTTGTCCAACTTGGCTGTATATCAGACACTTGTGCAGTGTCCCCTGCAAGCTTTGCCTTTTAGTTGTTCTTCAGCTCTCCCCGTCTCCTTAATCTTCTGGCCAGATAGCAGAGACTTGCATAGTGTCCCATGCAATAGTCATAAGAGTTAGCAGTTATTCTGAAACCCCCCAGATATCAGAGACTTCAAGGAAAAGCCTACAACTGCATTTCCCTTCAAGCTCTCTATTGACAGAAATTGCTAAAACATTCCTTTGCAAGATACAAGAGCTACATACATTAACCACTCTGTTTTTCTTAGACTTGTGGTTATACAAGGGTATGTAGGACAGAAGGTCACATTCATCAGACCGTGCAGCCCTAGCATTGTTCCATACTGACACGAATCAGATGAACATATCTCACAACAACAAAAAAAAATAACAAACAAACCAACTAACCAACCAGAGGATGCTCAAGGTGGGAATCCTTTTCCTTAGAAACCAGTACTCAAACAAACACCATTTCTGTACACAACAGGTACAGACAAGGCCAATGCACTTACCAAGATTAATATTAAAGTCCAGCAGAGGACTTTATTTACCTATCTTACCTGCCACAGGGGCACTGATTCCTACATGTAATAACTGATGTGTGTTCTCTCTTGCAAATGGCTGAACACAGTAGGAGCTTTTGCAGTACTTGAAGCATTCCTGAATGAGAATCTTTTGGCCATCACAGCAGAAAACTCAAATACATGTATATCCAGAGGTAAGGCTGTTGTTTCAGGATAGGACTCTGCCTGCTGACTCCAGTATGGCTCTAAGAAACCGTACAACCTAGCTTCATGTTGGTGCCCCCAAGGACACCTCGCAGCAACCCTACACACACTCAAGGATTACAGGGTCTGATTCAGTCTGCTGCCACTTTAAAACACTTTTTATTTTTACAAATGGACTTACCAAACTTATTTGATGTACTTAAATAGTTAATAAAACACTTCCTAGCATTGTAAAGGATTTTGCTCTGAAGAGAGACTAAAACACTGATGCTTTTGAAAGATATTGGTCTTTAAGACTTGCACATAATTCCATCTGTCTACATAGTACTGTATTTACCCCTAGGATCAAACATCCCGCAGGCTGGTTTGCTGTGGAACACTTTTGGATTAGAGGTAAGATATCACAGAACTACAGGCTTGACCTCTGCTCAGGTGTGGAAACTAGAGATACACAGCTGTCTCCTGCATCCCTCATACACTGCCACTTCCTATGTATGCACTGGAAACAGACCTTACTTCATTCCAGTCTAATCTGAGCATTACAATAAATTCTGTAACATAACAAAATACTAGAAATCCTACCTTTTAACCCTCAGCAGTTTACAGAGCTACGCTTTCCCAAGAACTGAATGTTAAGTAACTTTGAGAGCTGCATGCACACAGTTGGCAATCTTAAGACTGGACAAGACGAGTGCCAGAGATTAACACAGGCACTTAATAGCTTTCGTCTAAATGTCCTCATACAGCTACTGCTATTTAAAGGCAATCCTTATTGCTGATTCTGTACCTTTTAACCAGCCAGCTCTGGTCTCCCCCCAGTCAGGTGTTCATAGCCACATTCAGCTGCTGTGGTACACCGGTACTGTGCTCCAGCTTCCAGGGTAGGGCAGATGCAGAGAATGGATTTGTCTCTGGCAATTCATCTGAGTGCAGCTGCAGAACTCTCTATGGGATTTAAATCAGAAGGCAGACGCAGCGCTGACTGATGGTAACGGGCAGAAGGACAGGCTCCCCCTAGGTGTCATTCATCTATCATACTGCTTCAAGCTGACAGCAACCAAGATGCAGATCCCATTAAATGTTTCCTTTCCTGCATCTACCTGGAACAGGGACAATTGGATGCAAGCGAGGCACGCTGTAATGCTGAACCTATGGAATGCACAATGCAGAGAGGTTACAAGAGCAAAAAACTACAAAAAGTTCCCCAAAAGCCCCGCAGAAAGCGTTGGCTAACTCCACTCAACATAGCCTCAGAGCAGGCTGATGCCCAATTGCTAGTTTTCAGTCTCTGCTACATCAGCTGAGAAAAATAAACCTTGGGATATCATTCAGTTCAATCTGGCAAGTACAGTCTGCTTAATATTAGAGCTATAGTTTTTCTATACAAAGACATTCAGTTTCTAAATAAGATTACTAGACTCCCTCTAGTACCCTAACTACCGCAGAGCTTATGTATGCAGTGGTAGCTTTTTGAACATTTCCCTGGAGGGAGAGGAAATGCTGTATTAAAATCTAGCTTGTCTTTGGAGGGTCTGAGTGTTTTTTTCTCCGCACAATCACGTAGGTTTGAAAAATAGTTCTAAAATACCCTGGATTAATTCACAGTGCAAAATTCCTGAACTGATGAGTTTATTAAAGAAAAAACTTATCATTGCAAACATTAATTTATCCAACATTTTATACAAATTTATCCAGAAATAAACTTCAATGCTTCAGGTTATTTATGATGAAAATCTAGACTTCTGGTTTTGGTACCTTATGTTTTGGATGAGCCGAGCAGATCAGGAGCCAGTCTTCAGCTGTCCTCTATAGTAGGCAGGTTTCCAGTAACATGGGCTATAAAACACCTTAGCAAGTGGATTCCTGAAAACTCTACAGAACTGTGGAAACATAGACATGTATATTCAGTCCCTGATGCTGCATTACCTTCACGTACTACAAACAAGCTCAGCCTCTGGCTGTATTAAATTACTTTAAGGTTGTACTGCACTGGGGGGATGTAAGCACTTCTACAATGTAATCAATTATGGCCTGCTGCTGTTAACACAGCTCCAAACAAAGTGACAAAGCCCGCTACCAGGCAGCATAGGTACTGCTGCCCTTCTCAGCAGCCTTCAAAGCTGAACTCAACTCAGCTGTAGAGGATGGGGAAGAAGGAGAGGGGCATTCCTGTGCAGGAAGATCACCTGCCATCTTTGGGGCACAAGGAATTGTCATCCCTAGTGCAGAGAGACCCATTTTAGGTAGCTTGTCCAGTGCAAATCATCACCTGAAAGCCAACAGCAGCAACAAAGAAGAGCTTTACCTGACCAGGAATAGCTGAGGAAAGCATCCTTGAGTTTTCTCCTTCACAAACTCCTGGATCCCCAGTACATTCTTTAACAACAGTCCCTTGGAAGCTCGGTCAATTTTTGTTAACACCATCTGCACAGATACAGAAAGGGAAGATTGAGACAGGAAAAAGAGATTATTTTGCTACTATGCCGGAGTATCTTGCAAGGCAGGCTGAAAGCTCCGGGTCTTACCTAATTGGAAAAAATGGTATAATACAGTTCATCAAAACACTTCCACAGCCTGCATAAGCTGTGGACTTTTTCACATTCCTTGATCTAAGCACTGAAAAAAGCGTTCATTTAATAAATCAAGCAAAAAGTCATTCAAATCCCCCCAGACATACTTTAGACCTACGTTACTAACAACAAAGGTGGGCTAGAAGGTATTCTACTTAGGTAGAACAACGTGCAAAGCTCAGGCAGAGGGTACACAGCTACACAGACTGCCTTTAGCATAAAATAACACAAGTTTTTGTTCTACCTTTTCAAGAACAAAGCATCGCTTACCACATACGGAATCCCAAACTCTTCCAGCATCTCTACTGCAATATGGTCTGTTTTCTGCAGTCCTACTACACCATCAACTAACAGAAAAGTCCTCTTCAAGCTAGGTCCCGCTCTAGGGTCCCGGTCCCGGCCCCACTCCCGGTCCCCGTCCCCGGCCGCGGGCCGCCCGCAGCAGCCGCATGGCAGCAGGGCACAGCGCTGCGTCCCCTTAAACTCTGCTCCTCCTGCAGCAAGGTGGAGCTCTAATGCTTCGAGCTCCAGTCAGGCCACAGTCGCTGCCTGCTGCACGCACAGCGCTAGCGAGTAAAGGTGTGATTTGTGTGTAGGCAGAGCGCCTCTCTCCTGCCAGCCCCCTGGTGCGAGTAAATCACAGGTGGGTGCGGAGAGAAAAAGCAGAGGAACAAACACCGCAAGGACTAGTTTAGGCACACCGCTAGTGCTTTGTGGTGGTTTAACAACCTAGCTTAATTAAACTCTGCGGTGAAGCCGGTACCAGAAAACCCACCCTGGCCAGAGATCGGCTTTGTAACCATCCTGGTAGGCAGATTTCCACATTTTTAAGCCAAAGGCTTTAAAATAAATAAATAAATAAATAAATAAATACATAAATAAGCAGAGTGGGTGCTTTCAGGTATTTTTGTCCCACACAGCTCACTGCCGCTGGCATTCCCCACGGGGAGTCCCTGTGGGGCCATCCCAAAGGCTGGCAGACAGACAGAGCTGCCACCTAAAGCCTCGCTCCCCTGCACACAGCCCGGGTGACAGACGCGCCCTCGCTGTGCAGATGTCCCTCTCTGTGTGGCTGTAGCATTCCCAGACCTTCAGCAAGGCTGATCGTGTTCAGGTGGGAAGGAACAACCTTGTCTGATTTTGTTCTCCCCGTGGTCTCCCGCTGCCAGCTTTTTCCTCCGTAGCCAGGCAGGTCTCCAGGCACCAGCTCAGGACTGCCCTTTTCAGCATGTGGGAGTTTTTGTGGCCAGGGCATCCAAAGGCCATCGTGCGACATCATTCAGCGGTGCTGATGGCTCGCACAGGCCACAACTCTGAGACTGCTCCCAGACTGCCCTTGTAAGCGTTGGCTCCTGCCCCTCACAGATCTATGACATGGCTGCTCAGATTACCATGTTGTGCTGGGTCTGGCTGGAATGTTAACTTTCCCGGCAGCAGCCCATACAGTGCCGTACTCTGCACTTGTAGCTGGAACAGCAGTGTTATCACACCAGTGTTGTGTCTGCTGCTAAGCAGCAGTGGCACAGCATCGGGCCTTTCTCTAACCCTCCTACGGGGTGGGCAAAAAGTGAGGAGAGAAACATCACCAGGGCAGCTGGGCTAAACCAACCAAAGGGATATTCCATACCATGTGATGTCACACTCAGCAATAAAAGGTGGAAACAGGAAGAAGAGGGGAGGAGTGGGCTCTCGTTGAGAAAACGTCGGTCTTCCTCTCGAACACCGGCTCCGTGTGTTGAGGCCTTGCTTCAAGGACGTGGTCCATCATCGCTCATTTGTGGGAAGTAGAGAGTAATTTCTTTCCTCTACACTTCCACATAGCCTTAATTTATTTTGTTTGTTTTCCTCACTTCTTTTTATTTTTCCTTTTCCCCTTTCCCTTTTATTTCCCCTTAGTTAAATTGTTTAGTTCATGGTAGTCTTTATTTAATTATTATAATTATTTCCCTTTAATTAAATTATCCTTGTCTCAACCCGTGAGTTGTTCTTTGCTTTACTTCTCCCCCTCCTCCTCTAAAGGAGGCGGAGTGAGAGAGCGGTTGTGGGGTTTAGCTGCCCAGCACGGTAAAACCACCACACATGTTCTCCAGTAATCCATCCAGAAAGCATTTCAGGAGAGGATCTGGGCAAAATCCTTGATAATTCATAAACGCAGTAAGGCTGGAAAGCAAAACAGACCATCCCTAAAAGCAAAAGGGCAGGCTTCGTTCGGGACCCAGCAGCTGCTCGCTGCAGGAGCATCTCCAGGCGGGTGCCGTTGCCCGCCTCGCCCAGGAGATGGAGATGAGAGCGCAGCACAGCGCGGCCTCTTGCAGGAGGCAGCCCGGAGGGTGAAGTGGGACCAAACTGCACCTGGCACATCAGGGATGGGGCCGGGAGGGCAGCAAGGGAGGATAAGGCCCGCTGCTGGAGGCACGGAGCCACTTGGGGAGACATCTTCTGAGCTGAGGAGGAGGCAGCAGCAATCTGAGGTTGAAGGACACTTAAAACCAGCCCCAGGGCTGTGCTGGAGACAGACAACAAAGCCAGAAGCTCGGAGCAGCTGCCCAGGACACGGCAGTGATGCCCTTACCACAGTATTACCACACTGTGTGGCTCCAGCTCTAAAGGCAGACAGAGTTTGGGCTTCCAGAAATACAAAAACACCTGACAGCCCCACCTGATCTCAGCCAGATTGCTAATACACAACCTTCCCACCTGCTTCTTGCTGCCTCCACCATCTAGTGCTGAGCTATGTCACCCTGATGAGCATGGCTGAAGCTACAGTACCTCCCATGCTGCAGGGATCTCTGTCTCAGAGAGACAAATGTGATCCTTGTGTCTCGGACCCACCTCTAAATGTGAGAAGCTTTTGTTGCACATAAGCTCCAAACCACACAGCTGAAGCTGCACTGACCAAGATAGCTGAAATCGTCAAAGAGAGTTTCAGAAAGAAAACTGCAGCGACAGCAGCCGGCAGAGACGAGGATTTCATTATGTCACTGCTGCTGGCTTCTCTCACTATAAGAGCTGCAATCACAGGATGCCTAATTTCCTTTTTGATCTCACCCAGCTTTACCTTTGTGTTCCCAACAGGTGCTCTGCCTCTTCTCAGTTAACCTGTACCTACTACCTGGAGGGGGGCCAGGATGTTTGCCTTCCTCCAGTGATTCTCTGGATCAGTGAGGCCTTGCAACCATTTGGCCAGGGAACGGAAACCCTTCCAGGTGGGCACATTTCAGCACAGCCATGGAAATGCATAAACCAGCTGTGCCTGTTGCTGTGGGGAAAGAGTTTTGTCTCCTAGAACAAGCAAACAGGCACCACCTTACATCAGCCTCGTGGCTTCACAGTCTGGGGAGGCTAACGCTGTTCTGATTAAATTCAGTTTAGTGTATTAATTTCCTGGGAAGTTCATCTTCTATCCAGAGAAGGTACCTTTGCTGGTAGAAGACAGCAGTGTTATCACACAGAAAGATTCTACCCACCTACATTCCCTGCCTGGAGGGTAGGAGGGATTGCCAGTATCTCCTAGAGGAAAGATCTTAAGCTGTTAGGTAGCTTTTTATTTTTTTTTTCCTCTTGGATAAAATCCTCACTGTCAGATCAGAACCAGGCATGAAAATCACTCGGCTTATACTTTGTGCAAGTTCTGCCATAGGTTTTCTTGCATAGTGGTACTGTGAGAAGTGTACAGAAAGCACACATTGATACCATTTCCTCTGCGTTCACCAATTCTCAGCACAGGAAGAAGCTCTGTGCTATGAAGAAGTGCTCTGTGTTGTTTGTAGCTGCAGTCAGGAACCTTCAGGAGCCTAGGAAGAGCGGTGGCTCTGACTGCTGAGGATCACTGGCAGGGGATGATGAGGATCTCACAGCAAGCAAGATGGTGCAGGAGACCTGCATCATCCAGACACGCAAGAGCTGCCTTGGAAGAGATCTGGAAGACCATTTACATCGTCGTCCTCCTCACCATCACTGCAGTCACAGGAGCCACAGGTAGTTCTGGCAGCATCTTGGGACCAAGCAGCTATTAAGGGCTAAGGGGGAATGCATCACAGTCATGTTTTCTCAATTCTTCTTTGGGGGAAAAAGTCTAGGGGAAGGAATCTTTAGAAAGAGCTGAAGGGCCTTTTCTGATGCAGAAGCAATAACCTGCAAGAGTTTAAGATTTAATGGGAAGGTTCGTTCTTCTTCACAAACTCTGCTAAATACTTTAAAAAGATAAAGCCCAAAGACAATGGGATCTGAAAAGACAGCAATAACCTTTCTCCTCCCTACCCTACATTAACTATGAAAATTCACGTTTGTTTTTATTGGGATCAGGTAAGACAGGTGGTTATGGGGCAGAGATCATGAGTCGAATAGGGATCTCTTCATCCGACAGAAAGCAGGCGTGTGTTTTATTTCCAGTTAAATGTCATACTGACTCTTCCACTGTTCCATTTGACAGCACTAGTACCAGGGAAATTGGTTCATATGAACAGGACAAAATTTGTCATTTGTGCTTGACCTTATTAGGAGGGCTGCTCATAGCCAGCACAAAAGTAGAGTCAATGTCTTCTGTCATTTTTCTCCTGTATCGGGCAGTGATGTAGAGAGAAAAGCAACCAGAGATCTTCCCATACAGGTGGGCTCTGCAGCTCAGCCAGACTCTGCTTCCCAGTCATGTTGTTTATCTAGTGCTTTAGGGAGGAGAACTCTGCATAAGAAAAGAGTACCAAGGACCAACTTTTGCAAACACAGCCATGAATTTGGCTATTTCTTTCTGTCTAAAAAAGGAGACATGCAGCCCTTGGGCTGGCACAGACAGGACCTCTCTCTGGAGTGTAACAGAGCTGACATTTCCCTCCGAAGCACAGACCAGAACTCCAAGGCTGTGAGTGACATCCTTGGGCACCTTTTCACACATCCTTCTACTTTGTCTCCTCCAGGAAACAGAATGGCAGCACAAGCGGGTCACAGCGCTGTGATGGCCTGCCCTCACAGAACAGGAGCAACTATGGTGACGTGGAAAATAAGCCCCAAGATAGGAGGCCCTTGCACCTTGGAATTCAGGGCTGATCAGAACAGGGTGCACAGAACAAACTGCAGTGACAGCGTGAAAAGTGAATTCAAACCAGAACAGTTTTATGCCCTTGAGATACAGCAAGTGGGAATGGCTGATGAAGGATATTACAGCTGCGAAGTGGTAAATCAGGAAGGGAATTTCCACCAGATGTACCAGCTGACCGTGCTAGGTAAGGGACTCCTTCCTCATTTCTCTCTTCTCCAAAGGACCACCTCCAGCCCCAGACAGACAAAGCTCCTCTCCTCCCGCACAGGAAGAAGCGTGCACTGAGAAGAGGAGCTTTCTCAGTGGCACAAATGGTCACGCAGTCATTTAGTAGCTCTGTTTCTTCCCTCTCCTCAGTTGCCAAAACATTTATCCCTTCTGCTGCCCCTTTCTCCCCCGCAGAGTTACAAGTGATGGGTGTGAAGCAATCCCCAGTACACTACAGAAGGAGTCTGCACGTGCATCTTGTTTTCCTGTAGTCACTCACTAACACGCTACTTTAATATGACAAAAACACAGCAGGGCAACACCTCCGAGTACTGAGCTATTCGATCAAACACGGGATGTTGTTACCCAGGCAGGAAGAACAGCCCCAATTCCTGCTAGCCTGGCATTCAAATCCATTTTAAGCCACATGCATGAAGGCTGATCGGGACAGAAGTCTGATTCAGCCCTGTATTCTGGGCAATTTCCCACCTCCACGTCCTGAGATGCCTCCTCTAATGGTACATGGCTGTGGTAACTCACCTCAATGTGGGAGAGGTGTCCAAAATGAGGAAAAAAAAAAGAAATCTGTCCTTGTCAGTTTGGCACACATTGCTGTGACGGGATGGCACCTCCAACCTGACTCTCCTCTTCTCATGACGTTCCTTTTGGGTAAAGAATAAGAACAGCCTCTGCCAACTGCAGGAACCCACACGTCTCCCGTTCCTAATGTTTTGCAGTGCCCCCAAGGCTGTCCCTGTACTGTGACAACCACAGCATCCCCGTGTGCGAGGCAGCGGCAGGGAGGCCGGCTGCTGAGATCTTGTGGGTTCCAGAGAACAGCTCCACGACTGAAATAGACAGCCACGACAACGGGACAGTGACCGTGCTCAGCAGGTTCACAGCACACAGCACCAACAGGAAGACTGTAACCTGCAAGGTGTACCACGCAACTCTGAATGAGACCATGTCCACAGACTGTTCCTCACGTAAGCTCCCCCTTGCGTGTTCAGCATTCAAAATCCTGCCTAGCCCTCTGTTCAAGCACTATGACAGGCATCAGTGACGCTAGGAAGATTGCAGCAGGAGCCATGCAGCTGAGCTGAAGTTTCCGGGGAGAAATTTGTTGGGGTCAGGGAAAGATAAAAATGCTGTGAGAATTGAAAAGTGCTCTGTGAAATTTTAGTCAGAATGATAGATTTCTGTAGTCTTCCCTCCCACAGATAGGGCTGTGAGAAGACAGGATTATTCAGATGTACACAAAAGAGTGTTGTCTAGAAAGTATGATCCTGAAAGGGGCACACGGTAAATGATCTGTGAAATGTACCTAAAAGAACTGTTTCTCTTCAGACAGCGTCACATGGTTTCTTCACCACGTCATGATCCTTGGTTGTCTGCTGAGCCTCATTTTCCTTTTTGCTCTTTTTCACCTCTACGTATTCTGTGATAACAGGTATGTGCAAGACCAGTACACAAACCCCTCTGGCCAGTCCATGGGAAGTTTAGAAGGGCTTCTGGTACTCCATGTCATGTGCAGTCACCTCAGGCTTTCACAAGCAAGCTAGTTCAGTTTGCACAGCTGGTCTTAGAGGCCATTCATGTGGTGTTACAGAGCTGCTGCCATACTTCTTCCAGCAGCAGAAACACAACGGGAATGGGTAGTTTTATCTGGCTGGTTGATGGATCTGAACAAGGATTGCCAGGCAGCAAATTGCCTTTCTGACGTTGGAGCCAGACTTCTGGATGATCTTGTCTTACTCAAATGAAACTATGGAAGGCGGGGGCAGTGAAGTGCAGGAAGTATGAAGGTGAGATCTCAAATAAAAAGCCTTCTATTCCTGAGATCCCTATCAAAATAAGGGGGAGGATTTCTGTTTTAATGTTCCTAGAGCCCAAAACTGCATTCACGAGAGAGACTGGTCCTCATACTTACAGTATTGATGTCTTGTTTCCTAGGACAATGAGGAAGCAGTAAAGGCCAAGGCACATTCCATCTGCAGAGCTGTGTCTGGGGCTATTTGTAACGCAGCACCTGAGGAGAGATGAAAGAAACTCCCAATCAGCACTGCGAGATGCAGCAGGGACTCACCAGTGCCAAAGCACGCAGGAAGAAGAAACAAGCATCCACAGTGCAGCCAGTGTAACTGCACCGAAACATGGCATGCAGGGCAGACCCTACCTGACCTTTGTCAGCTTTTTTTATACCATTTCTCTAGTGCAACTGCAGACGTTATCACCCAGACAAAAAGCTGATAATTAAAAAAAAAAAAAAAAAAGCATATTTTTTTTTTTAATAAAACCAAATCTAACATACATGCAATAAGAAATTAATTTGCCTTGTATGAAAACAAGTCACTCTGTTTTAAATAGATTATATCCTAGTATTTAAGTAGCCTATCTTATTGGTTAAGATAAATCAGAAGTTTTCTTGCATACTAATGAGAAGTAGCTTTCCAAGTATGGTTACGCAGCACTGAAGCTAAATGTGAGCAGCGTTCTCATTGTCCCTATATGAGTTTTAAAGATGCATCAATAAGAACTAAAAATAAATTTAAAAAAAATGATCTTGAGCAGTTATGCCACCTGAAACATAGAAGATATTACAATCCTGAGATCTAAGCCTCACACTTGCACGTACCTCTTTGCATAATCCAGAGAGCCCATGCAACACAGCTCTTTAATAACCAGTTTCTTTAAACACATCTTAATGGCCCTAACACAAGGCAGTCCTTGACTGTAATCTTCCAGTTGATGACAGGCTGCCACTTCTAAGCCTCTAAACATAACCGTGCCTGTTCATCATTTCTGAACTTCTATTTCAGGTAGAGCTGAGTATTACTCTGCACCTGAAATTTCAAAGAAGCAGTAGGTATTTCACACCCACCTCATTTCTCCAGACTCAGCAGAAATCCAGGTCTCATCAGCATCACTATACAGAAGACCCTGTTCCAAACTAGTACACCTGGAGACCTTTTCCATCTGCCAGCTGTTAGGCCTCTCTATCCTCTTTACAACTCTTCTGATCCCACATGATGTTAATTACACCTCCCATGCCCACTCCTCACATCAACAGCCATTCAAGCATTTGTTTGTTTGGAGTATCAATTACACAGATCTCTAGCTCTCAGCCAGCAAGGTGTGCTTAAAACTGGAGCATTAATATATTACAGAGAAAGTAAAACACAGAAACTAAGTTATTAAACTCCCCTGGACCTTGGAGGCTCTTCAGGAGAGTGGCTTTTCTCCACAAATGACCACAAACCTCTGGTGTTTTGAGGGCATTGATGAAGTTCAACCAGGTTTAATACGTTTGTTCTAGCACCTTGTGTACAAACGCTAGGCTTAAGGCTGACAAAACAGGGTGATTGCCGGCACCCCCTGGCCAGAATAGCACCTGACTGGGCTGAGCTTGAACTTAGGTAGCTGGAAGAGAAGGCAGAGAACAGGGAACTCCACGGCTTTCAGAAATCTGGAAGATGATCTTGATTTGTGTTCTTCATTCACTGCTTCTGTGCATGACTGACCACTTCTCAAGCTTTGCGAGCCTTATTTCATATCTGAGCCAGCACCAAAACCTCATATAAACTTCAGTGATAAGAAGAGCAAGCTTGTAAGTCTCAGCACATGGAGAATAGTCATCTAGCTTTATCGAGAACACAAAATGCTGTGTCACCACACACCTTGTGCAGCTTTTCTAGCAGCATGGCTGTCTGACAGTCCCTGGCCTCTCTTAGGCATCAGGCCTGCAACTTATATTTAGATATTAAGAGTCTCAAGATGGTTTATGCTTATTCTTGTCTATTAACAGTCTTGCTCATAACCTGATAACGTGGAAGATGTCTTGTTTCCTCTCGGAGTAGCAAACCAGCTTGGCTTCCACTTCGTAGCTGAACAGCTAATTTACACACCACTGCCCTGCTTCTCCTCACGTTCTTCACGTGTGGCCAACAGACTCCTATAAATGGCTGTTTTGGGGTGTTTCTGGCCATGACACCGTACAAACGCAGAGTGATTCTGCTGACAGAGTGCAGTGAAACCGCTCCTTTCACTCACTGATGTGGCCCTGTTGTGCCCGTGTGCTGCTACACACAGCTGCTTGGTCACAGAGCTTCAAACGCTGCACAGCTGGCACACGATGCAAATGAACTCGGAGATGAGAGCTAAACGAAGAAACGCTTGGGATGGCTGAGTTACTGCTAGTTCTTTGTGGTGACTGAACTGCCTTATCAAAGGCCAGCAGAAAACCACACTGACTTCAGTAGATATTTGTAGTTATCCTGGCGAGTTGGTTTCCACAGCGCACATCAACTGACTGACTGCACGCACATCACACTCGGCTAAGTCGCATCTCTGCAGCAGCTGAGCAAGCTCCGAGCACCCGTACGTACAAACCTGCCCACAAGCACACAGCTTCTCCACCACTGCATTTTACGTTGAGACCACCTGCAAAGCTGCAACTCTGCTTGACTCTTACTAAGTATATTACAGACAAAGGGAGCACGCAGAGATCTCTTCCTTTCCTCTCTTTGCAAACCGTAGGCAGGCAAAATTTCAGAGATGCCAAAGACATGCCCTAAGTTAACAATAGCCCGCCAGTGTCAGTAGTACTCAGGACATGAATCTGAGACTTGCTGTACCTCTTGTTTGGGGCTAACCTACTGTACTTCCCTTCCTGTTCTCCAGACTGCTCAGGACTCTAGCCAGAAAGAAAAATAACTTACATTCTTTGCCACCATTTCCATTCAAATGGCTCAGGGTCCTTCTACCCTCCTTTAGGGACGAAAGAGATCAAACTCGCACAGCAGAGTCCACAGGATTGTGTGACCAGCCTTGCCCCTATTCCTTGGTCTATTTACTCCCAAAGCCATCACAAATCCTTCTGCAGGACAGAGGATAAAGCAACCTAGGCTTTCTACAGTCCGAGTTTCAGCCCAGTCTCCTGGGCAACTACAGGAGCAACCGAGAATGCTTCTTCCTTTCCTTCACTGGATGCCCCATCCTCTCATTGGTGTGCTCACTACACAAAGAGCTTTGGCAGGAAAAGATTGCTTGCCTTTTTCTTTCTTTAGCTGTCACTGGGGGTATTTTAATATACCAGTTTTAAGCTATTCTTCCCCCCCTCAAAAAACAAGCAAACAAAAAAACAAAGGAGGAAAAACTTCTAACAAACTCAGACTGCACCAATTTTTCTCCCCCACCTCCACCCCTAAATAAGAACTGACTTCTCTAAGTTTCAGTCCTTCCCCATCATGTTCGCACAACTGAGAGACCACAGAGTCTTATTATTTGTGCGTGGTGAGCTTGCCCCAGAGTGTTACATAAACCCCCTCTCACATCCTGTTCTTTTGCGGAATTCACTCAGAGCTCTCCAGCGTCGCCAGCTGCATCTCTTCCACATTACTAGTCACAAATCCCTAGCACAATTCTCCTCATATCCCCCCAGTGCTGTCTGAGCCCAGCAAACAGGAACACAGACGCTGAAAGACGTTCTCACTTCCACAGAGTGTTTCTGAAGCTCGGCACAAGCACACACACCCACGTCATTCCCCTGACAAGCTCTCACACAGACCTGTAGAGAACCCTGCTTTTCTTCCACCTGCTACAATTTGTACAGCTGGAAAAAGCAAGATAAAACGAACAGGAGAGTGTGATTCTCACAGTGACCTCCCATTCGATGTATAAACATGTGAACAAAGATGCAGAAAATGGCACGTGTGTGTTTCTCATTGTGGGTAGCGTAAGATTGGGTTACTTCAGAAAATCTTATGAAGTGTTTGCATCCCTGCTTCTGTCTCCCAGATCTGCGTAGAAGTAACGTGGGTGCGAGAATGACCAAACTGACAGAACACTGGGAAAAACAGTCCTCTCCTTCTGGGTGTTTTTGGGGTGGCTGTCAAAACTCCTCACTTTAAGCCAAGAGGGTGACTCAAAAGGAAAAAGGTGCTAAGGGAGCCAGAGCTAGAGATTAAAGCAAGAGACAGCCCAGCTCCCTCTTTTGATCTCGGGTTTGTAGTATTGGCAGGATATGTACAAAACATGGTTGTTTCTTGGTTGTGTGCCATAAGTGTCCCATCACTGAAACTGGTACCAGTTTATGCAGCTCCTCAATTAGCAGTTGGGCAACTTGGTATGTAAAAACGAGTCAGCGTTGAGGTCTGATCTACCCCAAGACTGCCTTAAGGGAGGAAGCAGCACGGCAGGGGAAAGGACTGGCCCGGAGGTGGCAGGGCAGGTGAAGGCATCTCCTTACACAGCAGCAGCTGCTTAGTCCTCTCAAACACCGGTGGTGCTCCAGCACAAGAGAGAAGTTGTGTTCTAGTTAGAGGCAATATCTCTACAGCGGTAAAGAAACTGCAAAGCAGACTGCAAGGGAAGACATGGCCACTCATTTTAAAGAGCTCTTCTGGTATCTAGAGGTGAATAAACAACAGGCATTTCTGCTTAACCCTGCTAGTGAGTCTCCCCCATTCTGGCACAGCTGCCTTCTCCAAAAGCTGTTTTGAAAACCCTGTCACTACTTTTCTGTCTTTGGACACGTTCAGGCACTGGCAGAAGATCACACTGTAAAGAAAAGGTATCAGATTATTAGTTTTTTGGGGAATAAGCCCGGGTCATGCCTGGACAGTGATAACACCCTGTCATTACTAGAGGAAAAACGTTTCCTCCAGTTCCGTAACATCTAAAGCAAAATTTATCTTCACCCAGCTGCTGTGTGAGAAGGGGGGACAAACAGAAGTCACAGTCACTATATCTATTTCCACACGCCTTCCCAGACTGCCAGCACAGGAAGCTTGGTGTTGTGAAAAGGGATCTCAAGCAGACCATTTGGGAGCAGGCTGGTCAGGGTGGTCTGGCACAGCAAACAGCGATGCCAACTCCTGAGAGCACAGCAGCAAGGTCTTCCTACGCAGCTGAGCGACTCATCCACTGAGCACTGAGAGCAAATTTGGCATGAAATTTGTTGGAAAATTGCCTGAGCCTTCCCACTGCTTGCTATTGGAGCAACAACCAGGGCAGACTGCCTTCAGGAGCAAGCAGCTGTTGATGCTGGAGGTCAGGAGAATGTGCACCAATTGTTCCTTAGCTTGGTTGCACCCATGGCTAGATAGCATGTTCACATCAGGAACAGGGTACTAATCAACAGCTGGATGGAAAAAGGACAGAAGAAAGTTCACTGCAGGAGCTGCAATATAAATGCAGTAGCCTGTGTTCCCCTCCAGTGGGAAGTCTTTCAGAAAAATGAGACCAAGCAAGTGTGCTCCCCACGTTTCCCTGTCACGAGGCCACACCGCAAACTCTCAGCTGAGAGAGCATCCAAATGGCCTTTCCTGGTTCGCTGCTGGACAGAGAGGGAGGAAGGCAGTGAGCTTTGGTGGGTTTTGAGGGGTTGGGGGGGATGTGTGGGAGAAAGTTCGCAGGAAACAGCATAGAAGATGTTTAGCTTTTGACAGGAAAAACAAATCCCTATCTAGGGGTTCCAAACTATCCAGCAACGCATGCCAGTGGCTTTCACTGGGCTTTTTGTTGGTTGATACAAGCTGGTATTTCCCCTGGGTTCAGGCTCTCTTCAAAACACTTCAGACAGATTTTTTTAGAGAAAATCCTTTGATGGAAGCTCACTATTGAACCTACTCAGAGGAACATGCATCAAAGCAGGCTTCTGTCTGACACATAAAGCTGAGGACAGGAGGTTGTCTTGGAGTAGACAGCAGATCCAACTGGCTGCCTGGCCCATCACAACACAGGCCAAGGCATAGCCACCAAGGTCCCTTCGTGAGGTGTACCAGAACCGGACGCCATCCAGAAGGACAAACACTTTCTGGGTTAGGAAAACAAATGCATTAAGTAAAGACAACTGTGTCGCTATCTTCCTTAAAGCGCTTAAACAGCGCTTGCCATCATGATTGCCAAACAACATCACAGAAGAAAACCACTGAACCCCACATATCTAGCAGTTAGATTGCTCCTGTGTTTGGAGGGGAATAGCTAATAGGAAACTGTGCGTGCTCTGTGGTTTCCACAGCTATGCTTAAACATCTGTTGTAAAGCTCCATCCATGCACAAAAAGCTCAGGGCACCAGATAAAGCAGATGCTTGCCACTGCAAATCCATTCGGAGTTAAACTGAAGGAAAAACAAAAACACAAACAGAAAACAGTGCAGAAGAGTTTGGAGAAGAATTCTGTACCAAAGAGAGAGCTGGGAATATATTTATGATGCTTGTTGAATTTCTGAATACTTCAGTTTGTTTCAGCCAACGAAGCCTCAGAATTAAACATTTAGATTCAACATGTAGAAAACCAAGTCTTGACTGATGTCTAACAACAACCAAAAAAGATGCACAGGAAATCCTCACAATGAATCAAGTGCTGTTTTGGCTCAGTGAAAACTCTCATTCCACCCTAAAAGTTAAGTGTTACTACTTGCTTGACGTGTAAGATGGAGATTAAAGAGCAGATAGTCTATTTTGGAACTGTTACCTTGGTTTTACACAAAAAAAGCATATGAGAAAGTATATTAGAAATTACATTAGCATATCATACATCAGAAAGTATATCTCGTGCACCAAGATGTGAAAAAAACAACAGATTAAAAAATATCTGGAGGTATATCAAGGAGTGTATTCACATGGAAATGTACAAATAAAATAGCATTGTCATAGCAGTCCACATCTGAACGAGAGCAGTAACACCTTAGGATGAGACTTTGGAGGCAAACACCACAGTCAGGTATTAGAGTTGCCTGCACATGGTCCTGCACCCTCAGCCAAAGAGGTGGAGCTGAAGAGAAGACAGGGTCTCCCCTGCTCCCTTCACATTCACCTAGATGCTTAATGATTCTGCATGTCTGCTCATAACACAGCAGCAAGGCGTTGTATTAACCTGACATCAGGCATCATGCTGGTGAACAGAGTCCTGGCTGAATTACTGCGCTAGGTCTGGAGTCATTTCCCAAGCTCTGAAGAACAGTATAGCCTCTGAGACTGGGGGCACCTGGCATTGCCACGTAACTCCAGAATCTGAGAGTCAGTTTTAATCAGACTTTGCTTTTGTCTCTTCTTATAACCCAAGCCTTTCTTCACTCTTATTTGCAGAAATAAAAGAAACTGTGGCTCATGAGCTAGAAGGTAAGTAAATTTCTCCTCCTACAATGCATTTTAACTATAATTCTTCATTAGCATATCTTTTGGAAACATTTTCCTGAAAGAAAAGTATGGGTTTTGCCACAGACCCCCCTGTAGTAGGGGTAGCAGACATTATCCTTCATGACAGAAGAGACCAAACCTATCTTCAGAGAGATCCAGTAGGAACAGTCTTCCCCATAAGAGCAGGTCTGTTGGCAAACATTACTACTAGAGCGAGCTTTAGTCATAGGGTAAGACTAAAGGGAAAATAAATCTGTACCTATTTTCCTGTTAGAATTTGTTTGGCTATGATTTCCAGCCATTAATGGACAGCACACATTTCTCACAGAAGACTCCTTTAGCACCTGGTATTTCATCTTGGATGGCTTTGATAGATTATAAGTAATCAAATCTTTGTCAAAAGAACTAGTTTTCAGACATGAACTTTTCAACAAAGAGAAAGAATTAAACCAGTGCCAAGCCATGAGGGAATTAGGAATGAGGTGAAGAGAGGCACCTTTTATTCATAAATGGACCTTCAAAATTTTAGCACTAAACTTGTTAGAAAAAGTTGCACTTCCACTGGGGAGAACGCCTTTATTCTCACTCACACTAGCAGGAAGCTTTTCTTCAATTAAATCAATTTCTGAGATGGGTTGAGTTGGAAGCAGTTGTCAGGGGAAGAAAAGTTCTATGTCCCACAGCTCTACTGGTCTCCACAAAAACTTGCTGTCTTTAGCACCAGAAAAAAATCCCTCGTTAAACTTGTACAACTTAAGACTAACCGTAAACATGGATTTCTGTGTTGTATACTTGGGCACAGTTACTTGAGCCATCAAATCATTTCAATCTTATGGAGCAGGAAAAACATGCAAATCAACCATAGGCATAAGAAAGGACTTCATTTCAAACATCTCTTATGGTTCTGTTGTTGTTTCACGATAAGGAATCTATATTGCTGAAAGCCACAAGAGGTCTAGACACAGAAAACCACTCTGACCCAACTCATGTTTGTTCTCACGCTAGCGAGCAAGGTGCCACAGTAAAACAAGCTGGTTACAATGGAAGGCGCTCAGGTGACCTGAATCAGGGCAGCTTTGCATGCACCTGCCAAGACATACCTCACCAACAGGCACACTTATGTCTCATTCAACTTTATGAGACCAAGCAAGACTCTACAGCCAGGTATCACTGCTAGGTCAGGTCAAAATTTCCTAAGTGCCACAGAAAAGTTGCTCTGAGCACTCTCCACCACTTCCTGCCAGGCTTTATCGAAGCAGTAACCTTACTGTACTTTTGCAGGAGTCCAGCCAGGGCACAACAGAAACGAAAGAGTTAGCATCTCATTTAACAATTTCTTTCTACATACCCAGCCGCAGGTTTCACTCCCCTCAGGGCTAACCAGGCTCAGCATTGCACTCTGGATACCACAGGATCACAGGTGAAACAGAAGCTCCCCACAACTTGCAGATAATTCACACTTGAACTGATTTTGGAGGAGAAAAAAGAGCAGAATCCAGAGCAGCAGATGCCTCTCTGAGTTCCAAAGTGCCTCTATGTCAAGCAAGTAAAAACAAACAAACAACCCTACAAAGTTATCGCCAGCACTTCTAAGGAAGCTGTTCCCATCCCCCCTCCCAGTTTCTTCTCTCCTACAGACCCAACTCATCTCAGCTGTCATCCATGCAAGCAACTGCCCAGCCACAGCTGGGCAAAATAACGACACCCCTCATTAATTGCTTCTGGATAGCCTTTCCCTTTGGTCTGTGCTCATATCACATTGTTAGGAATTACAGACTGTAAAATAATGCTCATATGCTACATTTGTAGATTGTTTGGACCTTCTCTTACATCTTCCATTTGCTTAGTTTTCAAGCCTCTAATAATGTGTTTTAAACATGATTTTCATGTTTGTTTGTTTGTTTTTCTTTTTTTTTTCTGTTTGTGTTACTTCTTGATGTATTATATTTATGCTAATGCTATAAAGCGAGCAAGAAGTAGAAAGAGCTTTTTGTGAGAAAACCAACCATTACTTCTAACTTTCCATTACCAAAACAAACTGAGATCAGTAAGTTTCAAGTCTTCCTCTGCCACACATGCTTAGTTGCAAAACAGCAAATCTGTGACCACACAGTCTTTATTTTTTACTCAGTGTATCTGTCCATCAGAGGGTTATGAAAAATCCACCTACATCTTCTCAGCATGTGAGCTCCCCCGTGACCTCCGTTCTACCTATCTCAAGTTAGCAATACCTTGCTATGTAAGCACCTCTTCATCTTCCATGTGTTTACTCACACAACAGCCCTTTGAATATGTATGTGCTTATAGCTAGGAAATTACAAGCAGCTACCTGCTCACCAGCAAACAGGAAGCCTGAAGTCTGGAACAAAGCTGAGCTGAGGTTATGCTACAGACAGCGTGGCACCTTAGTCACTAGACCTCTTCTTTCATGCAATATTACTACTGGAAGGGCATGAAATGGCTGAGGGACATTCTGCTAATTTACTTTGGAAAAGGATTAGATAAAAAGAAGAGGCAAAATAGAATTTAATCATTTATCAAAAAGTGAACCTCCTGAAATATGAGTAGTAGGCAAAGCCTTTTACACGGAACTAACTATATTGTTGTGTTTGTTTGTCTATGTTGTTGTTGTTTTTATTATTTTTATACAAGTAATCTTCAGCACAAGTACTGTGCAGAAGGATGTGTGGGTGCTTGTAAGCAGGAGTGATACGGTCAGCCCTTAAGAATGCGTGACAGTTCCGTTATACGAATGTTTCCTACAGTTTATTATATTGCTAAATGTTTATGCTGGATTATCTGTGGTAGATGTCTGCCTCAGCATGGTATTTGATTTTATTCCTTTACTTTTTAGCTTAGGTCAATAACCTCCAAGAACCGTTTGCTCATATCCAAAAGTGTGGACAGGCTTTTATTGGAAAAAGCTGTAGCAGTGATATATTTTAGATCAGGGGGTAAATACATGTCAGCATTTACCTTTCTGTTAATGACATGCTGTGCTGAGTCCCACAAAGGCCTGGTCCAAATTAATCACGGAACAAGACTTTATAAATGTACATCTCATACGTGCACTGCTCTATTCAACGAATCTTTCATCCCAAATGAGCATGCAGGAGTTCCAGAGGCTGAAAGCTCAGGTACAGCCCAGTGCTGCTCCACGTCTTTATTCACAAAAATATGAGTGCAAGCCCAGACCCTAAAGTCCTTGCAAAGGGCAATTACATTTTGAAATAGAAGTATTTCTAAAGACAGATGAATGTATCTGCATAAATTCAAATTCAAAATAACTCTAATCTTACAAGTACGAACAGAATAAAAAAGAGCTGGGCCTGCCATGTCAGAAAAGGGAAGTGGAGTTCGTGTAACAGCCCTTTGTAAATCAGGACAGAGAGGAACAGTTGTTGTATTTAAGTCAGGGGGATTTAGGATTGCTAGAGTTATCATGACAGGAATGCACAGTAAGCCTCTGGGGTTCAGAGGAAAAGTCCAGCAGAAGAGAAATGGCCTAATAAAGAAACCTATAGCTATGACCAATCCAATTTCAAACAACCGCTGAGGAGGGACAAGGAAACTGAGAGTGATAGACAAGTCACTTTAGTCTCTATTCTCTGTGAAGTCTAGAAGAAAGAGCTTGGTTTAGAAACCTGTCTGAAAAATCTCTTTGTACTTTATGCTACACCGAGAGATAAAACTGTACACCAGGAAGATCAGAAGGGTGAAGCACTGGGAAAACCAAGCCTGACTTTTGGCTGCCCTATGTGGGTGAATAGCTGTCCTCTGTGGGACCTGAATCCTTGGGTTCCATTTACAGAAGCAGTCCAGGTACAGAGACGGCTCAGAAAATGGGCCAAAGACAGCAGAGCCAGTGACTGAAGAAAGAAGTCCTGGACCAGCCTTTCCGCTTTTCAGCTCTAGCTGTATCAACACCACTACGTAGCAGATGCAGCTACCACGAGGTTCAGCGCTGGAATTACCTGCATACAAAGTAGAAAAAACTCCATTTTCGTAAGTATGTAATATTTCCTTCAGTGTCTGGGAGGCCATATATCAGTCACAGTAAGTCCTTCCAGAAGGGAGAAATTGTAAAGAGGTATTCTTAAGAGAAATTCCAGTTATTCATTCCTCTGGGACATAAGTAAATTAAGCTGTTCTTTGGGAAAAAGCAGATACTATGGGTATGCAAAAAATTACAGCATGGAGAGGTTTCTTCCCACTTGTATTCTGTTGTACACCATTGAGACATGTGAAGTTGCAAACAGTGTTGAGAATGTCCACAGAAACTTATATGGCTGCTCTGGATAAAAACATTTGTTTTGTTCTCTTTGCCCAGCATAGTCATGTGCTCTGACATACCAAGCTCTTACCCTCTAATGGGCAGGAGAATGATCATTGTCCATGACCATGACCAGCAAGACGTGGAGGCTGAAAGAAACCTGTTATGGTCTGACTTTGAAGGTTCTGCTATTCTCTGTCCTCCAAACATTTTCTCATGCTCTCTTTCCCTCACAGCCAAGCTCTTGTCGGCAGTTTAGCTGGAGAACATAGGTACGGGTCAGATTTCAACCTGATAAGTCAGTAATTTTGACCATAATTTTGGAACAGACAAAAGCCATGTCCATGTTTTTGTTTTTTATTTTTATTTTTTTTCTTTTTGAAGAAAAATAAGTTAAACCTACTGAGAGGCATCATCTAGACATACAAGTTTATCTGTGTATGTTTCTGTAGGCAGTACAGTTTCTACATGGTCTATATACAAAGTCAAAATGTGGTGTAAATAAAGCCACCAGACCTAAAAACTTTTTCCTTTTGTGCTGAAAAGTGAGAAGCAGCACAATAAGCACTTCACATGACTAAACTGGTGTTGATATTAGTTCTTGTGGTAATATAACTGCATAACTGAAAGCCACAAAGAATTCAGCAGCAGAAAGCTATGCGAGCCTGAATATATATTTAAATTATCACGAAAATCAAGTTCATGCCATCAAAGTGATCCTGCTGCAGTTGAAACGTGCTCGGTTATTACAGATCCTTTTTCTTTTTTTTTTTTTTTCATCAGAACAACCTGAGCTCATATTCAGTCACGCAGCGGATGCACACCTAGCATTGCTCATGCACAGGGGGAGCCACTCCCTGGTCACAAAAGCAGGTTATGCTTCAAGACCTACTGAGGCCTCTCTGAGACAAGTTACAAACCTAGGACGCTGGGGGTACAAAGGGTGTACTGCATATTTTGTGGATATCATTCTTCAGCATCCTCACTCATGAGACTGTGGGCCTTGCCATGGTTTCAGATATTATCAGAGAAATATATTTTACTTGCAGAGAGATACTTTGTCAGCAACTTCCTCTGAGTACCAGCCATATTTGGTTTTTAGCCACTAGTGTTTTTTATCTTCATTCTATTTGCTACTTAGGTTTCTCCAAACTGGTGAAATGTTGTCTAGACAAGCTGTAAGAGAAATAAATAGCAGACTTTTCCCTAAGAGATCCAGAAATTGCCTTCACATTTCCCCTACCAAAAATGTCCAGTCGACAAGTTTCAAGACTTAGGTGAACACAAATAGATTTACCTAGGAAACAGCAAACACCTGACTACAGACTCATTATTACTGCTATAACCATCAGTACTTGCCAGCTTGTCCCAGGCTGAGCACCTCTGCACTGGAAAAAGCATCAGCCATGCAAATGAAAAACAGGCTTATACTGTTAGCACTTTGCAGAAAGCTTGGGGAGGCGCTGGTAAAATTTCAGCTTTTTCAGTGCTAAATGGAGAACTTGTCTCTTCCACTAGGTCAGAACAGTAATGCTCTTTGATAGCAAAGATACCAGAAAAGACTCCTACCCCATCTGCTGTGGTGGTTATCAGCCGCAGGTCAGCTCTGTGAGGAAAGGCAGAACCAAGAAGGCACAGGAAGCCCAGCTCCTTAAAAAGGCAGGGGGTGGAAGCTCTCCAGCTTCAAGGATCTGGTCCACCAGAAGCGTGGGGAGTCACAGCACAGAAGTGAAGAGGGAGCAGTTACTCTGCTGAAAATGTACTGACACAAACCACAGTGAACAGAAAACCCGAGACACAGAGGCAAGAGCGGGCTCAAACACTGCTGCAAAAACTGCTCGTGCCTCGTGTGAAGAAACCACGTGTGCAAAGGTTCTTTGGAAAACAGTGCTTGTACATACCAGGTCCAGGGCTCTGTGCCCAGGCTGTTTCTTTCTAACTTTGCCATGGTCTTGGCCAGACACCAGATTACATCAGAGAACAGGTCAGAATCCCAGGTGTTCAAATGAGGCATCAAGATGTAGGAAGGGAAGCAGAAATTGTGGAGGACAGTTGAGGAAGAGTCACATTTCTTTCTGAAATGACATAGGTGAAATGTCTGTTCTGATTCTCATGGGAATATGTGCTGCATTAACCCAATATATTGATAGTAATCACAATGCAGAACCGCTCTTCCAAAGCTAAATGTGCTCCAGGATAATTGGATGGTATGACAGGAAAAACTGGCCAGAGACCCACATCCTCTGGAATTTGGCCATCCTCTTGCTGACATTAACATAACAAACTTTCAGGAAGGAGAAAAGCGGTATGAAAAATAAGTATCAAACTTACAAAACTTATGAACAAAATATCAAACTTTGCAAATATACAATTTTTCTGTAAGTGCCTGAAAAGTGGCTCTAGGGATTGCATCCTTTTGGAATATCTCTTCTGTTCAGTGCTGAATATATTATAAGTTTTTCTGAATATGATATTTATACACAAATAGATGACGTCGCTCACCAATGATTCCTGCTCCCAGCACAGCTGTATGAGAACTCTAAGATCTCATTCAGACGTGTAATTCTGAGAGCTGATGGAAAATTATCTCCTGTTATCATAGAATAATAGAATATCCTGAGTTGAAAGGAACCCACAGAGATCATCAATTCCATCCTGGGTCCACCCAGGACCACCCAAAAATCAGACCATGTGTCTGAGAGCGTTGACCAAACACTTCCTGAACTCCAGCAGCCTTGGTGCTGTGACCATTGCCCTGGGGAGCCTGTCCCAGTGCCCGACCACTTCTAGGTGCAGACCGTTTCCCTAAACCCCAGCCTGACCCTCCCCTGTCCCAGCTCCATGCTGTTCCCTCGGGTCCTGTCACTGTCCCCAGAGAGCAGAGCTCAGTGCCTGCCCTCGTGAGGGAGCTGCAGGCCGCCATGAGGCCTCCCCTCAGTTTCCCCTTCCCTGGGCTGAAGAAATCAAATTATTTCAGCCGCTCCTCATACGTTTTTCCCTCTATTCCCCTCACCATCTTTGTAGCCCTCCTTTGGACACTCTCTAACAGTTTTATGTCATTCTTATATTGTGGTACTCAGAACTGCATGCAGTGCTCGAGGTGAGGCCACACCATTGCAGAGCAGAGTGGGACAATCCCTTCCCTCACCAGCTAGCAGTGCTGTGCCTGATGCACCCCAGGGTAGGGTTGGCCCTCCTGGCTGCCTGTGCACAGTGCTGGTTTATATTCAACATGCTGTCAGCTAGCACTCTCAAATCCCTTTCTGTGAGGCTGCTCCCCAACCTCTCATCCTCCAGTCTGAACACATAGCCCGGGTTGCCCTGTCCCAGGTGCAGAATGCAGCACTTGCTCTTGTATTATCAGTGATTTAGATGCAATACAAGGTTAGGCTAAGGAAATCATGATATAAAAATGCTTCCCATCATCAAGGAAGATTACAGTATCAGTAAAAAGATATTTTTCTAATGTTCAGATGAGCAAGACAGACATAAGGTTATGAGGTATCTATCAGGGTTTGCAGACGTGCCTTCTTTCAGATTTCTCTCAGTTACGAGATTGCAAGCCTGATAGCACTGTTGGAGTCTGAGTTCCTATTTACAGCAAAGCAAAAGAGCAGAATTTCTCCTACATATTAAATGGAAAAATAACCACTTCTTCCATTTGACTAATGCTTAAATATATCACTTTCATGGCTATGAGCTGAGCTGGACTAGAAAGACTGAACCACCCTAATCTGTCCAAGAGATGATCCTGCAGTAGGTGTCCCTGTCAGCCCCACACATTACTCTGCCTGGAGGGAAGGACATTTTTGGCATTCTGCTGTGACACACTCCACATTCTGTCAGGCTGCTAGAACATACGAAATAATGCCACAGACAGCAGGCATGAAGAAAGCATGATGGGAAACTGGCAGGGGAAACAGCAAAGATAATTTCCTGTGAGAAATGAGGTATGTCAGCTTCTTTACCCAGTAAGTGCTGTGCAGCACCAGGGGTGGACTGCAGTAGTCAGATAATATGTTCTGCAATGTTACTCCTTCCTTCCCCCATGGGATTGACTTCATACCTACCTGACGTTGCAGGGTTGAAGGCCAACACAGAACAGTACGTTGGATGTGGGCAGAAAATACCTCAACCATTTCCCACTCTCTTCTTCATGACCTGTTTTATTTCTTCTCCTTTCCCAAAAGAATATATTAAGGAATTTGATAACTATCTCAATATGTTGTATTTCCTTCCATTTTTTAAGGGAACAGTGGGAAACAAGATACCTGGTATACTGAACAACCCCCTTCCCTACAATAGAGAGTTCAGAAATATGGCACTGAATGTTGTCATTCGATCAGACATCCCAGGAATCCTGGAAATGTTGCTCTAAAGAGAAACCACCAACTCTATTGGATGACTAGGAGAAGGAAGTTGAGGAGAAATTGTTAACTAGATTTTAACCTCATTCAAGGCTACTAATGGATTATGTTTACTATTGTCATTTGAGGATAAAATAAATATGAAAATGTTGAAATATATACCAAGTATATTTCTTGACATACAGATTGCTATGGAGTATGATATTCAGAACATATTGAAATAATAACAATGAATCACCATAAGGGGAGAGAGATACAGTTTTATCTCTGTTGAGGCAAGGGAGTGTTCACTATATTGCCAAGATTAAAAAATAACACTCCACAAAGTAGATATCTGCACATTCAAGGAAATAAAATCATGATTATTTTAAATTAGGGCAATTGGTCACGTCACCTTCTGAAGAATGAGAAGAGACTGAGGAAGTCAGGAAGAAATTCTGTCTGCCACTATACTGTGGGATCCCTGTGCAGGCTGAGGACAAGGAATTTAAAGAGGACAAGGAATTTAAAGGGCAGAGGTGTCACAGAGCAGCAAGAGTCAGCTGCTCCCCAAGGGAAACAGAAGGACAGTGAGGCTGGCAGAGCAAAAGCCAGGACACGTCCCATAAGATAAGATGAGATCAAGGTAACTGGGGTCAGACACATCGCAGAAACAGCCCAGTAGGCATTACACATATTCACAGTGACAAGACAGGTCAAGATGGGAAATCAGCCCATAGCGAGGCATGACCAAGTTAGAGATTGGCATTCCTGCACCACAGCTCAAGCAGGAAGCAAAGGCCCCTACCGGGGTTTGAATGGGGCTCCTGGGCCTATGGGCAGAGAGTGGAATTGGAGGCTCAGGTGAGGCCTGACCAACAGTGCAAAAGGACCTCCTTGCTGGCATGGCTTCAGCAATGGGGGACTGTCCAGTGCCAAATCTGCAGAATGAAGTTGCAAATATTCACAATGCAGACGGTTTAACTACGGAAAAATAAGTAGGGCCTGCCTAATCTTCACTTACTACTATCTGTCTTCCATCAGAAGGCTGGACAGCCCTTGCTAATTTTTACTACTTGTGATATTTCCACTCATGCATACTAACTTTTTCCTATTAAGTAATTCGCTTAACATCTGTGCATCTGAAGGTTATCTTAAACTGCATCAAGAAGAATTTGTTCATTTCATATGTTGCTGATAGTGTCATCAAAATGGAACATGTTATGAGACAGGACAAGCACAAACAACCCTCTAAACTAATGAATCTCAAGTTTTGCAAGGGGGTAGCCCACTACACCCAGACAAATACAGAATTATGGAACTTCTATGAAACTTCTATGAACACAATGTCACAGTAAAAGATGAGCCTCAGAGATGGACTTGAAAACCACATGGGTTTTCAATGTATGTGTATGAGAGAATCTTTGCAAGAGAGAGAAGAATGTGTGGGAAGAACTTGAATGTGAAATGTTGAGAGCCCATGAAAAGCACTGTAAGATTATGTGTAAAATAGGTATTGGTACGGCTTTTCCACCTGCTCACTTTCTGTGATGTATCAGCAGCCCACTGTGCACCATTTGAAGAGCTTCACTGCCTACTTATCGTAACTTCATGCATTTTACTCCAGACAAATAGCTTTGGTTCTTTTCAGGATTGCTGGACTGAGTAGAGCAAGAAATTATAGACAGGGAGACAAATCTAGCATCAGGATCGTTCATATTCACTGTCACATGGGCTACAAACCACCTGAGTAAGCAAATCCCTTACTATTCCACAGAACTGGGAAAACACATGGCCCATTTGTACACGCTGCATTGAGAGCCACTGCAAACTTAGTCTACTGTCGTCTGTTAGAACAGGGAGTTAAATCACAGCTTTCAAGTACTTCCAAGGTAATACAAGTACATCATTACAGGGAACTCAGTTCTGCTGATTTCATGTTTCGTGCCATGGGAGCAAGCAGCAATTTTCATCATATTAATTTTAGTTTTCCATTTAATGAGGATTTTTTTTTTCCTGTTTATCTTGTTGTCAAATATATCAAAGAATGACATTACATTTCATAGACAAAGACAAACCTTTGCAGGAGTCTTAAATGCAGCAGTCTAAATTAAATAAAACTTTTTGATTGAAATATTTTTAAATAAACCTAAAATAATGATGACCAATCATTATGCTATACCTGTTCAAGTAATTACATTCAGTAAAAAATCATACAGTAGTGCAGACTTTTTCTCCTAAAGTTTCACAGAAAGTAGACCTTCAAAAATACTTTTAAAAATACAAATCCCACTCCACTGAGCAAACTAAATATTATACTTTGGGCTGAATAACATGTTTCATTCCATCCTAAAATGTATTTCTGAAAGAGAGAAGTATCATCTTGTTTGATCACAAGGTGAAAATGAAAACGCAATAAGAGTGTTTTCTGTATCTTTAATCTATTGAAGTTACCCACAGGTCAAATGCACATTATCAAAATTGTCTAGTCTTACAGACTGGACGATGAGAAAAACAAATAGGACTATCTGACACTATGTTTTGAGACATCTGGGAAAAAGATAAAACAACAATTCAGCTCACTGTGAATTCTAAATAAATTTGTGGGGTAGAACGGAGAAAAACAGTTTTCTCCATAGGAAGACATATAACACCAATCTTTTAGATCTTACTGCCAAAGTAGCTGAAAGAGTAGGGTGGAATATAAGTAGATACAGCGGTAGAACCATGCAACACGTATGAGGTATTCCTTGTAAAGTCACTTCTAGTCTTTCAGTATTTTTGGTGAAACAGGACCTTGTGACATGTTTACGATACAGAAACCAAGCCAGGGAGAAAAGAAGGCTGGTAGGTTTGCAGAAGAATTATTCTCACAGGTGGTATGGATGGCCAACTCTATCAGGTAAAAAGTCCATGCTGAATGTGGATAGCAATGCAGGAAATCTTAGTTACTTCAGCTCTCTGATGGAGAGTTATTTTCAAAGTAGTCACGTGATTAGAGTTCTCAGATAAGTATTTTTACACATAAAGACAATACCAGTGAAAAATCTGGGATATTTGTAGGGTGCAGAACCTGGGCTGAACTCCACATTGCAGTGTTCTCCATTGCCTTTTTTAGTTTGTTCTGAACATTAACAAGATCCTTCTGGATTTAGATGTAGATTTGGATTCTCCCAGAAATCAAACATTAATCAATGCTAAAAAGCCTCTGCCGTTCAAGGCATTAACTGTATATGCCATTTTGTATTCTAGACAGTAGTATTGAACCAAGTCACTGCAGAGAGAATTAGGAAACTTCAGCTATTCTAAATAATGATGTAATGATGCATCCCAACCTACCTTGAAAACAAGCAGAATATTTAATCACAGAAGATTTAATCTAAAGTTGTACTCACTTTAAGCAGTGATTTGAATCACAACAATATATCAACAAAATGATTTTTGGGGAAGAAAACTGCTGTACTTCTGCTGCACTCCTACTGACAAAAGCAACACATTAATTAGTAAGTTGCTGTTAAAATTTATAGCTTTATCAGGGTAAACAGCGTCTCTTTTCAGAGTTTCAGACATAATTTGCCATCGTAATCAAAGAGCACAAGGTTTCAAAAACAATCCAAAAGTGAGAAGCTAAATACCACCCTTTTGTCTCATCAAAACTGAAGTTGCAGGATTTCCTGGATTTTAGTGTTGTTTCATTCTACGTAAGGATTTCAGCATTTTCATCCTAAATAGCTGCAGCAGCAGTTTCTAAAGAAAGAACAGAGCTGTGTGTGAAAACATGTCATTGCTAGTGCACAAATTACTATTTTGAGCTTTTAACCCACTGCTTCTTTCTTGTTGCTGCTCTGACAAGCTTGCCCAGCACTGGAGAGATGCAAATTTCAAGTCACAACTTATATTCACCAGTATGTAGTTTAGAAAATTTGACCCAATTAAAACTACATAAAAAGCCAATTTTATTGTAACTACCCGAATTTTTCCATCTTGTCCTTTTCTTCACTGAAGTGTTGTCAGTATTGCCAAGTTCCCAAATTAAGTGATGTTTATATCACTTAATGCCTCAGCTTCTGGAATCACACAGTTCTTTAGAATGTCATATTCTAGCCATTATTGTCACAGAGCAAAAACGCCTAAGCAAATGCATTTCTTTTGTAGTCATATGATCTGTGGCCAGCGGGTTGAGAAATGATTTTTTAGTCTTCAGGACTGGCAGAACTTTCTCTTCCAGATTCATACAGATGATATACCCCTTGTGCTCTTAGCCCTATATTGCTAACAGCCGTAGGCTGTTATTTCCTCATGCCAGACAAGCCTTGTTTGTTCCGGTCTAAGGAGCAGGGCTGATTCCTAGTATATATCTGTATCGAAAAAAAATAATTAACTCTTTAGTTTAGCAAGTCTGCTTACATAAAAGAAGCCCACTTGTTGTTGATTTCCAGTACATGCATTCACATCACTACATAAGCATTATATGCATACAACACACGTAGTTGAGCTTCTCTGCTGACACAAGCCATTTTAAAAATTCACTTCTAAAAAGAAAAGAACCAGAATTAGCCAGTGCCAAAGGTGGAAGAGTCATCTTTACTTCCTGCCTGTCCGATCCTCCCAGATTAAGTCTCCTCCCTGTCTTAGAAAGTGTAAAGAACAGCACATCGAAATCAGGAAATTCCATCCTACAAACACTGAGATTGATGGAAATTATTTTTCCATCAGGAAAATACATAAATAAACTGGTCTTTCCAGAGCTACAACAGACACTCATTTAAATTCTGCACATCTTAATTAAACCAATTATAACTGAATTATTGTATGCCTAACACAACGGTTGTGGATTAGACTTGGCTAACTAATAAATTCCCACCCAGCTGCTCACTTAGTCCTCTCAGCCTATGTGGGACAGGGGGAGAAACTGGGAGAACAAGAATGAGAAATCTCATGGGTCAAGACAGAAACAAAGTGACTGCATACCAATTACCATCGTGGGCAAAACAGGCTCAATTTGGGCAAAAATAATTTATTATCAATTAAAAGAACCATTTAATTACTTATTTGTGTAGTGGGAAACAAGAAGACAGACATTCAAAGAACAACTTTCCTCCCCACTTTCCTATGCTCAACTTCATTCCCAATGCCTCTGCCTCCCCCAGAGGCCCAGGGGGATGTGAGGGGACTGATGGTACCCAGAAATTCCTCTCTGCTGCATTTTGGACCCAGCTGGAACTGGCTGTGTACGGCACAGGAAAGCCCCCAGCCTCTTCTCCCAGAGGCCACCCCTGTAGCACCCCCACTACCAAAAATTTTGAGGGAACTCCTCAAATGCTAAATGTTTTTCAACCAGATGACAATTTTAAGTATGGAGTATAAATTGTGTCCTTTTTCTGAAAGAGTAGGTGACACAGGAGCTGATCACATTAGAGGCAAAAGAAGGCACAGACATTATCTGCATAATACTTCTGACTATTATCTGAATAATGTAAGATTTCCAGACCTCCCAGATCTGTGGCTGATGACTGAATGTGAAGATACTAATTTCAGCATGACCTGGATCACAGCATAGAATCCTTTGCTAGAAAAATCCTATTTCATGGAATAACATTTTCTTCAGAAAGTAAGATGTACTCTGCTGGAACAGAGACAATGGCTACTGTCCCCTGTTTCAGTTTCTAGAGGGTTACTTTTATCAGCACCCTTGAGAAAGAGATACCCAGAGATGAGGTGAGGAAAAGCATGGGACAAGATTCAGTGATAGTATCTTAATTCAGGTCTTTCATAGCCTTGAGAAAATCATGAGTTTCTTATTATTTTTCAATTCAGTCCTCCTTTCCCACTATAGCTCTTTGTCTTTCACTGGAAAAATGAAGAACAGTGCAGGGTAAAAACCTAAAGCTGACAACACATAACTTCCCTTAATTATTTACAGATTAGGTTCATCACTGCTATACAATTTATTAGGGTGTTAAAGCGGAGTGAATAGGTATGAATAAAGTGTGTTTCAAATGTCACATGAAGCCTGTTCTTCATCTCAGTAGAGGTACTGCTAGTTCTCATTCTCTTGTGAGAAAACTCAGGCTTCAGTGGAGCACTTTTCTCAGAAGACTGCTAGTTTTTAACCTGATGACATCAAGACATTGTAATCACCACTTCCTATGGTACTTTGTTCAAGCACTTGGTCATGTTCACTGTTAAAAACACACGCCTGATTTACAGTTTAAATTTGACTTGCTGTAACTTGGTGGGTGTTGCAACTTTTTCATGCAGTCAAAATGTCCTTTTTTATATATATATATATGCTGTTATAGCTATCTAACTAAAGGTTTAGAGCTTCTAGAAAGGTATTTCTTATTTGAGGATATGGAAGTGTACAAGCCAAGATAATCTGTCAGTTTAGTTCACAGAGTTTGCTTCAAACCTTAGGCAAAAATTCCACTAAAACTGATAAATTTGTTCCTGTATAGCTTGTAAAGTTCGGCCTTTTCAGGATGAGAAATATCAACAAATGCTCTTGGTTAATTTGATGGTGGTGATCCTATAAAGAAGGGCTTTCTTTCCCATTTTTAGTCCCACCACTCCACCAAATTCCAGAAAGCTGCACTTGATACTGTTGGCAAACAGGCGCTCAGTACAACTATGTCCCAGTTACAGCTATTAGCTGCTGACATTACTGCAGTATCACAGTACCTACAGTTCTGTCTGGGTGCCCTGCTCTGTGCACTGTGACTCACCGTGTGCTCCACTCTTCCTCTCTTGGCTCTCACCTCAATATCCCTGCTTTGGAATTGGGATGCCGTCTCTCCTTCTCTCTCTTTCATCTCTTTCATTCCAAATGGCAAACCTGAGCCTTGCTAACTCTCTGTGGCAGTAGAGCTGCCTTTGGCAAGCTCTCTTGATGCATCTAGAGGAAGTGCAAGACTGAAAAACAATCGGCACCTTTTGGTCACCTTTCCCCACTTTATCTATGTGGCCACTGATCTCATCTCTCTTACAGACTACAGCTTCAAATGAACATGCCAGAATCTACCAGGCCGTGGCATTTGGCTCTCTCTTCTATCTGTTGATCTCTGACCTATGTTTTTCTTACTACAACCTCCAACACTAGCCCTTCTGCAGCCGGAGGGAGATAGCACATTCCTGCCCTCAGTTTTTCTGTGTTAAGAAGTTAAGAACCTGAATATTGTTCGCGCTTAGGGTATGTGGATTTCTAGATTCCAAAACAGGTTTTAATAAAGTGGTTTGCAAATTAAAGAGCAGTAGGAAAACTACCTGTGAGAAATCCAGAAATCGCCTCTCACGTTTTTTTCACCTAAGGAACAGAAAACATCAGGCGTCATTCTCCCCGTGATCACACCTTTAATCAAAGACTCCCCACACTGCAACCACATGACCGTAACATTTACTTTTCATCACTCTGTCCACCATAGGATTACACAGAAACTCATATCCTGCCTGCATGCAGGATTTCCTTAAAAAGATGGCTATCTGGTGACAGCAGCCTCATGTGCCCGAGAGTAAGATTGTCATCATGGCACCCACCACACTTCCCTATGAAACAGGTGACTGTTGCCATCCTTATTTAACAGATGAAAACCAAAGCACAGACAGACTGTGAATCTCAGCAGCTGCACTAAATGAAAAAAAACCCACATCGTAGCGGTTTGACCAACTTGCCCTTCAGACAGGCCTCACCCCTGAAAAACCTCGTAGTTGTAACGGGGGCTCTTATTGTGGCAAAAGGTTGTGGCAGACAAGCAAAACATCTTGCTGTACCAAACCTCTTCAGACAAGAGGCAACTCCACAAGTTCATCAGAGGACTGCAATTTTAGTGACATTGAGGATGAAGCCCTCTGATTCAAACAGGTAATCAGAGAGGGAAAAATGGAAATTGAAGGTGAAGTGAAATGCAGACTGGAAAAAAAACAAAACACACACAGTTTTTAGAAGGGCAGAAGGATTAGAAGCCACGTTTGGTTAGCTAATAGTCATTATTAGGACTAGAAATTGGTTTCTGTTTCCCTTTATTATGTAAGAATGGCAGGATGCTTGACCACTTCTCATACCAACTTCAAGCTAAGAAAACGAAGTCACTTCCTTCATTGCATAAATGGGCTATGTACCCCTGTACCTACCAGCTATTGCGGAAATACGAAAACACCGTGGAAATGTCTCCATATCCTGTTCCTTCCATCTAACCAAGGATTTCAGCACTTTAAGGAATCAGAGAAGTGAAACGTCTTCCTATTGAGAAAGCAGAGCCTTAATTACTTATTTCAGTGCAACGTCTTGCAAGATTTTCCTCCCGACCGAAGCAAAGAAGGGCTGACTCCAACACTTTGGAACTCCAGCACGGAGGGGAGCTAGGGCTCATCTGCAAGTTCCCACTCCTTCCCTCTCACCAAACATCTGTCTCAGCTCATCCGGTGCTCTGAGTCACTTCCTCCCCACTTTTCATCATACGCCCTCAGCGCACTTCTCCAAGTAAGCCCAGTCTTTTTTGCACAATCTGGAGCATGGTTCAAGGGAAGCCTTGCTGGGAGGCAGGCTGGCCCATAAACACGGCGTATCACAGGGTGAAACTCCTGAGTTTTGTGGCCGACGCTGGAGCTCAGAGCAGGCCAACATCACGCATGTTAGTGATGTTAAGGCTGATTTCAAAAGAGCCACACCATTTCATACCAGCAGAAACTGTGCCTTACGCATATGTTAGCGACACCAGAATTAGCTCCCGTAAGCCGACATGCCATCGCATCGTACTGGGTAGAAACATTCATCCCCTCAGGGCAGCAGTTAGGTGCACAAACAGGCTGCTGTGCCCCGGCTAGGTGCTGTGCTGTTCTGAGCGTCCCACTGCCATTTCTGAAGCTAGCTCCAAGCCAGCTTGGGGAGCTTTGCACTCTCAGCAACTGCACGGCACGGGCATGGCCTGCAGAAGGCTTGAGGCAGGAATCCAAGGAGGCACGGGGAGCAGAATTTCAGACTAGGCCGCAGGGAAGTGTTTAGTGCATTTAGCCTCCCACACAACACCCCCACAGGAATACTTTGAAACATGGGTATAATTTTGTTTACCTACACGTGTATAAATGGCGCACAACAGCTCTGAACACAAAGTCAGGTCCTCCTGTTTCCGTCTTGCTATTAAATGCAAGCTTCCCTGAAGGGAGAGGGACGCTGGCAATGTGGGCTTCACCTCAGGCTTACCTACCCTCCAGCAGGAGGTAGGTGAAAGAAACCGTGTTCTCATCAGGACTTTCAGGTGTGTGGGTGTTTCCAGGAATAAACAACACTCAACCACAGAACAACCAGGAAGCGGCTTTATAAGCATATCGTGTCACTTTAGTGCTGCAAAGTTTATAAATGGTATCTCCAGAGCCAGCCTACCACATTGTGCCATTCTGCTAAGGGACTTGCCATGTGATGGGCTAGGAAATGTCCACTGCGCCCCGTCCTTCACGGCATGCTGAAAGCAAGAGCTGAAATTACAGAGCCTGCGATTGCAAGCATTCAATCATATTTTGGGCAGGCCTGTCAGTCATATTCCACATAGACTGGATGAACTCTATTAAAGTTCTGAAGTGAAACAGTAGGAGGAACAGCCAGTCACAGTAAAGTGCGTTTGCAAGGTAGATGTAGGAGAAGTTTTGCATCTGCCCACACAAGAAGTGAGGCTATCCAATACTTTTGCTTTCTCTATCACGTACCTCCATATGCAAAATTAGTGTATTTTGTTACAAAGGATGCAAATAAAACTTATGATTTTTTTTTTCCTTCATTGTTAATGTAACAAGTTCTCGTCTCTAAGAACATCGCAAGGCAGGAAATTCACTTACAAGTGTGACGCACAATGCTATTTCTGGAAGAATTCAAGTGTTTTCAATGCCCTATACATCGGGCAAGACCGTTACATAATGTAATCCAGCCTTAAGTACACTTACCTGCCAAATTCCCAGACCAGATCATTTTATTTCATTACTAGGGTGTGCACTTACTCTGCGAGTAAAACACATCTCTCAGTTGCACAGACACTTTCCACAACACTTTTCCAGAACCATTCTCAGCTCCAGATATCACTGGATTTTCTTACACATGTGCAGCCTGTTGTGCTATGTGTATGGTCCCAAGACTTAGGGTCCTCAGCTGACACAGAAGGTGACACAGCAGGGAGAATTCTCTTGTGGACAAAATCGTGGCAGCTCTGTGAGAAGTCAACAGACTCAATCCAGGTTATGAGTTTATACCAGCTGAGGTTCCAGCACACTGGTATTTATGTCATCACTGGAAATGAAGTTCCTGGAAAAAAAAATCTTCTGTCTGCACCTTGGTAGTTAAAACCCAGCTCTGCACTCCTGCACTTCTTATTGAACAAGTTATTAGCATGGAATCTGCTGTCAGCAAGGACTTTAAGGCTGAGTAAAACCACTTCAAACAGAGCAGATCACAGACTGTGCCTTTGTCAAATAATATCTGATGACATTATGATAATTAACATAAAATGGGTCTGCAATCACCCACACTGAAAACCACAGGCAAAGCCCAGATCTGTGCTCTCTGTACACAAAAGACAGGGAAAGTTCAGACTCCAGAAAGACTGCAATGGCTTTGGGTTTTCTCTGCTGCTGTGTAGAAATGTGCACTCACTGGAAGTGCCTTTAATTGCACCTTGTTGGCAACTTCTTCTTTTTCAACTATGTCTCAGGCTTCAGACTCAGCTCTCACAATCAGTTTATCCCTCTCTTTCTCCTCGTTTCCATCAAATGCACACCACATTTCTGACTGATGCAGCCAGCAAACCCCAACACCTTTCTCCTGTCTCCACGCATTATTTCTCCTCTGTCACAGTCTGGCCTTTCTCAGGGTCAGTTCCTCTGTTATGGGATCCCGGTTCCCACTGTGTAACTGAGAGGACAGGAAGAAGAAATAAAGATTCACCACTTCTTGTGGTAAATTTATGTTTTCAGTAATGTCCTGCCACAGACTGCGTGTCTCGCTTCCTAAATTCCAGTGTCTGTAGTAGTAATTTCAAAAAGGTAAAAAGAGGCACGGTGGTAGTACTTCCCATTCTCAGGCATCCTCAGGTTTCTGTCCTACCTTCTTACATGAGCCTCCAGCTTTTTTCTGGACACCCAAGCTTCAAGTCGAAAGTTGCTCACAAGGCTTCTTAATAACGTCTTAAATGACATTTGCCTAGCAAAAGAATCCGGCTGTCCAGTTTCTGGTTCTGAAGGAATCCCTGTAGGAATGTCAGACACCCATAATTCTGACGACTTAAAGTAGCATTTTTATTATTAACATAGCTAACTCTCTTCTTAAATCTCTTCTACCCCGTTGCATTGTTCGTTTTTCAAGACTCTCATTTCATTCAGCAATCATCCAGTCTGCCAATTTACATACAGTCTCACATTTACACCAGCTTAGTTTCATTTGGCCTTTGCATCAACTTTGAGCACCATTTCTTACACATCCAAGGCCTCATACTGCTTACACGTTGCCTAATTCTTTCCTTTACACAAACACTTCTTCCTCCCCGTGTCCTTGTCTAAAATATACCTGTTATCTATTCACATGCATCACTAATTCCTAGATCAACGGTAATTACTCAAAATATAAACCAGAGTGTTACTGTGGATAGCACATTGAAAACCTCAGAAAACTGCTGAGAAGCATCAAAACATTAAACTGAGCTTCAAAATTAAGTGGGACAAAAGTACAGTACTCCTCACCACACAAAACTGCAGTCAATAATAAGACTCTAGGACCAAGAAGATTAAATTTCTTTCTGCCTTGCCTGATTTTCTTTACATGTTCCTTATCAGTCTTTTTACTTATTTACTTAAGACCTTAATTCATAGTCCTTTGCTCCAGTGAACATTAATGCAGACCGTTTTTGAACACTAGTCTGACCCAACAAAATTACCAGACCATCAGACTACTGTCATCACTGCAGCCTGACAATGTCCGAATGTGCTGGGCTGCCCAAGCTCCTGAACACCTCAATTTCTTGTTGATTTTTGTTGATCTGTCTTTTCTGTCTTTACTGTTTTTGTCTCTGTCCTTGGTGGTAATCATTCTGATTTGTAGATTTTCAACAGCTGAAACCTTCTCTACTGCTGGCCCACAGAATTGTGCCAGGGAAGAGCTGTGGCTTAAGAAAGGAAAAGAAAGCTCTGAATCTGAAGATTAAAGTGAGGAAGTGGAGAGACAGGTATGGTGCTAACAACAACAACAACAAAAAACTAACAACAAAAAACTAACAACAAAACCCAAAAACCGCAGTATCCTGAAGAAAAAAAAAATAATTGAAAGATGTGGGCCAGCTTGATTTCCTATGATTTCTGCTGAAAAGTATGTAAAAGAGTATTTCTTTTCTCTCACTCAGTCTCTCCTCCAAGGGCCTGGGGGTCTGGAAAGCTTTGTTGTTCAAGGTGGAAACAAAGCTTCTGAAGGGAGAAATCATTAAGACAGGAGGAAGGATTTTTCTTTGAGGTAGTGACAAAGAAGTGCTGAAGATGCAGAATAGCAGCAGTGGCAAGGATGAAGAAAAAGTTTCTCTCTAGCGCCACAAAATGAAGATTTTCTGTTTGATATTAAAGTCAGGCTTAAATGATCTCCTCCACTGCTACCCCATCTGAGCTGTGCTGCAGGGTTTATCTTCACTCATCAGCCTCCTGAGGAGAGCCAATGAACGGAAGGCAGAGCTGTTCAGTCTGTTTCCTCAGCGTTCGCCCAGGCTCTCAGCACAGGAAGCCTCCTGCTCTCAAAGGCAGAAGGAGGAACCTCTCCAGCTTTGAGGAGCCAGGCAGTCAGGAGAGGAGTGGGGAAGGTTGGGGGAAGAGAAAACGCTCGCCTGGGCTGCTGAGGATGCACTGGCAGGCAAGAAATATGCCCCATGACCACAGCTAGGTTGGCAGTGGGACGGATGGAGTGACGGAGCCGCCTGAGCCATGAAAAAAGGAGCTGACATGAAGATTGCTGGAAAGGCTGCGTGTATTTTCGTGCTGCTCACCATCACCAAGCTCACAAGAATAACGGGTGAGTCTAACTGTTCTCTGGGACTGCTCAGCTGTCAGGGTGGAAGAAATGGAAACGTGCACAGATCTTTTCTCCCCGTAAGGGCTATGTGTCATGTTATGACTTTCTTTAGTTGTTAAAAATGACGGAGCACAATCAAAACATGCTTCCCAAATATCTGCTCCTGCTTTTCTTTTCTCAGTGGTCACAAGGCTGCCAGTCATTATCCCTGTGACTTCTATACAGGCAATTATTTAGTGACTCATGGCTATAACGTACCGCTAGTCACAGACAGCCTATTTACTAAGACCACTAAATCCACATCCTCTGAGAAACTGATCCATTTGATCTATTAAAAATATGCCCAGGAAGGCGTTTGTGAACGTGAAGCTTTTGGCCATGAGGTTTCTGCTGAGGAGAGGTGGTAGACACTACGAAACAGGGCAGGGATCTCGTGTCTTTCTTAGGAGTGGTGGAAGATCACTGGTGTGCTGACAGCCGGGAGCAGTTTCTGCAATTTCATTCTGAGGCTAACAGGAATGATTGCTATCAGGCACAGCCAGGGCTTTGGTGTCAAAGATAGTGACATTCCTAATCCTTTCTGACTCTGTCTATTAGTGTAGTTGGGTTAGTTTTAATATATTCTAGCTATGACAGCTAATGTCTCCTAGGTTTATTTCATTTGCATTTCTAGAGCTTGTGCTCTTTCAGATGCCATGCGGCGGTCCAGGGACTTGCTCATGTAATTAGGGATTTGAGCAGCAGTTCCAGAAACCTAAACTGCCAGCTAGGGACATCTCTGAATAACATGTAACATGCTTATGTCCATTACTATTATGGACAAGTAGGATTAAGCTGCATGGACATGAAATATTTCATTCCACTTGGACAGAAAAGAAGATACTATCCTTAAAGATATTAAAATATACAGATATTTGTAAGTAAAATGGATACAGTTATTGCTATCAGTGAGGGAACACCTGCCTGTAGTGTGTTTGGCAGATCAAGTGAGATCAAAATGATAACCTCAGTGCCACACATTAAAAAAAAAAAAGAAATCTTCACACACTTTTTCTAAACTCTGCATTAGTAGACTCACAACAGGCACACTAGAGGTTAAAGACAAACAAACAAACAAAAAAAAACATTCCCTTCCCTTGTCCCCATTCTTCCAGTAAAGAAATTATCTCAGAAGAATACCGAGGAACTGTCTCACGGTAATACACACAGGTTATGGTAGCATCAGAGACAGTCTATGCTTTTGAGTACAGCTGCTCAAAAAGTAAAGGAGCATGGACATGTCACAAACTGTTGAAGAAAATGGGGGAGACAAAGGAGAATCCTACAGGCAAAATTTCTTTTTAAAGTGGGACTTTGCTGGAAATATATATAAAAAAAAAATCTAATGCCAAAAAAAAGTTCTCTTTTTCATCCAGAAGACAATTAGATTTCAACCTTTTGGTGTCTTGAATCAATGATATTCCCCTTCAAAGAACACACAAAAAAGATGTGTTAAAATCTAACTTCACGTTTGAACCTCCCCCCTCCGAAACAAACAGCACACTTTTGATGGGAAGATCTTAGCTAAGGCTGTTTTTAAACATGTTTCCTTCAATATTATTGTGACGGTTCTCAGCAAGGTGTAGTGACGAGGTTTTTCCCTTAGAGATCACAGGCCAGATGTGTTAAGATGATCTAGTGTGTGTTCTCTATCCAGAGAAGTTTAACGTTGTATGAAGCTCGAAGGAACTATGCTCCCCTTCTGAAGACCAGAGCAAGCTACCCTGAATGAAATAAGGTCATGCAAAAACTCTTGTGCATAACCAGGCTTTACCTGTGCTAATGTTTGCCTTAACATATTTTTAATATGTTGCCTCATGTGCCGTGGTCAGTTTTTACAGCTGAGGAAGGGGCAGCAACTTCATGATTGTTGTGTCTAGATCTGTCCCCAAGCATGGCTGGACAGTATGCTATGGAAGCTGCTGGTGCACGATCTGTACTACCAACCCTTCTATAGGAATCCTCATAGGCGGATTTGTTTAACTAAACAAATTATTTATTTGTTTAACTAAACAAATAAGACACCTCGTGGTTGTGTGTGTACTCCAAAGGAAAGGGGATAAGGGAGAGCAAGTTTTTCTATAGGAGGTTCATACAATTAAACTCTTTTTATCGGAGTAACATTTGCAATGATCAGCTGTGTAAGTCCTGGATCTGTAGTACTAGCCTGTGACAACAGATATGACAGTGTGCTTCAGTGCAAGCACAAAGAAATCTGATGTCAATAAGGAGATGTGATTCTCTATGTTAGCTCAATTTTACCAAGAGTAAAAAAATGAAAACAATGGCATTGCCTCAGTGCAGAAATTAGAGTGTACGAGGTGCATAACAGTGAATTAAAACTTCAGAGCCACCTGTCTATAGTACAAGTTCACCCAGATACCTAACTTTCTTGAATGCAACTGCTTTTACTTAGCTTCTTCCCTTAAAAACAAACAAACAAACAAACAAACAAAAACTTTTAAATTCTCCTTCACTAGTGTTAGTAGACTAGGGTGTTTTACTGCCTTCTCATTTCCACTGTCTTTGGGTGTTTCAGTGCTCTTGTCTCTGTTGCCTCCTATTCTAGTTTACTCTGCAATCTTGCTCCTGATACAAAAATCATAGGCTAAAAACCAATTCTGATAAATACACGTTTGTCTCGATTTCACTATTGCTCTGCTGCTCCTTTGGTTCTATGTGCTAGAATTATTTTGTCTTCTTTTACACTAAAAACACATTTTACATCACAACAGCCTTTTTTTTCTTACACAAACACTTAAAACAGAACTCCATACTATTAAATTAAACAAAAAAAATTCTCAGAAGTCATCTAAATTGCCCTAATACAATCTTCAAAGCATGCTCATGTGACATAACATTTTACTTTGATATGGTCCAAGCACGATGTCTAAAGGTGTCTAGTTTCAAAACCCCAGAAACGGAGGAGTTCGGTTTTGCAAGTACACCGCACACTCTATGACTATAAAGCAGCTTTTCTTTAATTGGTAATGCACTTGCAGATGTACATTCTACTTAATACTCGCAGCTGATATATTTTGTACACAGAGGTACAATCTTTCAGAAGAATAAAGCGTAGGGAATCTTCTTATGCTGCCTTATCTTTGTATCGAGTAAGAAAAGGCTAGAAAAAAAATTACAATGCTAAAGCCGAACACTAAGCAAGGTGTGACTGCGATTCTAACTATAGAAAAGTGAAGTCATTAGTGTGTTTTCACAGCAGTCCCTTATCTGCTCTCTGGAAAGTATGAAGAAGAGGGCATACAACCCACCTTTTGCAGTCAATGCTCTATTTTTGTTTGGAATAACAGGAAAATGACACTTAAGCGTAAATAAACAATATTAATTTTTTTTTTTGGTCTTCTCAAGAGGAAGAGAGTAGAAAGTCAAATTCAGCACGCAGAACAGAGTATGAAACACTCTGCATCTCTATCTGTAGTGGGAAGTGTCCAGAGGGTCTTTGCAGTTTGTTACACAGGGCGTCACAGTGCTACTCTGGAAGAAATACTACCCAAACCCCTTTGGCATACAGCGTAAGCCCCTTCTCCTCCCATCTATTCCAGCTGACATTCTGCAAGGATAAAGATCTACTCACCCTGCACGCAGAGGTTGCTCTAGCAAGTTCAAAGTTAACAGCCAGGGTCATATAAAATACAACAGCTTGTTAAGTTCAGTGATGATTTATTTTCGGTGGAGGGTTTGAGCAAAGGTGTTAATTCTGCAAACTAGATGATTCCAACACATCACTCAAACATTAACACGGCCAATAGTGCAGCATACCTATCCTTTTTTCTACAAAGCCATGTTTTTTATTGAGACATAGCCCTTTTGCTCAAATACAGCCTCAAGAAAAGACCTCTAAATCACTGCATCAAATCATTTTTGCAGGCATTCTATCATGAAATGCTTCTCAATTTATTGTAATAACTATTTTCATTGTTATTACATTTTGAGCTGACGGATTTTAATGATTTCTTCTTCTGTGACATCTCCCTTCTTTATATTAATACTACCATATGCTTTCTGCCTTCAACAAATTTCCTCACACACTCCTGATACAAATGCCAACACCGTTATTAAGAATGCTAAACAGAATTTGTATAAAATTTGCCTGCTGAGAAACATCATCAGCAAGCTACCTTCAACCTGACACTTCCTTTCAACTCTGCCTTTTGCTTTCTCTCCTTGATACAGTTTTTACCCATCATACTTCCCTCCAGTTACCCCTCCTTTCTTTGGCTTAATTTACAATTTTTGAGAGGACACTGTATCAAATCTCATCTCCAGCTAGGTGAGATTTAACATCATTCCTTTGCCTACAAAAACAACTGTTTTGAGTTACTGCTTGAAAGGACACTGAAGAAAGCTATAGAGCATGAGAAGATCATAGAAACATTAACAACTAGTATTTGGCAACTGCAAAGGTATATTCCGTCTTGAACATGAAGACTGAAACCTTAGGTTCTTTATGAAGTTCTGCCAGTGTGCTCAGCTCTCTGCAACATATGAAGCCACTTCCTGATATTAAAGTTTGAAATCTAGAAGAATTCCTGCCATGCTGCAGACAATTCATATTGAAAAACTAGAGTTTACAGTGAAAAAGTGTCATTTTCTGGCTGTGTTTTAAATTTGCCATTTGAGTTTGGATGAGACAGCAGAAAAGAGACTGACACTGCAAAGGACACTAATGGTGGCAGAACAGAAACGGCTTACAAGGAGAATAAAAGAAGAATTTGGGTGTGAGGAAGAATGGAATTTCTGAAGATGGGGAAAAGGCCTAAAGAAAATGAAATGGGAATAGAATACATTTTCAAGGAATAATGACAAATACGGATAAAAGAGTATTAAAGGGAAACTAACAATAAAGCTGTAAGTCTTTTATTGTGTCCAATGCTGCCCTTTTAAAGATGCGTTGTCACTGAAAAAGCTGTGATTGCAGCTTCAAGAGTCTGAGTCACATCAACTCAGGGCAGCTGGTTCATGTATTTCTGTCACGAAACTCACAGCACTCAAACTACTTACTACTCATCCAGTGCGCGGGGCAGATTTTCAGCCTGTACTCCATCCTGCGCTGTTGTGGCTACATTTTCAGAGTCACAAACCTGCCACATAAAAAACTCTGACAGTACTTTAGCAATTTCTACCCTAGTACAAAGCCCTTCTGTTTGTTTCTCTCTCTCCTCATTCCAGACAAGCCTTGCTAAGTGGTCACAGGCACTCTGATGGTAGAAGGAGAATGCAGAGCTCAGCCTATTGTAGCTGGCCTCTTCCAAGCATCCGGTACTGCCTTTTCGATCATAACTTGCTCTGACTCATATAATATGTTAATTCCAAGATACAGTTAGTCATTTACTTGTGGTGTAATCACTGTTTCAGTTCATTATACCTCTAAGTTTAAACTGCGGGGGCGGGGAGGGGGGATGCACCAAAATGCTACTGTAGATTGTTACTGTAAGAAATAAAGACACGAGAGAATTACGTCTGAGAAAGTAAAGAAGTCTCTTTACAGTGTGAAAAAACTCTTTAACAGCTGAATTTCTAAAGAGGTTGTCATGGAACTTGAGTCATTCTGGGGGGAAGAAAAGGTTTTACTGTGGGTTAAAACCTGCTATAAAGAATAACAGAGGCTGGAAATCTTCCCTACTTGAAAGGAATCAAAAGCACTTTCAAGCTGTGTAGCTGTCTGATTTTTCAGTGATTCCCCTGAAAAATTTAGTGGTTTCACAATCAAATTTTCCTGTTTTGAAATATGTCTTTCTCCTATTACTGTGTGAAAAACTCTGAGAAACAGGAGAGATGACTAAGTGACACCGTAAAGGAACTGGTGTAACTAGCTATCCACGAGAGCTGTCAAACACACTACAGAAACCATGTTAGAAAAACAGGGCAATTTTTCCCCAAATCTTTTTTCAATTACAGTAATCTTAGCGTGACAACAGTAACCAGAACATTTCTGAAACATAAATACGAGCTCCTGGGCTGAGTGCGTTTTTTCCTGAGTGAGGATCCATCCACTTTCAAAGATGAAGCTGGAATCCGTCAGTGCATTGGGAAGTGCACTCAATGCACTAGAACAGAGCTCGAGAACCCTCTCAAACATCTCTTAAAATTTTCTTCAGCAGTCAAGGGAAGACACTGAAGGATGGAAGACATAACGTTACTTGTATTTTAATTAGGTTAACTTTAGAGATTGGAGTCAAATTAGACTTCGATCCAAAGGCCTCCAACCCTACCTACCCATAACCTGTCACAGAAGTCCCCAAAGATAAATCAGCTTACACTGACTGAATTTATGTCAATAACCCAAATTGATTGGTTCAGCTCGGAGCTGTACAGAGCTCCCTGAACCTGACTTGTCTATCTTCTACATCGGCATGACTGACAGCTTGTTCTCCTGGGCTCTGCACTTTCTGACAAACAGAATAAATGATTGCCATTTTCCATTGTTCGCTCATTTGTGAAGATTAAGACTGAAAATGAGAAGTTATTTACAACAAATGTGTAGATATAGGATTCTTCATATCATCTCTCCTGGGTAGAACTCAATATTTAGCAGGGCTGACCTTTGATTATCAGCATTCGCTTATCACTGCACTGAGATGAGCTTGATAGGTCACACCTCTTCAATTTTTTTATTCTTTGCAGACCCACAGAGAGTGAGGCCTTTGCTGCGTTGGTTATCCCCTTTTTAATTTGCAGCATGCTGTTAGTTCAGCTCAGCTCAGCTCAGCTCAGCTCAGCTCTAACATGGGATTTCACCTTTAGAAAAGAAGCTGTGCAATGTACTGGGTTGTTTCCAAGCCATCATTCAAATAGATAAATGCTGACGTGTGTGGCATACACGCCTTGATTCTACGGGTCTTGAAGTAATCAGCCATCACAGAGGAAACTTTAGCAATTGACCTTCAGCCATTTTACAGAATGAAAGCACCGTTCTAGAAAACACTGGTGCAGTGACTGGTCTGACTTTTCACACTTGCAGCATTGAACATTTCCTCTTTAGGAGTGGAATAGTTTTGTTTGCTTGGTTTGCCTGCACAGCAGACACAAGCCCTTTATGCTTAGTTAAATTCCTGGAGGAAAGGGGAGATGGTGTCTTCCCACGGAGCTGCTGAGCTCTACCTACGAGTGCAGGCTGCGGCAGGCAGCAGAAAGGCAAAGAAAGCAGACTGGGGAACAGACTCTTGCAAAAGGTTTGGCTGGAAGAGATCCACAAGAAGTCATAGATGTGATGGTAAAAGAGGACAAGAAAGGGTCATGTGGAGTCTCTATCTGGCCTGAGAAGCCACTGAAAGCTGGTGGACTAGAGAAGAGGACTAGGGGAAAGAAGGCATTTTGTAAAGGCATGGAGAACAGGAAAGATTTCTTTTCAGGCCTTTTCCTTGAATGAGTATAGCCAGCAATTATGAGTTACTTAAAGAGCTATCACTTCCTAGTGTATTGGTTAATGCTCTAATCAAACATACGTTTAGAGATTAGAAGGGTTTTGGAATACATACTAGAAGGAAAAGGTATGGCATGTCCAACTTCAGTCCTTGGCTAAACTGAGGTGATTCTGTGAGGTCCTATCAACATTTCCAAACTAAAGTAAAGCTATGGCTGACTAGGAAGAATAGGATAGGGGTGAGGATAATTTCCATTTAAAGAACTGCCTTTGTGCTGGCTCATCCCCAGCTATTTGCAGACTCATTCCTGAGCACAAACATTTTGGTCTATCTTTAAATAAAGCTAACTCTGTGGTAAAAAATAGCAAGTCCTGAAATCTCATTAGACTGACTTAGCTTGAAATAGAAAGACAAATCCTGTTTTTATCAGAAACTGTTACAAAAATGGCTGTTCTTTATAAGTTCCTGTTCAGTAGATTTTTATCAAGTATTACCCATGCCCAGTCTTAATTTGCTTGTAAGCTACGAGATTTTAGGTCACCCAGTTCAAAATCTTAAATTATCTGAACTTGGTACTACACTCTCGGTTTTAGAAAGCAGAGCTCCATTTTTGCATATGCTTTCTTGAGAGATTGCAAATATGCCAGACTATTTCTGCATCAGGTGATAATGTGAATGGGTGTCTATAGGAATGGGAGCCCTGTACCCATCCACACAGCTGACAAGCAGGGCTAATGAGCTTGGGTTGGAAGGGACCTTAACGACCATCCAGTTCCAAACCCCTGCCATGGGCAGGGATGCCACCCACTAGATCAGGTTGCCCAAAGCCCCATCCAGCCTGGCCTTGAGCACCTTCAAGGATGGGGCATCCACAGCTTCTCTGGGCAGCCTGTGCCAGTGCCTCACCACTCTCTGAGTGAAGAATTTCACCTCTAATCTAAATCTCCCTTAACCTCTAATCTAAATCTCCCCTCTTTTACTTTAAAACCATCCATCCTTGTCCTGTCATTATCTCCCTGAGAAAAAAGTTGCTCTCCTTCTTTTTGATAACCCCCCTTTGAGTACTGAAAGGCTGCCATGAGGTCTCCCCAGAGCTTTCTCCTCAGGCTGAACATCCCCAGCTCTCTCAGCCATTCTTCACAGAAGAGGTGCTCCAGCCCTCTGATCATCTTTTGGCCTTCCTCTGGACCTGCTCTAACAGCTCCACATCTTTCTTGTGCTGGGGGCTTCAGACCTGGATGCAGTACTCCAGGTGGAGCCTCACAAGGGCAGAGCAGAGGGGAACAATGCTGGCCACCCCTCTGTTGATGCAGTCCAGGATGTAGTTGGCCTTTGGAGCTTCAAGCATGCATTGCTGGCTCATGTCGAGCTTTTCATCCATCAGAATGCCCAAGTCCCTCACTTCAGGGCTGCTCTCAATGAGTTCTTCTCCCAGTCTATGCTCATGTCTAGGACTGCCCCAACCCCATTGCAGCACCTTGCACTTGGACATTTTGAACTTCATTAATTTCACTGGAGTCCATTTATCTAGTTTGTCCAGGTCCCTTTGGGTGGCATCCCTTCATTCTGCTGTATCAACTGCACCGCTCAGCTCAGTGTTGTCTGCAAACTTGCTGAGGGTGCACTCGATCCCGCTGCATATGTCGTTGATAAAGATATTAAACAGTACCAGTCCCAAGACAGACCCCTGAGGGACACCACTTGTCACTGGCCTCCACCTGGATATAGAGCCATTGACCACAATACTCTGGCTGCAGCCATCCGGCCAACTCCTTATCCCCACCTAGAGGTTCGGGGAAATGAGAGATGTGGGCAGCCTGACTGGCAATGAAGATCGAGGCAAAGAAGTTGTTGGGTACCTCAGCATTTTCTATGTCTATTGTTACCAGTTCTCCTTTCTTGTTTATCAGAGGGGGAACTCTCTCCTTGGCCTTTCTTTCCTGACCAATGGATCTGTACAATCCCTTCTTGTTCTTTGCACCCCTTGCCAAGCTTATTTCCATCTGTGCCTTGGCTTTTCTGATCCCATCCCTGCACATCCAGGCAGCATCCCTGTGCTCTTTGCAGCCCACATGTCCCTGCTTCCACTGCCTGTGTATTTCCTTCTTACAGCTCAGTTTGACCAGCAGGTCCTTGCTCAGCCATGCTGGTTTCCTGCCTTCCCTGCTTGATTTCTTATACATGGGGATGGAGACCTGTTTTACCCCAAGAGAAGCATCTTTAAAGAGTTGCCAGCTCTGATGAGCTCCTCTGACCCTAAGGACAGTATCCCATGGGGCCTCATCTGCTAGGTCTTTAAACAGATGGATATTCACTCTTCAAAAATTCAGGGTCCTCTCTTTTCTCTTTGCCAGGCTCATATTCCTCAAGATCACAAACTCAACAAGGGTGCTGTCACTGCAGCCCAGACTGCCTTTGATCTTAACCTCTTTAATGAGTTCAAATGAGTTGAAAGACATTTAAAATGATATTGCTCTAAGATGTAAATAAAAGCTTACTCCATTAAACAGGCACAAGATTGTCACTTGTGGTCACTATTGGCAAACATTAGTTTAAAAAAAAACAAAAAACAATCACCTGCCCCAACACAGAGTCTGTCTGAAGGCTTAGGTTTGCTTAGTTATTTTTAGATGAGGTCAGCCATCCTGATGGTATGACTCGGAGCTCTGAGGCACTTGGCAGTGCTAAACTGGCAGAGGAAACAATTTGTTTGCCAGTTTTTGGAGTTGCTCATAGAACTCCCATCCAGAACTCATCATGAGACAAAAGGCTTCTTTCAGTTCCTCTCCTGGTAAAATCATCTGAGTTTAAAACATGCATCTCACATTTTCTTGCAATGTCGTATAGAAAAAAAAAAAAAAGTCATTTAAATACAGTGCAACCATGTATCACAGAATACTGTTGACAATTGAATTAAGAAAACAAGCATTTGTGAGGCTGGTGGATAATTTGTGTATCAGAAAATAATGTAAATAAATAGCACTTTTCATCTTTAGCAATGCTTGCAAACACTAACCAATGAATGCTGGCAGTAATGAGCAGCAGAAAGCTAAGTATTATTCCCTTTCTTTAATAGAAATGGGAAGTGAATGGTTTCAGTGATATACTATCCCCACATATTTGTCCTCTCCTAGCAGAAAACAAACAAACGAACAAAACCAACAAATTATCAGAATTACCCTCTGATTTACATGTTGTACAGCTGCAGTAACTAAGATTTTACAGCACTATACTGTGTACTGTACTATGGGGCAATATTGCAGCTACATTTCCTACCAGACTGCAGGAGCTAGGTCTAGATTTGGAAAGGTCTTCACCCAAACGATACTTAATCCTCGAAACGGAAAAGCAAAAATCTTTAAGGGAATCTGTAAGTAGCTAAAATGCAGTGAACTGTGTTAATTTTGCACATTAGAAAACATTTCCCGAGAACTTAGTTAAACAGTAGGAAAAGTGGTTGGGCTGGAATGGTTCGTTCACATAGGTTCCAAACACAGAGGATTTGCCACACTATTTGGATGCTGACTTTCTAAACCCAGTGTGCAAGAGCAGGATATCATCCTCCAATATCTGTTTTATCCACTAAAACCCAGAGGGAAACGTTGATAGTTTTAAGAGGGTAGTCTGTAATACACTACCAGCTCCACAATAAACAGCTGTAACACCAGATGAAGGACAACTTGGGATGAGCAAAGACAGGGCCTCCCTCTGGAGTGTAACAGAGCTGACATTTCTCTCCGAAGCACAGGCCAGAACTCCAAGGCTGTGAGTGACATCCTTGGGCACCTTTTCACACATCCTTCTCCTTCTTTGTCTCCTCCAGGAAACAGAATGGCAGCACAAGCGGGTCACAGCGCTGTGATGGCCTGCTCTCACAGAACAAGAGCAACTATGGTGACGTGGAAAATAAGCCCCAAGATAGGAGGCCCTTGCACCTTGGTATTCAGGGCTGATCAGGAAAAGGTGTACAGAACAAACTGCAGTGACAGCGTGAAAAGTGAATTCAAACCAGAACAGTTTTATGCCCTTGAGATACAGCAAGTGGGAATGGCTGATGAAGGAAATTACAGCTGCGAACTGGTAAATCAGGAAGGGAATTTCTACCAGATGTACCAGCTGACTGTGCTAGGTAAGGGACTCCTTCCTCATTTCTCTCTTCTCCAAAGGTCCACCTCCAGCCCCAGACAGACAAAGCTCCTCTCCTCCCGCACAGGAAGAAGCGTGCACTGAGAAGAGGAGCTTTCTCAGTGGCACAAATGGTCACGCAGTCATTTAGTAGCTCTGTTTCTTCCCTCTCCTCAGTTGCCAAAACATTTATCCCTTCTGCTGCCCCTTTCTCCCCCGCAGAGTTACAAGTGATGGGTGTGAAGCAATCCCCAGTACACTACAGAAGGAGTTTGCACGTGCATCTTGTTTTCCTGTAGTCACTCACTAACACGCTACTTTAATATGACAAAAACACAGCAGGGCAACACCTCCGAGTACTGAGCTATTCGATCAAACACGGGATGTTGTTACCCAGGGAGGAAGAACAGCCCCAATTCCTGCTAGCCTGGCATTCAAATCCATTTTAAGCCACATGCATGAAGGCTGATCGGGACAAAAGTCTGATTCAGGCCTGTATTCTGGGCAATTCCCCACCTCCACATCCTGAGATGCCTCCTCTAATGGTACATGGCTGTGGTAACTCACCTCAATGTGGGAGAGGTGTCCAAAAATGAGGAAAAAAAAAAAAAAATCTATCCTTGTCACTTTGGCACACATTGCTGTGACGGGATGGCACCTCCAACCTGACTCTCCTCTTCTCATGACGTTCCTTTTGGGTAAAGAATAAGAACAGCCTCTGCCAACTGCAGCAACCCACACGTCTCCCCTTCCTGATGCTTTGCAGTGCCCCCAAGGCTGTCCCTGTACTGTGACAACCACAGCATCCCTGTGTGCGAGGCAGCGGCGGGGATACCGGCTGCTGAGATCTTGTGGGTCCCAGAGAACAGCTCCACGACTGAAATAGACAGCCACGACAACGGGACAGTGACCGTGCTCAGCAGGTTCACAGCACACAGCACTGACAGGAAGACAGTAACCTGCAAGGTGTACCACGCAACTCTGAATGAGACCATGTCCACAGACTGTTCCTCATGTAAGCTCCCCCTTGTGTGTTCAGCATTCAAAATCCTGCCTAGCCCTCTGTTCACACTCTTGCTCTTTCTAGGAAGAATAATCCATGAAAATTATAGAAACCTCCAGTGAAATCCTACATAGACAGTAGTATCGTGCCCTACCACACGTGCCAAGAAACATCACCAGTTTGTTCATGTTACAGACACTATTTCCAAATGGTTTCTTCCCTTAAAGGGAAGTACATTACTGTGGTAGTATTCTTTTGGTAGTGGGAAAGTTGCAGTAAGCAGCCTCAAAGCAGTCCTGATCTTATTGTTAACCACATGGAAGCAGAGCATCAACAAAATTTGTTGAGATGCAACAGTAAGATCTCCTGCTTAGATTGTGGTAAGAGAAAGAGAACAATCTCTTGTGTGGCTAGCAGAAATAAACCACTTAATTCTCAGTAGGGAATGTCTGACACTGTATGGCATTTGGTTTCTGCTTTTTGGTTTGGATTTTTCTTCTTGAAGAACTACACATGAATTGTAATACTAGGATAAGCTGTGTCCTTGCGAGGGGCTCAGCTATGACTTAGTGAATAAATGTCATGGGTATCCACTGTGGGATTTGATCTGTTTTTTTCTCTGACACAGACTATATTTGCATTTCTCAGACTGGTTTCATTATTGACTTTCTCTTCTGCCGAAAAGATTTATATTTATCTTACAAGCATGTTGAAAATGTATATACTAAAGCAACTTTAAACTTATATTGAAATATTAAAGGAAGGTAGCAGTGAGAAGACATAATTAAGACTGTGCTTTGTCTTTAGCACAGAGTGACCTTATCCTGTATATAACCATCGCTCTTGGTTTCCTGATCATTATCACCTTCATGGCTGTCATTTACTATTTTAAGCTCCACGGTTGCAGGTACGTACAACAGAGTGCTAAGGTAAACTTGTCTTGTGCCAGCAGAAATCTTTAAGTACTATTTGTGTCTTGAAATCATGATTCTGTCAGTCTGTGCTGCTATGAGTAACTGAATTGACTACATCAAATATTTGTACTTTATACTGCAGACACTGTGCGTTGCACACATCTTTACTGAATAATGCCCCGAGTAAAATATAGATGGTCAGAAATTGGCAGGGAATCCTCAGTGCATTGCCTGCTACACTGAATGGGAGCTCTTCATTCTGACAGGAAAGCAGCAGAGCAAATCTGTTCTTCAGGTACTGTGAGAGCCCGTCAGTGTCTCTCTTGGTCAGACCAGGGGAACGGTTCTCTGCCTAAGAAGGTCCTTCAAGTGTCAGAGCATTGGCCAGTGCTATCCTGCCATGTCACTGGAATAGACAGCAGATTTTGTCTCTATTTATGAAGAAGCTCCCTGGGTGAAACTGGACTCTAGCCCCTTTTGGTTTTGCTGTGGAAAAGAAAGCAGTTTCAAGAAAAGAAAAAAAAACACATTTGTGTAGAGAAAGGCTGAATTAGCATCTGTACTGAACACCTCAGATGTGGTTTGTCCCTCCCCTATTCCAAAACTGTTCTTCCCAACCTTCTCCCTCAAAGATGAACAATTAGTTAGATACAATTTCAGCAAGGGGGAGTTGGACAACCTTCCAGAGGATTTTGATTTTAACCTGCTTCCACTCTGCACTTAAGCTCCCCAAAACATCAGAAGACATCCGTAAAGAAAGCCAGGGTGCTTCCGGATCAAAAGTCAAGGACAGAAAGACATGAGAAGATTTTTAGGCTTTGCTCTTGATAATAAGAAAGAAAAATATTTCATAGACTTGTGATTAAAGAAGCTCAAAAGACCCCTCAGCAAATTCTAGTATTGAGGAAGAAATTTGCTTTAATGCTTATTTTCTTTTTTACAGACTCTGTCACAAAACCAAACCTCCCGATACTTCTCTTACACATTCCTTAGAGGTAAGGAGAAGGATGCAGATTAGACCATCACTAAATCAGGGATCTTGGATCAAGAAAACATGATCAATAAGAGAAACCATTAGATTTTTACTCTTTACTTTCATCAGGTGCTACTCTGTCTTATATGTTTGTCCTTAGCTTTATCTCAGTACAAAACAGAGACTATCATTACCATAATCTTGACTTGGAGCAAACATTAGAGGCATGTTCCAACAGCAAAGATTTCAGTAACTGCCATCCTTTATCTTTGTAAGGAGCAAGTCCCACCACATCCCTCTGCTCATATTAGATACACTGTCCACAACTGCTGTACAAACAGTGCTCAGTAAGAGAGACAATCCTATGGGTTGGGGAATATTAAGAAAACTATTAGGAAACAAAAGCATTAAACAACAAAATTAACAAATCTAGAAAGAGAAAAAAAAAAATCTCTCCCAATGTTCAGAATGATAATGTGCAAATTCTGAAGGCCAGTCTTTATTTTGTGTGGTCAAAATGCAAAAAGAGCCAACTGTACTCAAGCCAAAGCATTTCATAAAACAATGGAAGGAGCTCTTATGTCCAACATGGGAGATATTCCTGAATTCCCTATGGTGTTACACGCTTCCCATGTAGCTGAGAAATTCACTCATCAGCTCTGTATCTCTGTTCTCTTCTACCAAATACAAATAACAGCATTTCCATGTAGGGAAGCTGAGACATTTATGTTGTGAAACATCTACATTGTGCATATCCGTGTACCTGCAGCACATAATAGGCTCAAATTCTGTCACCAACTTAAAAAGGAGCTTCAGTTTCTATTTCTGAAATGACTTAGTTACTTCTAGTTATTTTTCTTCTTCCTCTTCTGCTTCCCTACCTCTGAATTATTGCTGACAGTTGCGTTAATGTAAACTAACTGGTTAAGTGCCAGTGTTCTTGCTGGCACATCACAAAACTTTCATTAGAATATCTTTAGACTGAAATTGTAGACTGATGGAGGAATCAATCCTGGTCAAGACCCTAGTATGTGATTTGCTCTCTAGAGAAAGAGATCCTAATACTAAATTTTCTAGGTGAAAATGAGTGAATGAGAAGGGAAAGAGATGGAAGAGGAAAAGAGCACACAAATCAATACTTTAGTGTTATCCATCAAGTCTTTGAAAGAAATAGCAATACAGCTTCTTTGGTAGAAAAAGCAACAGATGATGTTTTGTTTTGTTTTATTTCGTTTTGTTTTGTTTTGGTTTGGTTGGTTGGTTGTGTGTGCATTGTTTTGTTTTTTGTTTTTGTGGGTCCAAGAAGAATAAAAACTGATGCATTATTTCCCAGTTACATTCTTCAGTCCAGATGAAAGGCTTGAAAAATCTTGCCAAATTAACCTACTTCCTGTATTCACACTTTTTGGTTTTGTTTTGCTAGGATGACACAACAGAGGTGGAACCTTATACTACTTACGTGCAGAAGGAAAACACAATTTACAACTCAGTGTCAGATCTGACAGGGGGGCAGAATCTTCCATAAGGACTGTCAACAGCAAAATGAGTGATTCAACAACGCTGGAAAAGGGGAGAGACACTTTACAAAAGACTGGTCATAGAAAGAAACTTCTGAGAGGATTTCTTCAGATTCAGGGGCAACATAGCTCACTAGGTCTCTTCAAAGACCTATGCTTATTGATGAGTCTGCACAGTTCTTTCTTCCCATTTTGCCTTTTTCCTTGGGAAAGCAAACAGGTTTCCTGTTTTTCCTTGGGGAAGTTTGACTGACATCAAGCTATAGATTTTCCCGGAAAAAAAAAAAATGTTGTAATCAGTCTTCCCTTTGCTATTCTTCAATCGGAGATACTAGTTTTGTCAGTCACTTGTAGGCATTACTTTGACACATTTGACACTATCTTGCACAGACTTGGGAGATGGGAAGAGTGTTTAAGCTAAAATGAAACGCTCTCCAGGCAACAGACACTTTGTTCTAATTTACAAATGACTCATATAAGGGCTTTGAGTATGGATAATCACAGAAAAGTTTTAACTGGTAAAAAGTATCTGTAGGGAAGACCTTTCATCTCCCAGTTCAGAAAATTGAAATGAGTGATGAATTTATAAGTTCATCCACTAAAAAAGAGACTTCACTAGCATGTTGAATTCACTTGTTAGGTTTCTATTCAGTATTTCCACTAAACATGTTCATTAGGTAAGTCAAATTATTGTTATGATTACTTTTCCCTAAGATTCTCTGAAGGAAGAGTATTCCTCTCTTTCTTAAGAGTATTGGCATTAAGATATGGTAAAAAATCATGTTACTCAAATCTGGTAAGCTATTTTTAACAGAAACTAACAGCAAATATTTCACAACGAAACAAGTTCAAATGTATAACCTACAACTGTGCAATAATGTACAAAAAGGATAACATTCCTGCTACCTGTTGTCATATTTATTTTTACTAGCACAACAGAAGATATTTTCATGAATATGTCTAGATCTTTTATTGATATTTTTAAATGTACTTTCAAGCTCACTTTGTTGTACGTAAATTAGCTTGTATATCTTAATGTGTCTCATGTTAAGGTGACTTCTCACCTTCCCAAAATATTCTTTGGGAATAAGTCAAATAAATTGTTCTCTATATACTAGTGTTTCTCAAACGTTTTGAATTGATGCCTTACTACCTAAATTATGAACTGGCTTTACAGTAATAATAAAGAGATCCATCTGTAAACTTCTGTTTACTGCCTCTTATTTCAGTATTTTAAAATATCGAATGAGTACCTGCCCTGATGGTAGGATCAGAAGAATTGTATTTTTCCTTTAGACCATAGAAATCTCTTTGACACCCATTGCTAGAGCTCTCTTTTGAGATAGCCTCCTGAGAGCTATGACCTAGTGCTTGCAAAACAGATTTTTTATTTGATTGATGTTCCTTGAATGCATTGCTCATGTAAACTGATATAAATGGTTATTGATTCTCACTCTACCAGATATGAAACAGACAATTTTGTCCAGGAGTTCTCTGCATGCAAGTATTGCTTTTCTCCATTTCTGCACGTCATTTTGAAATGGAAGGGATCAAAGCTCAAAAACATATTTAGGGCACTGCATATGAATCAGCTACATAGGTACATATGGAATATATTAAATTTATAGGAGTACAGTACTTGCTAACCTGCTGCCTAGCTGCAGGGTTTTGAGTTCCTTTACAGGTCCATTACACTGGACTAAACATGTTTGATTCAGACATAGATTTCACTAAGTTGCTAACTGATTTTGTTGTTGTTGTTGTTGTTGTTGTTCTCTACTTTGTTCCACAGTCAGGCCTACTACTGCGCACTTTGAGGAATGAGTCGTGTAGGCTGTTGCTGGTGGCATGCATGTCTCCTAACCTGAAGCCCAATGCTACCAAGTGGCTAGAAGGCCCAATCAGCCAGCACAGCAACTAATTCTGCAATTTCATGTAGGCAGGAAGGCCACAGTTTCTGTAGCTAGGTGATTAGCAAAGTGTAGGATGAAGCCAGATCCTCTGCAGTAAGTTGGCAGAAAATAGGCTTTTGCCCATAGTTTGTGACTATGGTAAAGGCAAGGTAAGTGTCTGAAGTTCACACACGTACACAAATGCTCTTTCTTCCTAGCAGCATAGGAGGTTTAGAGCAGAAGCTCCCTTTCTGCATTCCTCTTTCTCTATCAAGGTATGTGCTACTTCTCTTTTCAATGTGCTGCTACTGTTCTGCGGTCATCCTCCATGTGAAAATGCTGTGTTGGCTGTCTGTTAGTGGTCAGGAAAGCCTGCCCTCTAAACTCCTCAGCATGTTGCAGAGTAATAGGAAGAAAGTCAGCAGCTTTTCAGCTGCTCCAATGAACAAATATTTTTGTTTGGGCACATTTGATCAATATATTTTATTTAATCTCTAGCTGCAACATTTACTTTTGTTCAATTTCATCTCTCACCTTCACTGCTGTATTTTATCTTCACATGTCCACTCCAGTCTCTTGACAGTTTACAACTGCCATTCCTGCTCTAATCAGGCAGCTAATAATTATGGTTCTTATGAATGTACAGAACTCTGAGCACTGAGCTTGCATGCACAGCAAGTCAGCAGATCCTGTGCTGCTCACTGAAGTGCAGCAGAGCTCCTCATGAAGTCCATCAGACCAAGGGCCATTTCTTTAAGACGGCACTGGTAGTACTAAAGAATGGATGCACTACAAATCCTGATGACCTCTGTAGACTTCCTGGTTCAGTGTGTGATTGTTCTATAGTTCTGCTCAGTTTACTTTTAGTTACTAATCAAAAAGACTTCAGCATCTTTTATTTTCATCCTCCTGGCAACAGAAATTTAAGTTTTGACATTAGAGATGGATTACTTTCACATGAGCATTGACATAGCCACCTACCTCCAGTTGTAGGAGGGAGTGCCTTGTACATATCTAGAGAATAAGTATGTTTCCTTATACAAATCTAGAGAATGAGCATATTGGCAAGGGGATGCTAAAGAAGTAAGTTTCAGAGAACATTTATTGAAAGAAATTCAAAAATCTGAAAATTTTTACAAGCAGTGTAAGAACTGATTCATATTCAACTCATAGGGGAAGAAAAGTATGCAATGCATTTAGTCATAACTAGAAAGAAAGCTCCAAAAATACATTTTTACAGAAAGAAGCTACTCAGTCAGACCAAAACCAATTCACAGAAAATACTGAGCAAAGAATTTTCACTACCGACTGTATTTCACTAGTGAATATGTCAGAAAGGCTTCCATAGCTTAACCTGCTCTCTCTGTCATTCACTACTGAGAAATCATCTCTTTCTGACAGACAAACAGTGACACAGATCTTTGACCACGTGTTAAGTTTAAAAACAATTACAGTTGTGCTTTTTCTCATTTACCTCAGATGGAACACTCCTTGGTTAGGAAACTACATAAACGTCTAGAAAGATACCTCATTATTTTTCTTCATGCCCTAAATAATGTCTTTGTTTAACTTTTGCTATGACGGGTGTTCAAGACAAAATGACACTGCTTAGGGTGTGGGCATACTGGAATTACTGCTCGAGATCAAACTGTCTTGTCATTTCCTTACAGTCCCCATAATCTGCCTCTGTCAGCATTGCCTCTTGGTATATATGTAAAACTGTAAGCATTACAAGGCAAATGCTATCTTTAGGTTCTTTTTTTTTTTTTTTTTTTTTTTTTTCCAAACATCTTGTATAAAGGGATCCTAATCCAAAACTTGGGCTCCAACACAGTGAACATACAAATAATACACAGTATCTGTAAACTGAGTTATATGGGAAATCTGTTTGCTGAATATTATGATTTATGTTATCCAGTTTGCTCCAGAACACATCTTGTTTGCATACGAGCTTTCTCACTGGCCAGTACACATGAATCTCTCTATAATAAAAAAAAAATAAAAAAAAAAACAAGAATTCACACCTGCTTCTGTCTACCACGAATTCCACTTCGAAGTAGGATCATTTTGCAGCTATTGCCTGCAGGTGCTAATGCTACACAGCAATCTTACAGCCTAAGTCATCAAACTCAGAACATTGCATTGCTCTAATAGTTTTCATCTTTAGAAGAGAATATTCTTATCACAATGTATACCAATTCCGATTTTCTCACATTTAATCTACTATCTTCAGTCATTATTGTCTAGGTGTTTGTATTAGCTTTACCCGCCACTCACCTGTCAATATAGGAACAAGACCATTGTTCCACCATTGATTGTCCCACCAATCAATATAGGAACAAGACCACTGGGAGGAGATGCACATAGTCAGCTTTCTTCTGGCATTAACAACACACTTGCTGCATAGGAGCTTTTAAATAGAGGGCTGCACCCCAAGTGCTCTTGAGGAGCTTGAGGCTGTGCCCACTCAAGGTACATGTTGTTTCTCGATAAAACCCTGCAGGTTTACTGCATCTTACTGAAGTCAATGCACAGCAGAAGACCTAAACCTCTAGGCTGAAGGCTCTTCTCCCTTACAGGCTGTGTTTATCCAGCTGAAAATCCAGGCATTGTCCTGAGGCTGTAATAAAACAACCTTCTAAGATGAATTAGGATGAAGTGTTGCTATTGTTAAGAGGAAATTTGAAATTGAGGCTCATATGCAAAATGACTGTAGTACAGTATCTAACAAGAGAAGTTCTTTTGATGCCCTACTTTAGCTTCAGTTATCTTGATCTTCAGCCTCCCACAACTGTTCAGGAAGGCAGAAGCTCGTATGTCACTGTGGTCAGTTGTGGGAGAGAAAGGAAAGGGAGTTCACAGTCTTGCTGCACAAAGTTTTGCATTTGTTCCTTCTTGATCAAACATTCTAGGGTTTTTCCCTTCACCTCAAAGCCTCTCCAGTTTTTATTTTAGCTTAGTATTTTCAGGCGATATATCCTGGGAATAAGGAACATTGCAGCTATATCCAAACAAAAACGGCTCTTCAGGAACATAAGGTAAGACCTATTATGACCACTAGATGACGGTTTCACATCATCCTATGAAAAACACTGCCATAGGAGAAGTACTAGTTATCTGAATACTCTCTTGCTGGATTCGGGATTCTAGTGATTCTTTTTCTTATATGTAGAGTTTCATTTATGACAGGGAGTTGCATCTTTCTGTGCATGACACAGAGTGATAGTGGCATATAAGGTAATTCTAAGGAAAATTAGCAAAAATAACACAGTATAAACCAATGAGCCCATTCAGAAATGGCTGGTGATATCTCTATGGTATACATTAATTCAAGTAGGTTCTGTGGGGATAGAGAAGAGAACAGAGAAAAGCCAGTGAGATATCTAGGGTTGGAGGAGTGAAGGGCAAATTGTGAAAAGGTGGAGGAATTAACGAGAATTCAAAGGAGTGCAGTTAAGGGCAGGGGTTCCTCTCCTGTTTCAGCACTCCACCTTCTTAGTGGGAAGGCTCCTTCTCCTTTTTATTATAGAAATCAAAAGCCATCTACAAGCTGGGGCCCACACCTTTCAATTTAAGGGGAGGAAAAGCAAATGAGTAAGAGACCACTGCATACCAGCCCAGTGGGTGTCTCATTGAAACCTGATGGAAAACATGACAGAGAAAGTCTGCAGTGGCCACACTTTCTACTTCCATGAAGGATTAAGCTGGAGAGGTGCTCATAAACCAAGGGGAATTGATGCTTGCCCTGCCTTTTAAATGTAGGATGTAGGCATTCCCACCCTGCTATATGCATGGTCTTTCTTTCTTGAGAAAGCCCTACAAAGCATGGCCAAGAATGTCTGATCACAGGCAAACATAAGCATATATTCGCAGTAGGAAAATTAGTTTCACCAACCCTTTGCCCTTTCCCCTGTATCTTTATGGCTTTGTCACAGAGAGAACCGTGGACCAAATACCTTTAAAAGTTTGCATCCTATCACATTTCCCCCTTCACATTTCTCCCAAGTAACCACTTCCAGGCCCCAATTCAAACCACCCATCTCTGCTTAGTTTCTTTCTTTTGACTTTTCTGCAAGCACTCAGACCTCTTAATACTGATGAAAATCTTAAAAGGTTCTTGTCATGTTACGGTCATGTTACAGATACATTGCAAGGGGCTGAAGATGTGCACTTGGGCTGTATGATGTGAAAAGCTGTATATTCAAACACAAAACAGATGACTGGGTCTGGGGTTGCATGACCCATCGTGCTCCTTAGCATGCTGGTTCAGGAGAGGGAAGTAGGGGTGTGTAAGATCCCAGCAAAGAACTGGGTTATCTAGCCTAGCTAGTCCTGTTATTGGTAGGACCAAGAGCATAAATCTGCAGTAGGAAACTTAAAAGAGCTTATAGATGTGGTGCCTTATAGATGAACAACTGTAGGAACATGCTTTTTAGGAGCGTTTACCACTGGCTGCAATACAGTACCGCTGTCTCCTTACTACTGCAGGACCCACATTGTAGGAGAGCAACTCAGCACATTATAGATCTGCTGACAAGCTAAACCTGATGTAGGGGATATCCAAACCAAGAGGATGCTGCAAACGTAGGAGCTGAGCTGTCAGTGCCACAGCAGAGCAGCACAGGAGGTAATAAGAAACAGAGGTGTTTTTTTAAAAAAAGCTCTCTGCACCTCATTGACCCAATGAGGTTGAAGTAAGTAGGCACTCCTGGCTATCTGGACTTAGTATTTTAAAAGCAGTCAGAACAATGGAGGAGACTAATACTGCTTTGCCTATTAGTAACACCTCCTGGCCAGAGATCTTACAGTACTTCACCATTACTTATATATTTAAGTACATTAATCCCCTCTGAATTATCATCAATATTTCAAATAGACAAGAAAATGAAGGGAAGTGGAATTCAGTGATTCGCCCACAATCACCCAGAACAACATTGTGTCCACTAAAAAATAAGGAAAGAACAGCTGCAAGAGGAAAGAAAAATAATAATAATAAAAAATGTATATAAAATAGACCCTCAAATCTGCCTTAAATAAAGCTGACAATACCTTTAATAAACATAGGTAAATTTCTTCTCCTCTAGAAGTCCCACTTCTCCTGTAGGTAAAACAGGGTTTATGACCTACTCTGTGCAGTGCATGGTCTTCTAGTTATTGTAGATACTGTGTAGAAAGTAAGCATGAATTCTGTCATCAAAGTGCATCCACCTCCAAGCTTGAACACAGTTAACTATGAGAACTGTCAATCCATTTAAGAGTTTTAGAATAGAAAGTGAAAACTGTAATATCAAATTGAAACTACCAAACTGGGTTTAGATGGGGAACCTGCTCTTCACCCCTACCCCCTACATTTCTAACATGTCACAGAAGTGTGTATACCATCCTCACAAAGAATAATATTGAGATTTTAAGGGACAACATTTTTATGCCATTTGGCATCTGATTTCAGAGGTCACCTTACAGCAAATCACTGTCTTTTGTCCATTTATTAAGTAATACTTTCCATAGGATACTTTTTTTTTGTTTGCTTGTTTGTTTTCCTGTGGTCTTCTCACTTCACGCTGTCCAGTGCCCAGCAGTGTTTTAGCTGTACAAGCTGATGAGCTCATGCCCTGAAGTGGAAAGGTTACACAAGACTCAGCTGCTAACACTTCCAAGGCTGAAAATCTACTAACACTGCCACGTGTATGCAGGGGTGGGAGAGTGGCTTTTAAAAATAAAAAAAAATTAAAAAACTGCAAAAGCAATGTATAGCACTGGGACTTGGTTGTGCGTCATCTGTTTTCATTTACCATTTCAAGCTCTAGTGCACCAGCTGAAAGTAAACATTATTTCTACTCTTTATAACCATAATCATAACCATGGATCAGAATACAAAAAATCACTTAGATGACCGCACGAAAGTGAAAGAGATTGCAAGACACTAGCTCTAAGGAACTAAAATACACTGGGATAGCTCAAAAGAACTCTTAAAATTATTCCAGGTAAATATTATATCCTTCCTTGCTTTACTCCTCACATCATCAAAAGCAAGAATAAAATCTCTAGAAGGAGCAAGTTACATAGGGGATTGAGGAGAGAAAGTTTGTAAAAATTTCCATGGTGGCTTTTCAGCTTCTAACCAGATTCCATTAACCTTATTCATCCCGTAAAGGGAGCAAATCTCAAGTCACATAGAGTCCAATATATGACTGCTTAATTGCTTTTAATGCAGGAGGATTTTATTTCTCATGCCCTGGCTAAAGATTAAAAGAAAACTATTAGGGCAGGAGGTGGACACCAAAACGTCTGTTGATGCCAGCTCTTTTTTCCCCTTTTTCAGACTTTCATCCAAAACATGCTTACTTTGGCAGCCTACCCAGAGGGCTATGAAATCATAAAGAGCCACTGTCCAATTCTTACCTCTGCAAGACAGTAGACCAGATCTAATCCCTGCAAATTGCAGTTATTTTGATCAAAACTGTTTGGCCAAACTATGAAATCTCTCTCTTTTCTTTTCTTTTCTTTTTTTTTTTTTTTTCTTTTTTTTCTTTTTCCTCACTGTTTTATTTCTGTCAGCAGGACCTGGAGGGACTCTGGAGACAGACTTTTCCCAAAAGCTTTTGAGGCTATTCTTTCCTACCTGCCTTTTAATTACATAAAGAAAAAGGGGTGGGGATTGCTGGGGAGAGAGGGACAGAAAAATTACTTGCACTGTTTAAGAGCTTGCTTTCAAAAGACTGAATGAATGGCTCAAGGGATAATGAGGCCTTGCCTTTATGCTGCTGGCTCAAATTTGAGGTGATTGAAGATTACTGCTTTGTTATTACTCATGTTTATTATAGCAATGTCTAGGGAATAATCAAAATTGACAAAGATATAGTAATCACTATACAAACGGAGTTGTAGACTGTCCATTACCTAAGAAACTTACAATTTAAACAGACACACCAGACGTGGCAGGGCAGGATATCAATAGTGATGTTTGAAAGCACATGCAGTGTTGGCAGCATGTTTAATGCTTTAATGCCAGCTACCTCTTCCCGGATCACAGTTAAGATTTTCAAAAGCACACAAGGGTGTGAGATGCATGAATGTATTGAGAAAGCTCACTGTAAATTACTAACTCTGCAAGCTGATCACTGATAGTTTCTGTTTCTGTTGCAACATCCTGTAGAAACATGCTAAAATCTTAAGTGAATAGCACATATTCCACTTAGTAGCTCAAAGCAACACTAACAATTCAAACAACTGTATGTCAGACACTATAAAAGCAGCAACCAGTTCTTATGAGGACTTTTCTTGGGCAGACATCAAGGTAGATAAGTTGAAGGTAGGTAAGACTCATTGTATTCCTACCGTGGAGAGGAGAAGGTAGTCGGCAGATGGAATTTAAGGCATCAAAGACAAGGTGAGAATTAACCCGATACAGAGTAACTTGGAATTAGACTGGTAGGACAGAATTCAGCTTGAGCAAGAGTGATTTTGTGCATTTTGTCAGAAACCGAGTAACTGCAAGTAGAACAAGAAGTTATATGTAAACTTGAATAGCATAATCCCCGCACTGATACCCTCTGGATTTTCAGGTGCAAAAAGTTCTCCCTTTCAAACACAGAATCACAGAATCACAGAGTGATTGAGGTTGGAAGGGACCTCTGCAGGCCATCTGGTCCAAGGAGATTTATGGTTCTTTTTATGGCATCATATTCAGATATTAATGCTCTATGAAGTCAAATTCTAGCTACTATAGTCTGCTATGTGTTAACAGATGATGCTGTAATGCATGTATGAATTGTGTTCCTGCTTGAACCACAATACAAAAAATCCAGTGTCTCAGTAATGTAAGATTTTGATCTCACAGGAAAAATTAAGTGCAGATTACCTAAAAACTAAAACAAGTAAATAATGTTCTTTTGGGATTCATATCTGGCAGTTTACTAAGGAAATTTAAAAGTATAAATATTTACAGTAGGAGGTACACAGATTTCTTGTAATGTTATAGCTGATTCCAATTTGGAATACATGCTGTTTTGCTTAATTTTATTCCATTTGCTTTTGAAAGCTGACCCACACCCCACATTTAAACTTCATTATTCCCACATATAAACTTCATTATTTGCTCATCCTTTCTGTCCCTATCCCTGCTCTGTTATTTTTCCAGGGTTTGTCTTTTATTGGAAATTCCACGTGCTTTTAAATTTACCAAAGGATTGCTTTGATGAAAAACTGTGAATACAAAAAGCAGAATCCTAACTTGGTATTGACAAAATATATTTGTGCTGCATCTATAGTGTATGAATCTACAAATGTATGTATATAACATTACTATTATTTAATAGTATCACTGGCAAATTTAGAGATCCTGCTGAAAACCAGAGATAAAAGCTTCTTCCTTGTAGAGTTTACAGCTTGGATAGTCAAAATAGATAATGTGGAAGAAAATACCTTCAAGTCTTCTTCACAGATGTATACTTTCAACCTTTCTTACCTCATTCCTTTCCTGCATCTCAAAAGGAACTTGCAATTTAAGTAACACAGAAGGGATTATACCAGTCAGTAAAAACAATTTGTAATACACAGGGCCAAAACAATGAAAACCTTGTCAGCACAGTGTGACACATCTGCACTGGGGGTTTGCAGTAGCATGAGTGCATCAGGGTCCCTGCACTACTGCAAGGAAGATCATAATTAAAACAAATTGAAAGGCTCTAGCTAGGGCTGGGCAGACCTCAGATTATGCAGAGGTTCCCGACGGCCTTTTTTTTTCTAACGGTGCAGATGTTGGCTGGGCCTTCTCTGAATAAGCCTCAGGATGTGTCTACTCCATAACTTCAGCTCTCAGTCAGGTTCCTGTGGTGGTTTATCACTTCCCATTCCCAAAGCAGAAGTAGACTTAAAATAAATTATTTGAAACCTTCTTCTATCAGTTCAAAAGGAGTTAACCTTAAGCTTGGAGTCCAGATTTCATCCGAAGTATTTTGCCCCCCTTTATAATGCAGCATTAAAAGTTACCAGTTATCAGTTTGAAAACCTGGTTCTTTCACTGAAGGATTCTCCTGAATCAAGAGGAGATACTAGTGTCTGATCATGGAAGAGAAGTGGGACTGTCACAGAAGGTTGGTGAAAACTCACAAATATGGGAAGTTTGTGCATTCTATAGTCTAATGAGAGGTACATCATGACATTCATCCTTGATTTACTGGAAGCTAGAAACTGAGGGCAGAAGATCAGTTCCCAAATCTAGCTTAATTGTTGGTAATAACTGGAGTGATAATCTGGTGCATTCTACTTATACTGGAGGCCATGGATTAAACAGATAAACAGTAGAAGGTACGCACTTACCGTACAAAGTGCAGTCACTTCTAGAGTTTGCTCCTTCTCTAGAGGACTTTCTGATGCTGTGCAGCGCTGGAGAATGTTTCATTCTTTCTCTCTGCAATAAAATGATGAACCCTGGTATTACTAAAACTGTTAAACAAAACAAAACAAAACACTTTTTCCCTGCTTTGCAGAGAAATATTCAATGTGAGCCGCAAGTGTAAGAACATTCCAGGGTCAAAGTCATGTCAGTTTTACTCAGTCTAACATACGTAAGTAGCAAAAAGATGTATAGACAACTGGAAATGCCTTGAAAATTCAGCCCTTATAGGTTTGAATCAGGCCTATATCTGAAGTCCAAACATATGATCAAAGTAACAACACTTAAACTAGGCATTAAGAAATCAGAAACGTGTCCTCATTCTGGCCTCAGCTTATTTGGAAGTAATGTAACTGTTTCATTGGATAGATCCCTAGGTTGTAGCCAAGGGATTTAAATCAAGTCTTGTTATCCACTGAAGCCTCGAGGGTCTAAGAATACAAGTAAAATCTCATGATTCTCTTTTAGGCAGGGAATCACTTTGCTTTTGCCAATCTATAATCTTTCAGGCCAGGCAGCTTCCCGCTGAGCCAAAGCTAATACAGACCTTTGCATTCTAGGCCGTGCCCTTTGTGTATTTGACACACAGAACAGAAAAGGGGAAAAGAACTGGTTTTATCTGTGCACTGGGAATTCCCAGCTACCTGAAGTTTTTTTCTTTGGACAGTTTCACCTTGTGCCAATGGGTGGCCCAAGACTAGCAGAGGCCAAGGACCAGGGAGTCGTATGAGTGGTTTCAAAGCAACTATAGCTGTGTGTGTAAGACCTCTTTGGACTTCTGCCAGATCCAGTTCAGGCAACCTGGAGAACGTGGGCCAAGCTGTACAATGCAGGCCTGTGGTGGTTTAAGACCTGAGGCACATGAATAGTGTGAGGTTCAAAGGGACGCAGGGAAAAAAAAGCACACAAAGCACAAAGCAGTATCTTTCTGTGGCTGCGAGTTCTAGACCTAAGAGTTACTGCCTTGTCTCAGGGAATAACCTGGAGGCATAATCAGCTCTGATCTGTTTGTTTTTGTCTCCTCCTGGGAGCCATTATACGATATTAACAAAATAAATCAATTTTAAATAACTCAGTGTGTACACTCACAACAGAGCAGTTCTTTCTGGCATACCTCAGGGACATTGCACAGTCCTCCACCATTATGAATGAATGAATGGGCCTTAGCTGTACTGCAATAGAGTAATTTGTTTTAATAATGTCTGAATATACACTGAGGTAATATTTGTGCAATCCTTAATAGTGTTCTCGGGGCAAAAATGCACATATTAAGGGAATAGTGTTTATTTACATTTAAAGAGCAGTTATGTACAGAAAAGAGCCTCTAAAAATGACACCAGGAGGATCATATTTACTCTCTCCCCGTGGTTTTAGTTTAGACTTGCCTGGTTCACAAGTCAAAGGTGTTTTCTTTCAAATGACAGTTACAGAAACTTCACATAGGATTTGAAAGACATCTGCTTTTTATCCCCATACCCGCAGTGGAGAGCCTGCAACTGTATTTAACTGGAGTTGGCAGCAAGGAGAGACACCAGATGCCCAGAAGCTTCTTAATCCTTTACAAGAGTCAGTCGTTCTCCTCTTAAAAAAGGAACATTTTGGTTGGTGGTAAGTGAAATCTGTATACATACTAGAAACACCACAGAAAGAGCACTGTTTCAAGGGTGGGAGTGGTTTCTTTGGGTCTGTTTTCTAATGTTAATTCCTTCTCCTATTAAAAATGGCAGAATGCTCAAAAAGGGAGAGTATACTACAGTCTTCATGAAAGCCTTGCTGGGGAAGATAAAGTCATGGGTAAATACATGAATAAATCCTTCCTGGATCAGAACATTTCAGTGACTTTAAGAAAGGTTAAGAATTGAGTATCACATGTTTGTCATTTTTTGATTTTCCAAAAGTATCCTGGAATCAATGTCTCCTCTCAGCCCAATATTAAGCTGTTCTGAAGGTATTTCCTATGCTGACTTGTTTCTGCAGAGATTCTACCTGTTTCTTCTTAATTTATGACAGCTCTTTGGAACATTTTTTTCTGAGTCCAAGAGAAACTGTTTATAAAAGAACAGCTGAAATCTCATTAACAACATAACACACAAAAATAAATTGCTCTAAGCCAGTATTTGAAGGCCCAAATTTCCTGTTAATAGTCAACCATTCATGGTCATTTGATAAACCTAACCTGAATTTAATTCTGGCAGAACATCTTGTTTGGCCACTCGGTGTTTCAAACCATAAAAGACTACTTGCAAAGTTCTTTCCTGTATATGTGTATATATATATAATTTTTTTTGAAGGAACACTGATGATGGCTTTCTATTCTCCAGGCTACCTGCTCACTAGACGACATCTTTCCTGATGTATAGATTCAACACATTTTTTTTGTTGGTGTAGCTTATTACCTCATAAAGATAGATCTGCTGCTCCTGGATTGCTGCTTCAGCAGCGGTGGAGCTCATGCAAGCACTGGCAAAGCACAATGCTGAAGATGAGACTGAGATGGAATTTCCAGGCTCAGCATTGCAATCAGTTATAGCCGTCTCTCTCTTTCCAAACAACAATATCCCTTCTGGGCAGCAGTTATTGATGCTTGGCTTTGACTCAGAAGCAAATCTTTGCAAGGATTGGAAAGTTTGAATGTAATCATTTGGCTGCCTTGCAGTTATCTCAAGTGAACAAAAATGTTTTTCATCTGTTAGGAACTTTGTTCAGCTCAAGGCAGCTGAAACATCATTCCAACACTTCACAGACCTATATGCTTCTCTTTTTAGTATTTCGTTTTGTCCAATTCAGGTTTTAGACTCTACAGAAAGTGCTTAACGAAGTGAATATAACCCATATGCCTGGGTACTGCTATAGGACTCAGTTTCATTGGGGGTGACAGCCCCATACTTCATCTGCACGTGATAGGTTCATTAAAACCAACTACAAAAAAAGTATTATTCTTGAGGAAGGAATATAAATAACAAGAGTATAACCCTTTGCTGTGCACTTAGAGGCACTGGTATATTGCTCAACTGCCTGTAATACAAATTCCATGACAATCCACATGACAATCCACAAGATGTAGCAGAATTTCATTAATACATATTAACAGGAAGATAAAGATCAATAGAGCTATTAAAAAAAAAATCACTACATGAATAATGCAGAATATAAACCAGATTCACTCCTTTCAGAAAGAATTTTAGCAATCCCTGCTAGGTTATTATAATACCTGAAATTAACAGTAATCATTCTTTACCTCATGAAAGTAATAAAATCGTAATAGGAAATTTTATTACAAAACTATGAGCCTGATTTAACAAATAACCTTATTTTTACATCCTAATGAGCGAGTTTCTTCATGTGCTTAAATTTGAACACAAGAATCAATTGCATTCCTGACTGGAATTAGCTCTCTTAGAATCTATTTTCTGATGTTTTAGAAGACACCATTGTAAGAGTTACATTATAAAAGAGAAAATGAATGGCTTTTGAATATTTTTCAATTGATTTTCAGTTCATTACATTTGTGCATGGACAAAGGCACTGTATTTCCATTAAGTAAAATAGCACACTAAGTCCTCTTTCTAAGTTAGGATAGAAAACAGCTGATTCCTACCTCACTGCTGAAACCTGTCACTAAATCTGTTCCTGTAGAAGCAGTGAAACAGAACCATTTTCATCATCAAAATTGCTAGAGGGACCTCCTGAACACAAACACGGCCATACCTCAGCTATTTTCTGCTTAATGCTCTTGCCAGCAATGAGCATATCATCATTCACCCATTATGTCTTAAACTAAACGTTCTGTTCAAATTGGTGCCTGTTCTGATTTGGCCTCTTTAAGGGGCCTAGAAAAGAAATTTGTGTGGCTGTGTCTTAAGGGGGGTTGTCTGGTACTGTGCAGAGGAAGTACATGAAAACATGTTCAGAAGTACAGCTCCTGGTTAGATATATTTCTTCTAATGAAGAAGACCATGGAAACAGTGAATATTGCCAGTCCCAAGTGGATAGTGCTTACTGACAGAGTTTTTTGTACATTTTAATCAAAACAGTACGTAAAAAGGCCTATCAAAAACAGCAGGTTCGACTTTGCTAACACTATAGCTTTAAAAATCCCTCCCTTTAATGAAGCTGCTTTAATGCAATGTTATTGTTATAAGGTTTTGTTCAACAGCGATAAACTCAGGTTTGGCCTGATTTAAGGGTGCATGTGTCTCCTTTTATGAGAAAAGTAAGTTAAGGAGCATAAATAAACAAACAGCCTTCAGATAGTTTTCACAAAAGTCAAGCAATGTTTGTTAGTGTGACGTTTGTAAATCAACGTTCAGAGTCTGAGCCAAAGATCAGTAAAGCAAATAGAAGCCTTTTTGGCTGGCTCTAAAGGCAAATGAATTACCATGTACTGAGGATATGTGCTGTAATTATTACAAGCATCAGCTGTAAAGACCTGCCTATGATCTGCATAAGCACTTTTGGGATGCTTTTCCACGAAGAACAGTGAATTCTAGAACAATATAAATAACAATTGGAAACATTCAAAATTATTATATTTGTGTACGGAAAACCAAAAACAAATAAAAAACCACAACACTTCATGCAGTGAAAATATGAAATGGAGCTGCATTCGTTCATGCTTTGAACCAAACTTATTTGGGAAAATATTTGCCATTCCCCTCTTCTAAAACTAGATACAAAACTATCTTACTTCACTGGAAAAACAGAGGAGTGATAGAATTCATGTTTCACTGTACACAGTTAGGTGAATCTTTTGTATTTTTTCAGCTAATCCAATGTATCTTGCACCTTCTATGCTAAATTACAAGCTTTATAGTGGACCTTTCTTGCTTGCTTGGTGAAACTGGCTTTGTGCTTTATTTATTATTCACTTTTACAGTCTGCTCTAATCTGGAGAGATCCAACATGGACATTCTCCAACCTAGTCTTTACAGGCTATGCCTTCTCATAAATAGTTTCCAGTACAAGAGATTGTAATCCAATGCCATTTAATAAATGACTTTTTCCTATCCTTTCTTCCTCCCTGTTTCCTTACATTGAAGCACATTTCATCTAGCAGAAAGTAGGAAACGAGTCACTGCCAGCATTTGAACCACCAGATACTAATCGAGTACTAGCAACACCCAGTAATGAAAATTCTACAGGTCAGCATGAGCTACGAAATTCACACCTGGATCCAAGTTTTCCCTGGTGTTTCAGCTCACAAGAACCACAGGATTTGCTTTCAGCTCAACTTGATTCACACAAGGCAAAACTACATTGTGTTTCGTCACAATATTTTTACTGTAGCTGGTGCTTGTTTGTGTGTTAGACAACGAAATACATGAACTTTGTCAGCTGCATGGACCATCAACGATGCCACAAAAGCCAGTGATAGGTTTCAGACACCAAAGTTGTACCTGGTATTATACATAGAATAATATACATAGAAAAATCTTGTTCCCTCCCATTTAGTCCTCTCCTCAGACAAGTTTAAAAACAATACTGATGAAATATATCTACAGAAATGCAACAAAACTTAGGAAGATGAGGATGATACTGTACAAAAACAAACATCAGTGAGCCTCTACACAGAGCCTCTACAAAGCAAATAACCAGTGAAGAGTTCTAGTTCATAATAATAAGAATAAATGTCTGCAAAAATAAATATTGAAGATTTCCAGTTTGCTAGAAAAAAACAAACAAACAAGAAACAAAAACAAAAACAAAATTAAGCACTTGGAAAGCTAGATGTGTTCCATCACCATTTCCAGTTCCATATGGCAATTCTCAGAGGGCCTCTGACCCAGACACAAGATTGATTTGCACTAAAACAGTCACAGGGTGGACAAAACAGATTGCAAACACTTCAGAGGAGAGAGAGTGTATTTGTGTACAAAACACCTGTTGCTGTAGGGCTCTGAGTCTATCTGGAGGCCAGGAGAAATAATATTAGTAATAATAATAATAGTTGAAAGCACATGCTGTTAGCTAGACTGGAGGCATCCATGTGTAATACTACAGGACAGGCAGGAAACCGCAGAACCAAAATATTAACGTTGCAATGCTGGAGATGAAAGGACGAAGAACACAGGATGCGTGCAAAGTCTGTGTTAGAAACACTGCCCTGAACATAAAGATATCGGGAGAGGAAATAAAATCCCCCTCAAAACTTGGTTATTTGTGGCAAAGCAACAAAGTGAACTGACATGTTTTTGCCCCGGTGAAGAGTCTGAGGTACCACCCCAGGTTTCTCTTGCTCTTTTTGCAAGAGTTGCTCACTCCGCATGTGACTGGATTGGTGACTGCTCTGTTTCCTGGTAAGCAAGTGTACACATCTAACCAGCCCTTAATTACACGGTGGGTTACAGGCTGCAGCCGCCACTGCTAAAATAGCCGTCGTCTAACTAACTTTCAACAGAAAATTTCTTAGTGGTAATGTATGGGAAGGGATAGAAAAAGTCCAGCTGCGTTTTCCGAAAGATCAGCATTTGCCTCATTAATCTATGTATCTGGATTTGGAAAAGAGTGAAATTAATGGGTCTTCTAAAATCTGGGTTAAAGTCCTAAATCCTTTGGACACAGTCACCAAACACAAAAGTCATTAAAGAACAAATTATGGAAGTCTAATAATTGAAAACACAGTAGCTGATAGTAATCTCAAACCACAAGTACCTCAATCACTCAAAGCACGGACAAGTGAAAGCCAGTTCAGAAATCTCAAACACATGCATAACAGCTTCGTTGGGTACTCTTTTATGTCACAGGGGCATGCATGCTTTCATAAGGATTGGAGTGGGGAGAAAGAAGATACGGAGTGAGAGCAAAGAAACAGAAGAAACAAACTTTGACATCCAATAGAAGCACTGGTAAAAAAGCCTAGAAAGGCAGCTTTGACCAGAATGTCACTGAAATGCTAAGAACTCTAAACGCAAAGACTTCTTGATTCCTACTGTGTCCAGGGCAATATGTCCCTCCCTGCATTTGCATACTTCCTAAACATACAAGATGGCATTGAAGATACCTAATCCATTTTGTGTCATTAGACAGGAGTTTGCTTTTTTCAGAGACGGTCAAGTTTTACAGCAGTTACTCTTACACATCTAAGTTCCATGCAAAACAGCAGAGGTTGTGACATCCCCCTTGCAGGGTTTCACTGAAGAATTTGCTCTTACAACTTTAAAAAAAAAATTGAGAAGTCTACATGAAAGCTCTTGGTCTTTGGTACAATTTGGGTACTCAACAAGAGCTGCAGCTCTGCATGGCTCCACCCTATGAAATGTGGAAATTCTGCAACGTTACAGCTGCTAAGGCAAAGGGCTCATTTAGTGGCACTGTTGAAATAGCAGGCTCAGCAGTCTCCAAAATCTGCATTCAAGATTATTCAAAGATTTTGGAATTACTGGGCTTGTATAATGTTAAGCTAAAACCATGTCCTCAGCTGTTAGGTAAAGCTCATCTCATCATCACCATCTCCGCTCTTCATTTCCACATAGCTTTGCCAATGGAAATTCAGCTCCAGCTGAGCACCACCAGACATGGTGTCACTGCTGTTGCTGGGCTGGCCCATGACAGTTAAAATTTCTGGGCCACTATCTGATGCAGAGTGCAAGCTGGCTTAGAAAAATCTTTGCTGCTGCACTCTCAGCTCTGAGCGCCAAGTCAGCTGTTGGAGATGATGATGGAGCAGCTCCAGGGACACACATCTGCCGAAATCTGCAGAATGAGCCTTGATGTATGCAGCTGGATTGTCACAGACCTTGCCATCAGCCTCTGACATACCATCACACTGGCACGTCAAAACCTTTTAAGAGCAAAATTGGATTGTTTTTTGAGATTCACTTTTTGTTCAGATTCAATGCTAACAGTGGATTTTGGACTTTTTATTATGAGAGCTACATAAAACAAGCTTAGTATGTAAAATCAGGCTCATTTCTCAGATAAACATTTCATTTAATTTTTTGGCTTATTTCACAACTGACCACTTCTAAAAATGTTAAGATATACACAAACACAAAAGGATTAAGGAAGCTCACTGGGATTCCAATGCGTATACACAGACATTGCCTTGCAAGGGAAAAATATTCATGATTTTCAGTGGTGTTTAGCTGCTGCTATAGTCCTACGCACATTGCATTACTGAGCAAATTGGCAGCAAAAGCGATCCCAACATCTATCCAGCAACAAATTTAAGGAAATGGAGATGTTCCACTGAGAACTGGTTCTGTCAAAAAGTCAGATGAGAGACCCCAGAGTCTTTGCTAGGAAAGAAATAACAAAAATAATCTCCATGTGCTTAGAAGGGAAACCAGGGGCCCACACTTTACAACCAGCTCACTACAGAGTTGTGGCAGTAATGTGCTTTCCAGTGAAGGAATGAACCAGTTTCCAGACAAGCTCTCCTTCCTCGGTGGCTGGGGATTGACAATACATCTGTATTAACAGTGCTGGGAACTACAAGTGTGATGTGAAATGAAATATTTATGATGTTATTGCAAGTGCTACATACTTATAAACTGCAAGTTCCTGTAACTTTCACTGGCGAGCTTGTTCTCTGCTCCACACAGTACAGGCTAGTAAAGTCTACAAGCTTCAAGGGCAACATTTTAAACTCCAGAAAAAAAGCTTTTTAGCCTAGGGATGGAGAAAAGCATTTGCATGATAATGTCAATATTCCTCTCTTGCAAACCTAATGCTCGCTTGACAGTTCTAAAGATGAAGGTCCTATCAGGAAAAATGCTCTCTCTCTCTCTCTCTCTCTCTCTCTCTCTCATTAGGCCTTCTTCATCAGTGCCAGCCTGCTGCAGAGAAATCTTGGTAAGGGGCTATGCTGTTACAAGACAGCAATTGTACTGAGTCCATATACCTCTGCTGGCAAGGACTAACTGGAGTCTATTGCTGCAGTGATTTCTTCAGTGTGACAACAATCAGTCTCCAGGTAATTCACTGCAACCACTACCCTGCCATCAACAGCTCCCCAGCAACAGTCCATGTTGATAAGAATAAACAAAGCTGAACAGGGTCTAAGGTCAATGTAATAAGTCTCCCTCTCCCAGCGATATCAGGACACACAGAACGGAATTAGCTTCAGTAAGATGAAAATAAATCATTGGAGAGAATGGTCTAATACTCTGCTTATACAATCAGGGAAAATGTAGCACCTCTGAGAAATGACAGGTCAGAGAAAGTGAAATTTTCCTTAGTGTGTCTCAGTAAGCTCCATCTCACCCCTCTCCTGCAGGTCTGACGTTCACTTACATCCGGTAGGTTTTACTCCTGTTACAGAGGGGTCAGAGCCAGTTCAGAGTACCACTGAATTTCAACCTTTATCTCTAAAGTCTGTGATGTGAAGACAGGGGCTGCATAGGTTTCTTACCAGTAACAACAAAACCAGGCCTTGGGGATCATCAGAAAAGCCCCAGTGTCCTGACAGAGAAGTGCCTCCTACAGTGCAGCTACCAAAGGCAGAGAGGACAGCTTTGTGGCAGGGGCAATTCCTCCATTGGAGGGACAAGTTCCTGGGACGAGAATCTGCCTTGTTTCAATTCTGTAAAGTACAGAGCATATTTATACATCTACAGATGTATTTCCCTGACCATGACCATAAGCCCTTCAGAAATTGCTGCTAAGTACTCTGTGATAATTTTCAGAGAGAATGGACAAATGACATTGCAATGCTTGCAGAGCTCATGAGCAAAATGCGTGGCAAAATGGAGTCTGTTGCAAAAGGCATAAAAACATTTCACATCTATTTAAGGTTAAAAACTATTTCCTCAGCACCTTTCACCCTCCACATCACAGTGTTCACAACTTCTGCTTATCTACTAAGATTATTTGAAGTGCCTGGGTTTTGCATTTTGTAACATCAGATGATATTTTTTCCACTAGCAGCTTAAGAGAGGATTTAGTTCTCTAACAACTGGCAGCTTGAAGGGCAGGTTTCTGATGGTTTTATCTGGCTTCCTCTGAAGCTGGGTTGTGACCTGGCCCACGCAGTAAACAGAGAAGTGCATAGGTACCATAAGAGAGAACAGGCGGCTCTGCTGGGCATGCCAGTTGTGCCTCGCATGCTCACAGGTAAACTGATAACGAGATGGGAGGAAATTTTCTCCAGGACAGGCTCATATATGCACTGGAGAGGTTTTCCTCTGCACTGAATCAGACGTGCTCACTTGCCAGAGCTGATTGTATTCACCAGCATGTCTGTTGCAAGAGCATTCAGCAGCAGGACCATTTTAGTCCTCTTATTTTCTGAGTGCAGCTAAGGACAGTTAAGCTTTCCAAATATACCAATGCTTGCAGCATAACCAGCCTCAGTCTGGTTTTATACTGGCAGTTCAACACAACGGGCTTCATTGTGACAGATGAAAGATGAAGTGGTTTTTACAGACTCACCAGTGCTGGGTAACAAGCAGAGACTTTACTACAGAGGCTAGCACTGGTCTCCGTAGTCCAAAAGGGAAAGGTCACTTGTGCTGGAGCACATCAAAAGGCCTAAGAGGAGAGACAGCACTGGGAGCTACTGCAAAAGCCCAAGCATCCACACAAATATGTGCTGACTGTAAGGTCTAAGGATGTAAAATCATCCTAAAATCTAACCTCTGCCAGTGAGGGCATTTATTTCCTACTGCGACAAAGGATTCATTTTAGTAATATGCTTCATCAGATGCCATGCAGCAGGTGGAAATAGGTCACGGCTCAAAGCAAAAGCTGTCAGTAAATAATCCAAATATTTTTAAAGACCACAGTGAGTTGTTTTTCTGTCTTCCCCAGTCATGTTTCTCATGATTTGGGCTCTCAGACCATCTCCCAGTAATGACCTGAAGAAAACACTCTTCGTGATCTCTTCTCAAAACACAATGAATTCCCTTAGCATACTGCCTTTTTATTTTTCATTTTTAATTTCTTGCTAAATAAAAACAATTTCAAAACCAGAGGGCAGCTTGCTTAATTTTTACATAATGGAGAAGCTGAATTTTATTTGATGTGATCTCCAAGCGAAGTGTAGAGGGAAAACAGGATACTGTATCTGGCATCAAGTATGTGGCAATCGCGCAAAGTAAACTCTTGATATGTCTGTAATCTCTTTGTTGGCTTATCCCTGATTCAATTTAAGATTCTGGAAAAAGCCACCAAACCTCTTCATGTGAAGTGTGAGATGGAACTTATTAGTCATGGCAATTTGCCTCTCATGGGACTCTGGCAGCCTGAGCACAGTGTAAGAAAGGAAACAGACCTAGAGGTGCGAGTCCTTTGTCTTAGTCCGTGCATTTTTGGGCATGTCAGGACTGTATGAGATGGGAAAGCAAAGGGGACCGTGGCTGTGGGCAGCCCCCAGTTCCCTCAGGGGCCCCCAGGTCCGTGAGTCTGCTTGGGGCCGAGCAGGGAAGTTTCTGGAGGAATTTGTGAGGTGCACATGCAAAAAAAACAAAGGGGAGTGGTGGGGTGGAGGCAGAGGGGAGGAAGGAGCCCACAGTGGGGAATATCAGAATGGGTGCAAGAGAGACATGCTGTGGCAACTGAAAAAAAAAAACAAAAAACAAACAAATAAACAAAAAACAAAGAATACAGAGCAGGTGCCCCCTCTCCCACCTTCACAAGAACCTCAGAAGAGCCACAGGCACCAGCTCTTACCCCAGCAGTCCAGGTTTCCCAGCAGCTTCCTCAGGAGGGTGCCGGAATGTTCCATGGCCAACTGCCAACCACCAACTGCCATCTTCCAACAGCAAACCGCCAGCCCCTCACCTCCCCAGCACAGCAGCCCTCTGCCGGGGGTTTGCCCAGCCTTCCCGATCTGCAGACCCCTGTCTCTCCCTCAGGGCAGCCTGGCTTGCAAGGTTCCAGAACCTTCTGCAGCCCCCTGGGAGTAACCCGCATGTCCCAAGTGTTGGAGCAATTGCCTCACATTTGGGCAGAACAGCCCCTTCTGTGGGGCAGGAGGGGCAAGGCAGGGTATAATGCAGTGTGAAGGGGCAGTCTGGCAACAAAAAAGACAAGAATGCTTGAAAACAGATCTATTTTCTTCTGTCCTGGGCAGCCCCGCTCAGTGCAGCACGCTGCCAACCCCGGTGTTTGGGATACTGCTAACAACACCGCCTTACCCATAGTGACAAAAATAACTGAGCACTGAGTCATGCTTTCCTTTCCTTCTGTTTTCGGCATAAATAAAATCAGGGCAAAATACCTGGTATTTCAGGGTGTCCCTCGGAGGGAAGAGTTGGGTAAAGTTGCTAACAGTGAGGGTGAGTTATATTGGCTCAGGGAAAAAAGACTGCTTCACACCACCCATGGGCTTCACCAGGAGCCCACTTCTTGGGGTGGGGGTGACAGCTGGGCTGGACTCACACCCTTGCTCAGGCTCCATCCCTGGGGCGTACAACTCATCACCTCGGCAGCTGTTCGCCTTACTGCATTTTTGATGCATCATGAGATGAAGAAAAGGTCGAACCAAACTTTATAGAGATTTTGTTTTTCATGGTTTCAGGTTATTTAGTGAAAAAGCAAAGTCTCGCTAAGTTTCATTTGGGTTTCTTGACCACTTTTTTAGTTTCCTCCCTTTTTTTCTTCCCTTTTTTCCTTCAAAGGACACTCGATTACTTTTTAAAACAACATTTCACTTAGCTGGAAAATAAAGGAAGAGGCTGTGAGAATTTATGAGTTAAAAGTAAAAAAAAAAAAATATTGGGGGCAAATTTTAAGGAAAACACTTCCAAACATTGACCATTCTTTAAAGTGAATTCCTTTAGCTAATTTCCCTAATTCTTTTCCTGAGTTATGAGACAAGCTGCAGAAACAGAAGGACTGAGGATTATCCTTGATGGTACCTAGAACATCTCTAAATTCTTAAACCTTCATTTCTGCTTCTCTTTCCTTCTCCTCAGTTAAATCAATGCTGGAAGGAATATCAAGCCAAATTCAGGACCCTACTGAGAAGTGGCCACAGCCTGTGCAGGAACAGTATGGTGCATAACCAACTGCTCTCTTACGCTGTACATAGCATAAATAAGAGAGGCCGGGCAAGCCAAAGCAAACTGCAGATAGCTAGGAGAGACATGATACATGTATACAGTGCAGATGCTAGTCCTCCTGAACTCCAGAGTTGTCCATAAAGAGATATGTAATCTCTACAATCTAGGGAAGCGTCTTGGGTATCTTTAAATGAGGGGCACATAAACTTTGAGGTAATTAAGTATGATAGAGGAATCATAGTGGCACAAATCCAGTTCTTATTCCCTTCTCTCTGGGTATTCTTTCATTTCAGTTTTCTTACAGACATAGCAAAAGCCAGCCCCAGTGTCCTTATCTTCTAAAGTGATCACAGAGATACTCCGCTACCTCAATAATCTCTACCTTCCTTAGCAACTTGAGAAACAAGTAAATGTTATGATGCTCTGATACAGGCGCACTCCAGAGACATCTCTGTTTAAGGAAACAAACTGGGTTTTCTTCTGACTTCCCCTGTCCTCCTGTTGTCTCACCATGTTTTTGTTCTTCCTGACAGAAGAAAAAGCACTCATCCATCTGTCAATGCCATATCTGCTTCAGTGAGATGCTTTCCATGTTCGTTCATCAAGGGCTGAAAAATGGACCAGTGCCAAAGTCCTACTAAAGAGAAATGCTACTAGTAGTTACAGCTCCTCAGTATTGTATATGTTTCTGAGTGGGACTGATTAAGACCTTTGTTTGGAACGGGAACTGTGTCGGTGATGCCATATCCCATAAATTAGTTTAAGCCGAGGTAATGTATGTGCCAACATATAGCAACATGTTTGTTAGCTCAACAAATCTGGTAAGCACATGTCAAGGAGAAACAAGACCTTCAACATTTCCAAGCATTTATTCCAAGACGGAATTGCACAGCTGAGCGGACCCTTACAAAGGTCCAAATTCACATGCGGTTTATCAAAACACTAAAGACCTTTGCGTTTCCTTTGTAAAGGAAAAAAAAAATCTGATAAAAAGAAATGGCAGACTCAGTTTAGCTAGACAGGAAGAACAGTCTAGTTATCAAAGTACGGCATTTGCCACAGGGGACTCCTGAGTTTTAATCCACCCCCTCTGCAACCTGGGTAGCACTCTTTAAAGTCATTTATTTCTAGTCCAGACAGTGAACTTTTATGCTGCTGAGCAGATTAGTCATACAAGTGTATTCCTTTCTGTTGAACTACTCATGTGAGTAACTTAGCAATGTGGAGGGGAGGCAAATCTGATCCTCTGTACAGAGCCACACAGAGGGAGAAAAAACTACCACAGATTTTAATTAGTCTGGCCTTCATGGAGGAAAAACTATCTATGGTGATGCTAGAAGAAACAGTAAGAAAGGAAAAGCTGTTAAATGGAACAGTAATCTCCTAAGTAGCAGAAACATTGACTGGTTCAAGTATGATTAAACTGGACTATGGAATTGCCAACATAGGGAATCAAATAGAGAGCCACCTTGTCAGGAACACCGAGTAAATGAGTCAGTAGTGCTCTTCATGTTTGTAGCATCCATCACGTCTTACAGATGGTGATCGAGACACCTGAGAGAAGAGCATGCTTGCTGTGCAATGCATCCAGAGAAATGAACTCGACCACACTTAGAATTGTCATTTCCCACTTGAACCAGAACTGGGGTGTTGTTTTGGAGCCTTCAGGAAGTTACACTGGAACTGGACCCTCTCCAAATTTACATTAGTTAATTACCAAGGGGAGCAAATGTTTTCTCTCTCTGAAGCTCCATTTCCACTTCATCTTTTCTAGCGTTAACTGTTGTGAGTCAGTTCCAAGTTACCAGCTTGGTTAACAAACCATTGGTGGCCTCCACTGAAACCAAAGAGGAACGGTTTCAGTTCCAGATAATCCTGAACTGAACCTCTGATGTGACACATCCTTACTGATACTGGGCTTACCTCATCACACAGATTTGCTAAGAGAAATCTGATCAGAAGCAACCTTTCTTTAGAAAACTGGGTTTTATTTACCATTTTACCTTTCCGATACTGTCTGTAGATTATATCTGTGCCTCCCATAGGATCCCAAAATACCAGTTGAGCTTCTTGAGCCCACGGAGATACTGGTTTCTTCTTCTGTAAGAAAACTAAGATGGCATACAGAGAACTGAAATCAGGGCTGGAAGCTGGATGCCAGTCCTGGTGTCAACCCAGTTCCCTGTCTTACTCTACTTAGGCAGTTCAGTAAGCTGTTGGTGCTCTAGGTAGTTGCAGAAGACCTGCTTTGCTCCATGAAGAGCACAATAGGTAGGTTAGGAGTAATGCAGCCCACAAGACCACAGCCTCCAAAAGTATGTGTTCCTGAGCCAAGCAACAGCCATATTTCATGCCAATGACCATCCAAATAAGGTTTGATTCTTTCTTCTCTTGTTTTATTTTTTTTTTTATTCTTTCAAAAATAGTAATATTAACTAGATTTTCTGGATTTTGAATTACAGTAGTCTAGACCTGAGCTGGGCCACAAAAATGTATTTAAACAGGAAAGTGCACGGCTGAAATGCTGCATGGCTCAGCATCCCAGAGGGAGTTATAGCTTGCATGAGACTGATATTATGTGGTATTACCAGGTCTTGATTATGACACTTGGATGACTCATAACCAGAATATTTTTTTTAAATCTTATCCTCATCTAGAGACTGGGGAGAAAAGCATGTGAAGGTGAACCCAGTGAACGAGTACATTGCCCTGTGCTGCAATGAATAAAACTCTCAGCTTGCTTGGAATTTACTAAAGTTACCAAATACTGGAAGACATATACCATAGCTTATTCATTCTTTCCATACCAGAGGGGCCTCCCTCTGAGCAGAGCTTAGTCCATTTTCCATCTGGAAATATTCCCCTTTGAGAAGCCAGTGACCTGGTAGGGTGGTTGTTCTCCTTTTGGGGGAAAGAAAAGAAAATCCCCACAAATTCCAAGGACTTAGTGTCACTGATCACACTGTATTATCCAGAATCAAAGAGCCTAATCGCTATTTACACTAAAGTCTTTAGCGCTATTGAGGCAGAAAATTATAGTTTCTCCCACTCATATTTTTGCACTCATATATTGTCAAGAGCTTTAAGAAAGTGCCTTGGAGTTAATAAAGATGAGGTGTGCATTTCTTACAAGCACGTGTATGAAGGGCAGCAGAGAAGCCCAGGTTCAGGCCTTTCCTCCAGCAGAGTATGTGTTCACTGTCCAGACACCAAAATTAGTTCAGAAACAGTTGAGCTTTCCTAGAGTGGAAATCTACTGGGGCTAACTGATAATTGACCTTGTGGAGAGGATGAAACTCCTTCATATACAGGACAGAGTTTACTTACAGCTAGCTCAGATATCTCTCCAACATGCTATCCCCAAGGCAGGCTTGTACATTATACGGCACAAATTATACTGCATTATCCAGTCCAAACTCAGATGGGGCTTGCGAGAGCTAATGTGCTGTAAATATTAAGTCACAGAAAGTTCACACAGTCATCTGGCATATTCAGATAGGCAGTACATAATTAACAAGTTACAGGAGACTGAGAGCTGTAACTGAAAAAGCAGCTGCTGGGCAGCCTGTGCACAGGGCTGTGCTTAACACTCAGGAGTGTTAGGCCTGCTTGGAATTTGCAGAGGAAAACGAGCTAAAGAGGGCAACAATCATATGTTTTGTGCAGCACTTGGCTGCACTGCCACTGAAAGGAAAAACAGACTGGGGTTCATAAGTACTTTGCTGATCCTTCGCTTTGTTTTCCCTTACCTCACCCTAACACCTTTCAAATTACCTCATTAACATAAACAGCTCTCAGACTCTCAGTTTAGTATTCACAGCAGTTTTAGGGAGTGAGAGTCACACACAATGGTATCTGCAGCTGATTTACATTTATTTATCCAACCATGTTTTGAAGTCTCTTGGCCAAAATGAAAACAGCCACCCTCTCGAGAATGCAGTGCCAAAAGCACGCATACATGCAAGGCTGGCTGAAATTTTAATTGCGCAGAGGTCAGGAAGTTCAGGCTGAAGGTTCCCAGAGCAGCTCTAGCCCCTTTCCCCTGCGTGTATCACGTTGTACAATGGGGTCTTTCTTTACATAATCACACAGAATGGGCAATTCAGCCCAATGCTCAGCACGCAAAACCATCTCTTATGCTGCAGAGGACTTCCATCCCTCTGCTGTCATCTCAGGACCTCCTCTACCTCTTTCCACCCCTAGGAGTGCTAATCACGTTCTGAAAACTCCTACAGAAGCAGTTATAAGAGCCTGCATGTCTACGTAAGGATGCAAATTGAACTACATGTCAGGTACATACATATCTGGAAGAACACTGCTGGACTCACTGATTAATGCACAGGTTTCATTTGAGGCACATGTTTAGACAGTGTCCAGGTGAGTTTCAGTGTGGAGGAGGAAACTGATTCCAAGTTCTTCAAATTGTTGCTGTGAAGTCAATGAACTTTAGTGATAGCAAAATGTAGTAAGCAGCTGTTTTAAGATGGATTTAATGAGTCCACGAGTGGTGTTATGAAAACAAGGGGATAATGACAGCAATAGATTAGATTTAGGGAGTCTGCAAATCTTACTTAGTCCCACAGTCCTCTTTTGCTCTACACTAATCAGGTGTATGCATCAGTGACTCGCTTCTATATTAGCCATTCAGGTGTACTGCCATCTCCCAGCAATTCTGGATCAGCTGCCAAATTTCTATAGATTTCAAAAGCTCTTAAAAAATATTTGAGTAATTTTATGTGGGCTACTAACCAAAGCAAGCCTCTGCCTCAAGTGAGAGCTTCAGTGGGTCTTACTCCTTCACCTGGTATGCATGGAATGCACAGGACACAGGACACTTACATGAAGAGCTGGGTATGGAAAATATTCTTATTTTTCCATAAAGGTTATTTATGTGCTCATTTGGGGAAGAATTTAGAGATGGTACTCTGTATCAGCCTAAAATAGTCCTAAAAGGACAACAGAAAAGAAAAGAAAAGAAAAGAAAAGAAAAGAAAAGAAAAGAAAAGAAAAGAAAAGAAAAGAAAAGAAAAGAAAAGAAAAGAAAAGAAAAGAAAAGAAAAGAAAAGAAAAGAAAAGAAAAGAAAAAAGCCACTCACCCAAACAATCAAAGAACATATACTTAGTAAGTCTTTTCAAATGGTGATTGTATACAGAAGTAAAATTTGAAATGTCTTACTACAGTTATCAGTTCTATTAAAGCAGAGCCTGCAAACCACAACTAAGCTGTCGCATTGTGCTGAATTCTCTAAACAGACAAGGAAGGGGAGAGTTCCTGTTAGCAGTACTAACATTATATTGACAAGACAAGAGTCAGAAATTTTATAGATGTGAAAATGAGGTCTGAAGAGGGCAAGTGGTTTCTCTCAGGTCACACAAAAAGCCTGTGGCTAAGCAGGACCTGACACACGTGTTTCCCAGAACTGTGCCTACAATTGTCAAGTAACTTCCTTTCTAGTTAGTCTGGGGATACCTGTCTGCATATAGGTCAGGTTACTCTTCACATTCTTTCAGGACAGAGCCAAATGGGTTTCTGCAAAAGGAAAACACAGGCACAATTGACAGGACAGTTCATTCTGTGGTCTGCTCCAGACAGCTGGTATAGATAGAAACTGCAGCTACAAACCACACCAAACCTGAGCACCCCTTTACAGCACCGTTTCAGCACACTTTGTGCTCTCAAGCATTCTGACAAATCCTCATGCTACATGCACAGCATGTAATTTATACTGCTGAATTCATCTAATAACAACATCAGCCCACTGAGCTACAATACAGCTCTTATGGTTGCAAGCATTTTGAATGGAAAGGGAACATATTTTAAAATATTGATTATATCTAGGGCTAACAGGCTGCCATGTAAGTTCGTGGGGAGGTGGAAAAGTATTCAGTGTGAACATTGCCAGCCTTTTCTTGAGCAGGTTAGCCTTGAGTACGGCTGTAAGCCATGCTACACCACTTGTTCTGGGAAAGGTGTATTTGGCAGCGTGGGTGACCAAGTGGAATACTGTGAAAAAGCAGGAGAAAAGCTTTTATTTCCACAAAATTGACTAAGACTGCATGCTAAAAATATTTTTGAGCCATTGCAGAAAGGTGAATTGAGAGGTAAGCTACCTCACCCCAACCTGGGTAAGCCACCAGCTTTAATAAAAGCAAGTCTTCACTGAGCATGACGTAGTCAGTTTGGATCCAAGACGATTCTGCACAAATGGAAATAAGATATGCTGAGTCAAAAGTAGAGTTAGCCTCCTAGGGCATGATGTGCTAATTCTACAATAGACCATAGCTCAAGCACTAAAGCAGGATTAACTCCTAATGCCCACTGATTAAAAAAGGGAAAAAGACCAGACCTTACATCGCACAAAAAAGTGACTGGATACCAGCCAGATGTTTGAGCAAGTGTCTACTTTCTCCAGTAATAATGTGCTGCCTCTAACTCTCTGGGAAACCTTCCCTAATGGCACTGCTGTTGCAAAACAAATACTTTGCTTATTCAGTCTTCCCAACTTAGTCACACCACACTCCCATGAACTCTGAGCCCCATTCCTTATCTTCAGACAGAATTCCCTGCAATGTTTGTAGCAGTTGAGGACTACTTCAAGAAGAATTTGTAAGCAGACCTCAGCAAGATTTGAGATTTATGGTTTGCATGTTACACTGTGCTTCTGCCCCAAACAGCACATGCGTAATCCTAGCCCAGAAGCTACACGAAATCTCATGACTGGAGATCAATGCTGTGGCAAATTCAGATAAATCTAAAATGCAAAAAATGAATATGATGTATGTCAACCATGTGAATCAAGTGGCTGGATGTCTATTTGCCTCTCCTTTACTTGAAGACTTTGAATCAGGTTGTCTTTCTTGAAGGTAAATGCCAGCCGAGAGTTAAGGCTTCCAAGAAGAGATTTTTGAGGAATCTTAGGCTGCACAGAATGGAAGACAAGTAATGATCATAGTTTTTTCTCAGCATAATATCTATTTAGTTATATAGTAACCCACCGGCTGTACAGAATCTTAAGAGACTCTGTCTACAAAAGTCTACATGAATGCAGATTTTCTCACTTAAATACTGTATGTAACAGTAATCTACAGAGCATTTGTGTGCAGGGTTATAGAAAAACTTGATCAAACACCATCCTTCTGACTACAATGCTGTGATTCATTTTTACCTGCTCAAAGATACTTTATTCCCTATCTCACTTAATAGAGAGCTACTTCTTGCCAACAGGCCATTTGGGCAGCCCAGGAAAGCCACGATATATGATTAGCACCTGTTATAATAGAAATCAGCTTTCTTCCCAGGAGAAGAGAGAGAGAAAAAGAGAAATTCATCGAGTGCTGGTAGAGCTGCCTCTAGGTTGAATGACTAACGTATGATGTAATGTACCTTGGCTCTCCCTTCCTGCCTGAGCGCTGTTCAGCCTGCTGCTTCAGTCTGCAAACAGTCAGAGCAGGCACCAAACTCGAGCTCATACCCAGGGAGAGGTTGTGGCTGAGGTCAGGGCAACGTTACAGGCTCTACTGCAGCGTCTCCTTGTTAATGATGGTAAATCAGTGGTGTTGATCAAAGCTGTGGAACAGCAACCAAGTCCAGATTATAATTCAGACAAGGTGAAACCCCATCTACTCCTTCCTGACTTTCCCATCCCAAGCAACTTGAAAATATTAGATACACAGCAAAAGTCAAAACTTCAGATGAAAATCCTGAAAGTCACTGTGTAAGGCAGGGGCCCCGTATCACCTTGGCCTTGGGCCTTCTGTAAGAGATCCCATGTTTATTCAAATGAATCTTCCAGCGGCCTGTGGCTAAAGCCAGAAGAATTCAGGGGGAGTTTTTCTAGTGCTTCCAGGAGGCCAAGAATTCGCACCTGAATAGCTAAGTGATCACTAAGTGCATTCCTTTAAAATTTGTTTAGCACTGGTTTGACAGCTTTCCATATGCTTCTTCCCTGTTAGGAAAGTTACATGTGAGCCACGTAAACCTATCTCGTAGCTTCTTTTAAAACTAGCTTTAGGGTTCAGCTGTCCATATGTCACACACAGTCTGCCTTGCTGCAGAACATGCTGCAGTGGGAGCTTTTATTACTTGCTATTACACAGCTGCCTGCTGGAACTAGAGGGAGTACAAAACAACCAAAGAGGCTAAAGACTAACCAAGTTTTGTTTATCATGGATTTGATCTACTGACATGCAGGTGAGAGGCTCCGTATATTAGTACTCATCCCTCATTACTCCTCTTTGAGGAAATGCTCTAGGAACCTATTTTTGTGTTTCTGAAATCATCTGGATGGACCCTGTGTGTATTGAATGCAAAGTAGTTAAGGGATTTGGCTGCAGAAAACCTTAATCACCTTGGTCTTTGGCAAAGTGAGCAGTGGTGAGAAGTCTAATCTACAGTTAATCTCTTCAGATAATAAAAATAACAGTACTGTCGGAAAATAGAAGCTCTGAATGGAACAAATAAACGAGAAGAAACCACTGAGTCCTGGGTAACAGAACCAAAACACAGGATGGATGAACTACAAATGAAAAAATGATCATCTTTTAGGCACGACACTTTTTGCAACAGGTGACCGACTAAAAGATAGAAGATATGCAGGTAATGCAACTCAAACACTCTATTTGAAGCCTTAGTTAATGAGGAATGATGAATAATGCATTGACTATTATAGAAGCGTTACATAAATCAACAGCACACACCTGCAATATTCTACTCACCTCCAAAAGAGACACAGAGGAGGTCTCAGAGTTAAGTAATGAATGTGACCAGGGGCAGAAGAAAGTTTCTGTACAGAGAGAGACTGAGGTTTTTGAGGTCAGAATGAAGATGCTTAAGAAAAATCAGAAAATGATCAAAAAACTGGATCCAATCAATTACTGAATATTGGTTCAGTATTTCAGAGGCTATGTAGATCTGTAGCATCAGCTTTGCGCACTGTTGACCTAATCCTTTTGCTGCCATGTATATGCAATGATTTTGAGGAATGTCAAAGCTGGGGGAAAACTGGCACAGATTAACATCAGACTGAAAAGGTATGATTCTGAAGAGGTAAAGTCCAGCTCACATCTCATAGAGGAGAAAAGAGAAACCTGGGCACTCACTGAGGGAGTTGCTGAGACCAGGAATTAATGTTTCACAAAATGAAAGAGGTAGAAGGAAGTAATTTTAATCAACATCAGTTTATTTAGTAAGTATTTGCTACTCAGACCTTTACAGCTTTCCTGAAGTAATTAATAGTGGCTATATGTGGATACAAAATACCATAATATCTAATATCATGTAGCAATTCTGTTTGGTGGTTTTTTTTTTGTTTGTTTGTTTGTTTTGAAATAAACATAGGTTACAGAAGACCAAATGAAATGTAACAAGTGGATGTGAGAATTAAATCGCTAAGTGAACTGCCTATGATTTCACAGTTATTTTGCAAGAATTCAAATAAGCTAAAGTTTAAGACATTGCAATAATTGCTGAAAAACAGCTAAGTCAAACTCTGTGCTCTTGCACCAGTTAAAGCTTATTGTTTTCCTGTGATAAAGGTAACACTGAATGGGAAATAAACCCAGATCCTGCAAAACTTACATCTTGTCACAGTTCTCATTTTGCAAACTTCATGAGCAAAAAAGAAAAGGAAGAACCACTGCAGGACACATTTTATGAAGGAAAATAAAGTCTCTTTTGGAACAGTTCACTCTCAGCAGTGGAACCAGTTCAACTGCAGTTCAAATGGGGATCCTTGTTATAATATAAAACAGTGATCTACTGCCCAAACACAGGTGAAAGGAACTGTCACATAGCACACTGCATCATTACCAGGGAGCCTGGGTAACCCTATCTATAGTTAAAGCCCTGAATATTGTGGCCCAATCTCTCTCATTTGTTACACATGCAAAATGGCTTTAAGGGACTTTAGGAGAGAGTTGGCCCAAAATAAGATAAAATGGATGACTTGACTGCTTTGCTTCCTTCTGCACAAACTAACTAACTAATTAAATTGCTCACTGCAAAGCAGTTGCCCTTCAAATGCCTACTCAGCTTAGGAGACCATACAGTAGTCTAATTCCTAGCCAGTGAAGTCAGGCTGTCACCACGGCAGCAGGGTGTAAATCTCCACTGTATGAAAAGGCCCAGGCTGATAAAGCAGATTGTTGTACATCTGTGTCTGCGTCTACACAAAGTAAGAAAGAACGGCTTAGGGAGGGGGCGAGGGAGAGCAAATAGCCCACCAAAACCTTTACCAGGGCGACCACGGGTGAGCTGCCAGTTAGATCGCATGAGCATGGCAGGCGGGCTGAAGGATGCTTCTGAGCACAGGGTGTGGGGTCACAGGAAGAGGAGGCAGACAGGATGGGAAGGGATAATCCAGTAAAGGAACATCACCCCGTGCCAGCTGATTCTGGCATCATACCGTGATGTTGTCCCTCAGGGGGAAAAAGCTCATTCCAGCCTGACCTCGGTCTAAACATTACAGTTATTGCACAGAGAAAAGCTCAGAAAAAGCCAGCGCTTTTGCTCCAGCCTGCACTCCAGACTTACAGGCTGGGGCCCATGAGCTGGCAGCATACACATCTATAAAGACGGGGAAAGTGACAGTCTCCTTTTAATCAGTTTAAGTCTGGCACCAGGTCAAGCTTTTCTTTATCCTTTTCCAATGAAACTGGAGTCTTTTCTTCTTTCTTTTCATTAAAATAAATGAATGTATGATTAATGATCCTGGAGCCTGATATCTCCCACGTATTCAGAGATTAGCTACAGCAGTGGCTACTGCCAAAACAGCACATGCTGATGTGTTGCAACCTTAATCTCCAGACTCTGCTCTAAGGGCAAGAAGCCCATTTCCATGGCCTCATCAGCCACTGGCCTCTTTGCTGCTGTGGAGGAACGAGCACAGTGGTGATCTTGTAAAGAGAGGCTCTTACCTGCTAGGAATCGAGCTGTGGCCCACCTGTTCATCCCAGTGAGGGTGCTGAGAGACAAAGCAGCAGCAACACACAGAATTACACAATGACAATGTAGCAAAACACAGGCAAAATTGAGATGAAAATTAACCGAGCAATTAAAACCCTTAATTTTACCATCTGGGCACACTGGTTCCCTTTGAGAATGGGCAGTTTCTACAGAGCTTAATTCTGTATTGGAGAGGGTGTTGAACTGAATCCAAGCAGAAAACCAGTTTGAACTGATATTTTTAATCTCAGACCACACAGAAACTTTTATTTTGATGATTTTTCTGCAGCTGAGCCAGAA